>NC_090745.1:107649778-107814778 GCF_036898095.1 Palaemon carinicauda | reverse complement strand
ACCTAGCAATGAGTAATCTGATTATGGGTTACTATAACCTACTGTATGGGCATGACTTTGCATTTCCCACAGTTGAAAGACATTTGCCACTTTCTGGACCATTCTCCTAGCTTCATTAGATCCTCTCTTAAAACTTCTACATCTGAGTTCGCAGCATTATGTCTAGTTTAGTATCGTTGACAAATTTGGCTATTCTATTAGTTAACCCTAAATCTATGTCGATAATGTAGATCAGAAATAGCAATGGGCCAAGGAAAGGATCCTTGAGGTACTCAGCTTGTAATAGATGCCCACTCTGAAGCTTCTCCATTGACTACAACTCTCTGTTTTCGGTTTGTTAGCCAATTTTCAATCCATTCAGCTGGCTCGTCAGTAATGCCTAGTGCTCTAATTTTGACCATTGACTTTTTATGAGGAACTTTGTCAGAAGCCTTTTGAAAGTCTAGGTATATGATGTCTATTGCCCTGCTTTTGTCATAAATGCTAAACATGTTGTAGAAAAATTCCAAAATATTTGTCACACATGATCTCTTTGGTCTAAATCCATATTGGTTGTCTATTAGTAGATTGTTTTCTCTGTGTTTTACTATTGAATTTACAATAATTGATTCAAAAATTTTGCAAGGCATTGAAGTTACACACACAGGTCTGTAGTTGCCAGGTTTTTCTTTTGGTACCTTCTTGTAGATTGGAGGAACATTGCCTAGTTTCCATCCTTATGGTGCCTTTCTTTCAATGGGTGTCTTTCAGAACATTTTGAAAAAGTGTGGGGTTATCTATTCTTCTAGTTTTATAATCCCTCTTTGATGAGTACCACCTGGACCTGGTGCCTTATACTTACCGAGTCCCTTTCTTTACTTCATGGCATCATCCATCGTAAATGTAATTCTATTTAATGATTGTGACCCTTCAAATTTGATAGTTGGTTCAGGGAGGGCGTTGATTCTTCCCTAGTGAATACGGTTGTGAAATATGCATTCATCAGTTTGGCTTTTTCCAAATCATTTATTATAGGACTTCCCTCCAAGTCTCTTAATGGGCTAATGTTATTTTTGACAGGCTTTCTACTGTTTACATATGCAAAAAATTCTTTTGGGTTTTCTCTACTAGCTGATGCCAATCTTTTCTCTTCATTGATCTTGGCAATTCTAACTATAGTCCATTTCTTTTAGCGATGCATATTTGCACCGACTCGCAGCGGTGCCCTTTTAGCTCGGAAAAGTTTCCGGATCGCTGATTGGTTGGACAAGATAATTCTAACCAATCAGCGATCAGGAAATTTTTCCGAGCTAAAAGGGCACGCCGCGAGTCGGTGCAAATATGCATCGCTAAAACAAATGGACTATAGTTTATTTACTTTTCGGCATAACTTCTTGTGTGCGGAAATTTCATGAATTAAAGGGTGTAGACCCCTTGATTTATGTTTCCTGTCTCTGCTTATTATTGCATTGGCTATTTCTCTGTTGAACCACTTTGGCGGTGGAGCTCCATTAGGTAAAAATTTTCTATGCGGTATACATTTAGCCCTTTTTTCTTTATATATTTCTACAAAGAGAGAGAGAGAGAGAGAGAGAGAGAGAGAGAGAGAGAGAGAGAGAGAGAGAGAGAGAGAGAGCTATATGTTATTTATCATGTTTGTACCCTAAAACATTAACAATATGACAAATTCGTATATAATTTGTATTTTTCCTAACTATACAAACCTTAGGGGTTATACTTTCGTCGGAGCTGAAATGACGAGCCATTAAAATTTAGCAAGGGTTAACTACCCACGCCGCTAGTTAGTGGGGGTAAGAGGGGGGTAGCTTGCTACCACTCCCGTTCACACACCTGTGATTTAGTCACTTTGCTTGGAGGTAGGACTTCAAGGGGGATAGGGATGGCGGGCAAGTTTGTATAAATAGCTAAGGTTTGTATAGTTAGGAAAAATACAAATTATCTACGAATTTGTCATATATTCCGTAACTGGAATACAAACCACACTATTTATTATGGGAGACTCACCCATTAGGAAGGGTGGACGTCCCTGCCAATCTGGCTTTTGGCTTTGCCTGGGGGCTCCTTATCTGAGTATGTTAGTAATAAAAAATAAGGAGTCCCTGCCGTCGCTAAACCTTGCTACGCAAGGTCCGCGGCCTACGCAAGCTGTGTGTTGAGACGTGCAGAAGTGTGACTGTCTAGGTAAAGTTATTCCGAGTCTATGTAGGAAAAACCTGATGTACCAAGACTTCCCAATACCACCTCGCCAGGGTATGGGGACGCAACAGTATTAGCTTAATACTAGGTACACAAGGGAGCTTGGTTTACCTGCAGTGGTATGAGGTCAGCTTATGCAGAGAACCCAGGATGCTGCTTTCCCCACGAGAGGGTAGGATGAAGAAAAGAATAGGAGCCAGTCAAATCTTTTCATTCACGCAGACTAAAACCAGGTAACAGTGCCCTCAACCTTCTGCTACTTGGTCCAATAAGGAGCTTGAGGTATACAACCAGCTGTTGTGCAGCCACCACTGGACCGATAGAGATCGTATCGAGTTCCTGTGGGTCACGTCTTGCAGGAGAAGGTTGTGAAAGTCACCTGGAGCATTCACATCCTTTCTTGTAAAACCTGCGTCACAGAGTAATCTGCTAAGAAGGACCAGGGGCATAGTTATGCCCCTGACACTGTGAGTCGTCATGTCGAGATGATGTTTCGGTGATCCTCCTCTAGTCTTTCCCAGTGCTGACAAGAGAAGGGACCCGGGCAGGCTGTTGCCGTTTTCTTTAGGTAAAGTCTCATATCTTACCCTGGGTACATTAACGGATGATCTGCATCGTCCGTTGCCAAGTTGAGACTTGTGTAGGATCCGTCACCTCTGGAGACTGTGTCTGGCGACATACTCAGGGACGAAACTGAACATTGTCTTTCGTCCTTCTCAATAATGGGCGATGTCGAAAAGAGACCATGAAGTTCCTTGACTCGTATGGTTGCTGTCCGAGTGTGTAGGAACATTGTGTTCTTAAATCAGGAGAAAATTTGTTGCCTGGTGAGGTGGAACATAAGGAGTCCCTTTAGGGATCGGAGATTTGAACCATGTTCCAAGAGGAAGGTCTTAATTCCGAATGGGGAAAGGCAAGTTGTAAGTCTGTATGAGTTAGGAAAAGTCTATCGATGAGAGGGTGTCCCTTTTTTTCAGTTTGAAGGTGAAGGATCAAGGCTGAGTGATCATCTTTACCTGTTAGAACTTAATAGGGGTCTTTTCCTCTTGTATATACTCTAGACCACTGTTTGCTAATGGCTAGTTCACAGTTTACTGATCGCTAGGTCGCCGATCACCAGATCGCCAATTGCTAGCTGAATGCTGATCTTTGACCTCTAGGAGAGGTCGTTCCCCACGAAGTGTAACTGTGCTGGCCTTGCTAATCTACGCAAGCGTCATTGTCGTATATGTATCACATACACAGCACAAACAATGAAAAGGAAACTTATCACATTTCTACACATATATATACATAAACATAAAGAATGTTTTCATATATATACAATATAAGAAAAAGTAAGTTAAAAGACAAAAATTAATGGCAGTCCAAACGAGGCGAGGAGGGAGAGAGGAAACAACCGCTCTCGATCCAAGAAAAAAGTAAAGTGACTAAATCACAGGTGTGTGAACGGGAGTGGTAGCACGCTACCTCCCCCCTACCACAGCTAACTAGCGGTGTGGGTAGTTAACCCTCGCTAAATTTTAATGGTTCGTCATTTCAGCTCCACCGAAAGTATAACCCCTAATAAATAGCGTGGTTTGTATTCCAGTTACGGAACAAATGAATTTTAACTAATAATAAATTTACAAAAACCTTTTTCAATTTTCTATGTAAGGTCTCTGTCTATGTCTCTGTCTCTCTCTCTTTTATTATTAAAATGGAGTTTTTATGATAAAACAAAGTTTTATGAATACTTACCTGGCAGTTATATATACATAGCTAATTATCTCTATTTCGGCAGAATTTTTCTAAAACTAGGCAACCGCCTTGTGGTGGTTGGGTGGTAACACCCGTTAAAGGGTGGTAGGAGGAATCATTCCCGTTTTCTGTTCTTCAGTTCATCTATGCCCGACCTGTCTCCTGAGGGGAGGTGGGTGGGCCTTCGAATGTATATATAACTGCCAGGTAAGTATTCACAAAAATGGAGTTTTTATGATAAAACAAAGTTTTATGAATACTTACCTGGCAGCTATATATACATAGCTAATTATCTCTATTTCGGCAGAATTTTTCTAAAACTAGGCAACCGCCTTGTGGTGGTTGGGTGGTAACACCCGTTAAAGGGTGGTAGGAGGAATCATTCCCGTTTTCTGTTCTTCAGTTCACCTATGCCCGACCTGTCTCCTGAGGGGAGGTGGGTGGGCCTTCGAATGTATATATAACTGCCAGGTAAGTATTCATAAAACTTTGTTTTATCATAAAAACTCCATTTTTACGAATAGAACTTACCTGGCAGTTATATATACATAGCTGATTAACACACTTGGAGGAGGGTGATAGACAGTAACATCGTTGGGGAAACAACCAAAAAAGTTGTAGGATAAATAAACACCTTGATTCCTTACCTGCTAAGGTAGCTGACTTCAAAGGTTCCTGCCTCTTGAGTCGCTTTCCCTTAGGAGTGTCAGCCAGGATGTGACCTGCAGTGCTGAAAACACTCAATCGAGTCTGTCAACGGGGTGAAACCAACAATCTGACTAGACTTCAGGACTACCTATTGCCCAAAATAAAAAACCGCAACTTTACCAAACCAACCACCTAACATTTGCAAAGTAGATAAAAATGATCTAACTAGACTGAGGTGACTGTACACAAGTCGAAGTCCTCAGACAACCAATAAAAAATACACCAACCTATGCACAAGTAAACAAAACTAAGGTTGAGGGGAGGTAGTAACTCCTTTGCCTAATACAGAAGCCGTAGCTACGTATGGTCCCAAGGTATAACATTTCTCATAATCCACCCTCACCTCTCTGAGGTAATGAGAGGCGAACACAGAGTTGCTCCTCCAGAATGTCGCATCCATAATTTGACGGAGCGACATGTTCTTGCGGTAAGCAAGCGAGGTCGCAATGGCCCTCACTTCGTGGGCTTGCACTTTTAAAAGTCCGAAGTGTTCCTCCTCACACAAGAGATGCGCTTCTCTTATCACTTCCCTCAGGAAAAAGGATAAAGCGTTCTTGGAAAGGGGCTTTTGAGGATCTTTCACAGAACACCACAGGGAGCTAGAAGAGCCTCTCACACTTTTTGTGCGAGACAAGTAGGTCTTGAGGGCTCGTACTGGACAGAGCAGCCTCTCTTGCTCTTGACCCACTAGGTTGGTCAAGTTAGGAACCTCAAAGGTCCTCGGCCAGGGCTTAGAAGGGTTCTCGTTCTTAGCGAGAAAGTCTAATCTCAAGGCACAAACTGCCCCATTCAGATTGAAGCCTACCTGTTTTTCAATTGCATGGACTTCACTAACTCTTTTAGCTGTTGCTAAGGCCAAAAGAAAGAGGGTCTTCTTGGTAACCTCCCTAAGGGGAGCCTGTGAGATGGGCTCAAATCTCTTGGTGCACAGAAATTTAAGAATTACATCAAGGTTCCAAGAAGGGGGCTTTAACTGGGTCTGCTTGGTCGTCTCAAAAGACTTCAAGAGGTCATGTAAGTCCTTGTCGCGAGACAAGTCCAAGCCTCTATGCCGACAGACGGAAGAGAGCATACTTTTGTACCCTTTGATAGTGGACACAGCTAGCTTAGCGTCCTGTCTGAGGTACAACAAGAAATCCGCAATCTGGCTCACAGAGGTAGTGGATGAGGAAATCTTGTGCTTCCTACACCAAGCCCTAAAAGTCTCCCACTTGGACTGGTAGACCCTCTGCGAAGAGACCCTCCTCGCTCTGGCGATAGCTTTCGCAGCTTGCGCTGAAAAGCCTCTCGATTTGACGAGCTTCTCGATAGTCTGAAGGCAGTCAGATTGAGAGCGAGGGGGTTTTGATGATATCTCTCGAAGTGGGGTTGTCTGAGCAGATTTGGACTTGCAGGGAGGCTTCTTGGAAAGTCCATCAACAAGTCCACCACCTCCGTGAACCATTCCCTCATCGGCCAGAACGGAGCTATCAGGATCATCCGTCCCGAATCGAGGAGGGCGAATTTCCTGACTACCAGATTGATGATCTTGAACGGGGGAAAAGCATAAGTGTCCATCCCCGTCCAATCCATCAAAAAGGCGTCTACTGCTATTGCCTCTCTGTCCGGAACTAGGGAGCAATAGATGGGGATCCTCTTGGATAAATTGGAGGCGAAAAGATCGATGAGGGGTCTCCCCCACAGCCTCCAGAGACTCTGACAGACCTGTTGGTTGAGGGTCCATTCTGTGGGAAGGACCTGCCCTTTCCTGCTGAGCATGTCCGCCCTCACATTCTTCTGTCCCTGAACAAACCTCGTCAGCAGGCTTATCCTGTTCTCCTTCGCCCAAAGAAGGAGCTCTCTTGCTGTCTCGAAGAGAGACAGAGAGTGAGTCCCTCCTTGCTTCCTGATGTAAGCAAGAGCTGTGGTGTTGTCTGAGTTGACCTCCACAATCTTCCCAGACACCAAGTCCTTGAAGGCCTTTAGCCCCAGAAAAATGGCCATCAGCTCCTTGTTGTTGATGTGCCATCCCAGCTGAATTCCTTCCCAATAGCCTGAGACCTCCTTGCTTTCTAGTGTTGCCCCCCAGCCTGACTCTGATGCGTCTGAAAACAACACTAGGTCTGGGTTCTTCTTGTGTAAGGAGATCCCTTCCCCTAACAAGGTTGGGTCCAGCCACCACTTCAGAAGAGTCTTGACTTCTATTGGAATGGGGAAGGAAAAGGAGTCTTCCTGCATCTTTCTGTTCCATGTCTTCGAAAGAAAGTGCTGAAGAGGCCTTAGGTGGAGTCTCCCCAGAGAGACAAACAGTTCGAGGGAGGACAGAGTCCCCAGCAAACTCATCCACTCCTTCGCTGTGCATCTCTTCTTGTCCAGGAAAGTTCTGACTTTTACGAGACACTTGGCCTGTCTTTCCTGAGAGGGAGAAGCCCGAAAAAGAACTGAATTCAGAACTATCCCCAAATAGAGAATAGTCTGATTCGGTCTGATCTGAGACTTCTCCCTGTTGATGACCAGGCCTAGATCCTGAGCCATCATAAAAGTCTTCCGTAAATCCTCCAGACATTTCTCCCTCGATCGTGAACGAATCAGCCAATCGTCCAGATAGAAGGATATCCTTATCCCTTCCTGATGCAGCCAACCTGACACATTCGCCATTACCCTGGTGAAGACTTGAGGAGCCGTGCTGAGACCGAAGCAAAGAGCTCTGAATTGGAAGCACTTGCCCTCCATTACAAACCTCAGGTACTTCCTCGAAGTCGGATGGATGGGGACATGGAAATATGCGTCCTGCAAGTCGAGGGACACCATCCAGTCCCCTGGACGTACTGACGCCAGCACCGACTGAGTCGTCTCCATGGAGAACTTTGTCTTCTCCACAAATACGTTGAGCGCGCTGACATCCAGGACGGGTCTCCATCCGCCCGAGTTCTTGGGGACCAGAAACAGGCGATTGTAAAAGCCTGGGGAGACTAGATCCCGAACCGGTTCTATCGCCCCCTTGTCTAGCATTTGGTTGACAAGGTCTACTAGAGCCTTCTGTTTCCCAGGATCTGAGTACCGGGCTACTAAGGCCAGCGGAGCATCTGCGAGAGGAGGTTTTTTCAGAAAGGGGATCTTGTATCCTTCCTTGATGACTGAGAGGGACCAGGTGTCCGCCCCTCTCCTCTTCCAGGACTGCCAAAAACCTGACAGTCTTGCGCCTACCGTCTGGAGGAGACGAACTTCATTTCCTGGAGCGAGGTCTGAAAGAACCCCTGGTAGATCTTGGTCCTGAATCTTGCCTTCTCCCTCTAAAATCTGATCTTGAAGTAGTCCTGCCCCGAAAGGGCTGCTGGAATCTCCTTTCCTCCCGTTTCAAAGAAGAAGGAGGGGCTGCAAAGGGCTTACGAGCAGAACGAGATAAAAGGTCTTGGGTGGCTTTTTGGGCCAGAGAACGCGTAATGTCATTAACCAGAGACTCGGGAAAAAGATGTTGAGAGAGGGGGGCGTAAAGAAGCTCAGACTTTTGAGCATTGGTAACAGACCTAGAAGCAAAAGAGCAAAGCAGAGCTCTCTTCTTTAGGACCCCAGCTGAGAACAGAGCAGCCAACTCATTCGCCCCATCTCTGAGGGCCTTATCCATACAGGACATAATGCTCGTAAGGTCCCTAGATCCATCCATCTGTTCAGTTTTCCTTGCGAGAGTCCCAAGCGACCAGTCTAGGAAACTAAAAACCTCAAAGGCTCTAAAAATACCTTTGACGAGATGATCCAGCTCCGACATTGACCACATGACCTTGGCTGAGTTGAGAGCATGCCTTCTAGCAGAGTCCACTAAACCAGAGAAGTCACCCTTGGAGGAGGAAGGCACTCCCAGACCCAAAGGTTCTCCAGTTGCATACCACATACCCGCTCTTGAAGCAAGACGAGCTGGTGGAAACGAGAAGGAAGTCTTAACTGTTTGTCTCCGCTCCATCATCCAGTCATCAATCTTCGTGAGAGCCTTCTTTGCGGAGATAGACAGCTTCATCTTGATGAAGGCCGACTGTTTCTTGGCCTTCTTTCTGTTAAATTGGGACTGAGGAGATTGAGGGGCAGCAGGTTGGAATTCCTCTCCAAAAAGTTCAAGAAGGGAGCGAGAGAGAACTTTGTAATCTCCCACAGCATCGGCAGGATTATCATCGTCATCAGAAACATCCTCGAGGGCCTGATCCACATCTGCAATATCCTTCGAAAGAGAAGAATCCTTAGAACCCGACAAGGGCAAATCAAAGGCATCATCCTGCAAAAGACGGGTTGCATCCTGGAGTCCCGCGCTAGAAGAATCCTTGGAACGAGAGGCAGTATCGTCCCGAAGAGGCAGGGTGGTATCGCCCTGGGACCGAGAACGAGAGGCAGAGTCGTTCTGTCGTCGAGAGCGAGAGGCGGTATCGTCATGGCGGCGAGAATGAGAGGCGGTATCGTCGTGGCGGCGAGAATGAGAGGCGGTATCGTCGTGGCGTCGTGAACGAGAGGCGGTATCGTCGTGGCGTCGAGAACTAGGGTCGGTATCGTCGTGGCGTCGTGAACGAGAGGAGGTATCGTCGTGGCGAAGCGAACGAGAGGAGGTATCGTCGTGGCGAAGCGAACGAGAGGAGGTATCGTCGTGTCGAAGCGAACGGGAGGCGGTATCGTCTTGGTATCGAGAACGAGAAGCAGCTTCGTTCGATAAGGTATCGTCCCGGTATCGAGAACGAGAAAACGTATCGCCCTGGTATCGCGAAGAAGTATCGCCTGGCGCAAGCACACATTCCTCATCCTGGCGTAGAGAGGGAGAAGTTCTCTTTAAAGAAGAACTCCGTTCTCTCTTAGAAGCAGACTTCTTAATCGGCAACGAGTCGTCTTTACGTCTGTCAGACTGGGCGTGAGGGCGGCTAAAGGCTTGTACTAAAGTCAAAAGTTGTTCCTGCATGACAGACATAAAGGATTTAGCAACATCAGCTGGGTCTTGCGGATCCGAAGGGGGGGGCTGACGAATAACACTCGTATCTTCGGCAGCAGGCTTCGTCCTTTTCACAGGCACGGAGTCGAAATCATCCTCCGACGGACAAGGTTCATAACTGCTAGAACCGGGAGAGAAAGAACGAGACCGTTCGTCGCGGTTCCATCTCCTCTTAGTAGGTCTTGAAGCTTCATACTTCCATTTACGTCTGGACGAATTCGGAGAAGAAAACAACACATCCGACTCGTCTTTCCCGTGACGGTCAAGAGCAGCCTGGGAATAGACAACAGGACTGTCTGAGGCGACGGCTGACCGAGGGTACGTACCTCTCACCCCCTTTCGGTCATCGACGTACCTTCTCCCTTGGTCCTGGGAGCTTGGTAGAGGTCTAGGCCTAGGGGTATGACAGATTCGGTCGGTCGCCACCTCCACTGCACTAACACAAGCACTTTCACTTTCCTTACCTTTAAAGGCCTCCAGCTGTTCTTTAATGGCCTTCAACTCGGCCGCCAGGCTAGCGTACCGAGGGTCATCCGTAGATACGGAACCTGTAGGAGGTGCAGGAGTTACTACCTCAAGGGAAGGATCAACTTCCAAAGAGGAATCAATAATAGGATCAATAGATAAATCTACGCTAAGTTCGTCTTCCTTACCACTAACAGACTTAGACTTAGACCTAGAAGCTCTCCTAACTCTATCGAGCTCTAGCTTACGCACATAGCGCTTCATAATTAACCAATCTTTCTCATCCAAAACCTTACATTCCCCGCAACTATTATCAAGGGCACAAACAAAACCCCTACAATGAGAACAAACAGTGTGAGGATCAACCGCCATTTTGGGTAGTCTCACCTTACATTCCTCATTCGCACAGATACGGTAATGACTCTTTTCACTCATAATGAAAAACAGCAAAAAAAAAAGCTAAGAGAAAACAAAATACAACGATCGCCAAAACCCCAAATCAGAGTACTTCACCAAAAAAGCAGACTGGTACACCGAGCAGGGAAAGCGAAGAAAAAAACTCTTAATGACGGACCAACGTGTTATCGATCCGGCCGGCAGAGATGAACTGAAGAACAGAAAACGGGAATGATTCCTCCTACCACCCTTTAACGGGTGTTACCACCCAACCACCACAAGGCGGTTGCCTAGTTTTAGAAAAATTCTGCCGAAATAGAGATAATTAGCTATGTATATATAACTGCCAGGTAAGTTCTATTCGTAAAAATTATGTTTATATCTCTGATGTTCATATTGCTGACTCCCACACTATGTTGGAGGTGGGATGTCAGTGACTTCCACACTATATTGGAGGTGGGATGTCAGTGACTCCCACACTATGTTGGAGGTGGGATGTCAGTGACTCCCACACTCTGTTAGAGGTGGGATGTCAGTGAACTAAAGAGCCACGATAAATTTCATCAAAAGCAATATACAGTACGGTCCCGAATTATGCGTGTTCGAATTATACGATTCCTCATTTATGCGACCTATTTTTCAAAAATAAATTTTCTGTATCTGCGAAGCTGTTAAAAGTCTGCTAGTCAAGCACTATAAAGTGTATCAAATCTATTGTCTTTTTAAGTATATTGGTAGCCCTAAATACGGTGATTTATAATAAATGTTACAAATCAATATTAACATTACATCTTATTAACATAATTTCATAATAAATAGCCTATTTAAGGATAAAATTCCACATCAACAATGAAATCAACTGTTAACTGTGCGAGTCCAGCTGACAAAATGTAAACAGAATTGTGGTTACGTTCTCGGCAATCTTTATCTTTCTCCCTTACGATAATTGTAATGGTAGTATATATACTGTACTAAACAAAAATAATGCTTTAATATACCATCATTAACACTACTCTCTCTCTCTCTCTCTCTCTCTCTCTCTCTGAGAGAGAGAGAAATATTTGATGCCAGAAATCCTCAAATTCTCACTCTCTCTCTCTCTCTCTCTCTCTCTCTCTCTCTCTCTCTCTCTCTCTCTCTCTCTCTCTCTCTCTCTCTCTCTCTCTCTCTCTCGTGTTATACAGTACTTACAAATAGATGAAAAAACCAAAATCGGGTTTCTTAAAGTGTCAATTAAATAGGAAACGAAAAAATTATACCGTGTATACATCCATTTCAATCATAGCTTAAAATACGGTATCTGATTTTGTCAGCAAACCACAATTTTTTAGGAAACATCATTTTATTCTAGGAAATTGCTACTCTTTAAATAGTTAATTGAACATTAAGAAAACATGTGCATTTGTTTTTGAATTTCGGTTGTGTTTTTAAAAATCTAGTATTGTTGACTTCTTTTTATTTTACTTCTGGCTGTGATCAGATCAGCTGATGTCTAGTTGCTGCTCTTGAGAGCGTACGCATACAGTAACAAAGTATTGTTTATACCATTTCTTAACTTATTCAAACCATCTATACAGTTAGTTAATATTACATAAGCACCAATTTGTTTTAATCTATCATATTTTTTGTTTAGTACTATTAAAACTCTCTCTCTCTCTCTCTCTCTCTCTCTCTCTCTCTCTCTCTCTCTCTCTCTCTCTCTCTCTCTCTCTCTCTCATTTTTTACCACTATCTCTTTAACAAATGAAATCTTTGTGGCTTCACAAAGTATTAATTATATTAAAAATCAATCATGATTCAATTTTCCTTACTTTCTCCAATCTCGCACCATCTCTGTCACGTCGAACGTTATAGCGGTAACTTATTTGTTCGATGACTTTAAAACCCGGCCTAGTACTTTCTTCTTCTTTTACTCTTTTTCTGATGGTTCCATAATTGAGGTGGGTACAAGTTGACTTATAACTGAATTTAGGAAAAGTATTTTGGATATGAAACGGACAATTATCTTTCGTAACAGTTTAGAATTATCGTAAATTATCATTCTGTCATTAGAGGCAGTTTGTTATTATTGAATATGCGCAAAAAGAAAATAAAAAAGGTTTTCCTGCTTTGCTATGTATGTAGGAATTTATATAGATACAGTAAATAATATTTGTAATAGCATATTTACTAAAAGCTTTTAATATCATTATTTATCACTTTGATCATGCGTGTTTAATGCCTTCGTTTGTTTATTATGATCGAATGGAAGGTTTCCATTTCAGGCGGCGTCATAACGAAAAACATTATATAAATGGCATTAATTTAATTTATTTGGAAGTTCTAAGAAAAATTAAGTAGAACATTGGTAATAACAAAATCAACATACAATCAATACTTGGTAAGATTGCTGTCGATACAAAAACTAACCTTTACACAGATGTGTAAATGCGTCTGTTTTTTCGTTATGATCAGAGATAAACGTAAACAAAACATTGGTTGTTTTTTATTGTGCTTTTTGGCGTGTTTAGGAAACGCATGATATAAAATCGCCTTTATTTTGATAATTTTGGATTTTCAATGATTCAACAAAAGCTAGTCTAGAGTGCGATGGTTTTGCTATTCACCAGTTGTCTTGTACAAAAAATATGACAAACATTAAAATTTGCCTGTATTTTGGGTCATGTTATAACGGGAAATATACGGTGTTTACACCCATCCTGGTTGTAATTTTAACCTTTTTTCAATCTATTAGAACTTTAAAGTATATTAAATGTTTGATTTATTCACAAGAACAATTTTATATCATAAACAAAAATATAGTATAGTACATCGAAAGTATTGGAAATGGGTAGTAAACACGTTTGAATAGGCAAGTTGCTGGTTATCATGGCCCCAATGGAATTATTTCCGTTTGTTGTGTGTTTCGAAATATGCGATTTTCCATTTATACGAGGTCATTGATCGACCAAATTCTCGCATAATTCGGGACCCTAGTGTACCATGGTTAAGATTTACTAACCTGGTCTAGATTACTTTGAACAAACCATGTCAAAATATGGTTTGAAATACTATATGGGACACCAGATTATCTATCAAAGCTATTAGAAATACCGTACTTTAGTTGTCCATAAATGATAATTCTTGATTTAAATGATACTTTGATTGATACCCAATCTATAATTAAATTCAATCCCTATTTGCTTGTAGGTAAGTTTTAAACCAACTGAACTCAAAATTATTTAGACCACGGCTCTATGAGACCTAGGGCCTAGCATCTTCATAAGCAAACCAGGATTCTTTAATATAATGTTTAGCAAAAACTGACTTGGTATGCTATTGAGCTGTTGCTAAAACAGTTTCCTAAGAAATATTTCTACAGAATTTAAGGGAAGTAACTGCACTACTAATACAGTATTATGTACCTACAATTTCAAGCTTTTTATTAGATTTGGATCACATTCTTTGTGAGCTACTGTGTCCAAACTTCAAACTAAGAATGATATTGTAATTTTAGTTATGAGACATTTAGGGACCCTCATCCCACAAAACAAATCAGGGACAATATCTCCAATACCTGGAGTTTTTGTTCAAATAATACTGAAAGGTTCTTACTGGATGAAGAAACCTATTTTCTGCTATGCCTTCATTCATTATCAGAGAAGGGATATGAAATAATTGAAACAAACTCTTAGCCTTGAAAAATGTTTTGGCTCTGAAGAAAGACTAGAGATAAAATCCTCTAGTGATCCCAAAGGTTACATAGTCTCCATGTGGTCAGATGTAGCATGGATTTGTTTGGAGGAATTGCCTTTGAGGATGGTTGTTAAAGCAGATTAGCTATGCATGGCAATCTTCTTGGATACTCTGACAACAGGTGCCTCAGATCTTTGAACCATTCCCTCTGAGGCCAGAAAAGAGCTGTTAGCCTCATCCTGCTGTTTGCAGAAATCCTGAACTTTTTTAAAACTTGTTGAACCAAGGCAAACGTTAGGAAGGATAAGAAGTAAAGACCACTTATTTAACAAGAGGAGTACTAAAATATCCAGACTAACATCTCGACACAAAGGATAAGCAGAGGTTTGAAGGAATTTACGCATTTGATAGGAGAGATATAAGGATTAAGACAACCATCTCTGTTTTAAGCCTCACAAATTCTAGTTGCCCAAAAGATTGGCATCAAAACCACTAGTTACTACTTGAGGAGTGAAGTTAATTTGAAAAGGGGTAGGTTAGGCCTGAAATGTTACTCTGAAACAAGAATGAAAAGAATTTCTGAGCTACCACAGGAGCTATTGGCATTAAAATCCTAAAAGCCAAAGCCTTTGTAGGAGACTAAGACTTCCGATCGGGGGAAAGGAAAAAATGACTATAAGGAGGCAGAACGTAAATGCTGTATGTCTGTTTACAGGAGAGTAGCCAAGTAATGTACTGTATAACCTGATTTCAGTAAGGGATATAAATATACAACTTAATTGGCATATATGTACTTGTCCATTTGCGTTAGCGCATGCGTATTCTCTGCCTCCAGGAAACGTTTGCAACGAATACGGTTGAGGGAATAATGTATATGTGACGAATCGCAAAGGAATTTTGATCGTTGACTAACTGTAATATTTTCTTGAATGAGAGCGCACGTTCTCAAACAAAATATACAGTTATAGAAGCGATCATTTCCCCTTTGGTTTACCCCTCCTCTTTATGTGAGGGGCAAGCCAGTGTTCATTACACAGAAACGGATGTCTGGTTACCTGTGGGCAGGGTTTGAAACATTCGTAAACGTAATGAAAAGTTGCCCACGCTGTTGCTATCGTGCTTTTAACGTCAGCTAATAATGTTCCTTTGGGACTAATTGTTCAATATAATAACCCTGTAAGGATAGAATAAAAAGTCTCAGAAGCCTATCGTGTAAAACGGTAAGTCGTTGTACCCAGGGTACAATGACAGGGGAGGCTGACTCCATCAAACGGTAGAACCCGAGTTTAAGACAATAACCTCGCAGTTTTGTCTTGGCTAGAGCGCATGCTCCGGGAAGGCTTACGGCCTTCATGAAGTTTTAACAACACCCATTGAAGTTCTGTAAAACTTCTCAGGAACGAGTCTCCCGAAAAGGGTGAAGTCTCGTATGTGGGGGTTTCTTTCAAGAAGACCGGACATAATTACCAGAGGGAGTTGCCATCAAACGCTTTCTTGCTAGTGAGAAAACTACCGTCTAATTCAGACTAGGCCTGCCAGGGGAAATGAACTGGAATGTAAAGAATTTTTTTTCATTCCCCGCTAATTTCCGTCTGCTAACCAAACCACTCGAGGTGGGAAGGGGGAGGGAAGATGACGGTGGTTCGTTCGAAAACGAAAGGATCGGTGCTGGCGAAACCAGACTAGCTGATACAGCAATCAGCTGAGAGTGTAGAGTGACGTAATAAGTCACACATATGGAAGACCCATCCCATAGGGGGGGAGGGGAGGTCGACTATAGAGCTTTCAGAAAAAACTCTGGATCGTAGAAACCAAGATTCGGATGAGAACCTAGGGGTTCAGAATCTATTTGTGAATTCCTTTCTCACGGCCTTAAGGGATGTTGTGACGAGAACCCGCATGAACTCTGTCGCTGATTCCTGATGGAATTTTCAGGAATCATGTTACGTGACCAGGACCCAAAGGAACTGTGTCATAGTTACCTGTAGAGAGTCGGAAACCCCTAGGGAGCAGGCATCCCTCTGTCATAAGAGTAAAACTCTTGATGACGATGGGCGAGCGCGAACACTTCACGGGACGAGAGTTTGAAAACTCTCTGTCATGAGAGTAAAACTCTTGTGCAAGCGTGAACACTTCGTGCAACAAAAGTTCGAAAAAATGATATTTTGATTATAAAATAAATTTTTGAATATACTTACCCGGTGAATATATAATAGCTGACGTCTCCGACGGCTCGACAGATTCCAAAAACTCGCGAGCGATCGCCGTGAAGGTTGCGGGTGTGCCCACCAGCGCCGACTATCGGCCAGATACCGCATATACTTGTAAACAGCTCCAGTTCTTCTCATCCCGCTGGGTCTCTATCGGGGAGGAAGGGAGGGCCTTTAATTTATATATTCACCGTGTAAGTATATTCAAAAATTTATTTTATAATCAAAATATCATTTTTAAATATTAAACTTAGCCGGTGAATATATAATAGCTGATTCACACCCATGGTGGTAGGTAGAGACCAGTATTAATACAATAAAGGCGTATATGCTTAGAGTTTTTGACAATTATATCATAACAAAACCCAATTAAATATAGGTACCTGGTAAGGAAGCTGACTCTGATGATTACTCTGCCTTATTAGTCCGCTTTCCTCACGAAGCCCAGCCATCCTCTCAGGATGCTGAAAGACTCCCAGGAGCTGTTATATCCAGGGCGACCACCCATACAACAGGACCTCATCAAAACCCTTAATCTGGGCGCTCTCAAGAAACGACATTTGACCACCCGCCAAATCAAAAAGGATGCGAAAGACTTCTCAGCCTTCCGTACAACCCAAAACAAGATTAAAAAAATTTCAAGCGAAGATTAAAAGGATATTGGAATTAAGGGAAGGTAGTGGTAGAACCCTCACCTGCACTCGCTGCAACGAATGGACCCAGTGTGTAGCAGTCCTCATAAAGAGTCTGGACGTTTTTTAAGTAAAATGAAGCGAACACCGACTTGCTCCTCCAAAAGGTCGCGTCCATAATACTTCGCAGAGATCTGTTTTGCTTAAAGGCCACGGAAGTTGCTATCGCTCTTACTTCGTGCGTCTTGACCTTAAGTAAACAACGATCTTTTTCACTTAAGTGATAATGAGCCTCTCGGATTAAAAATCTAATAAAATACGATAAAGCATTTTTAGACATAGGCAATGAGGGCTTCTTAACGGAGCACCATAAGGCCTCAGATCCACCTTGTAAAGATCTGGTACGAGCTAAATAAAACTTAAGAGCTCTAACTGGGCACAGTACTCTTTCAAGCTCGTTGCCTACGATCTCTGATAGGCAAGGTATATCAAAAGATTTAGGCCAAGGACGAGAAGGCAGTTCATTTTTGGCCAAGAAATCAAGCTGAAGCGAACATGTGGCTTTATCTGTAGAAAAGCCGATGTTTTTACTAAAGGCATGGATCTCACTGACCCTTTTAGCCGAAGCCAAGCACACCAAAAAAAAAGCGTCTTGAGGGTGAGATCCTTCAGGGAGGCTGAATGTAATGGCTCAAACCTGTCGGACATTAGGAACCTTAGGACCACGTCTAAGTTCCATCCAGGAGTTGCCATACGACGCTCCTTAGAGGTCTCGAAGGACTTAAGGAGATCTTGGAGATCTTTATTATTGGACAGATCTAGGCCTCTATGTCTGAACACAGAAGCCAACATGCTCCTGTAGCCCTTAATAGTGGGAGCAGAGAGGGAGCGAACATTTCTCAGATGCAGGAGAAAGTCTGCAATTTGGGCTACAGAGGTACTGGAAGAGGAAATGGATGATGACTTGCACCAGTCTCTAAAGACTTCCCACTTCGACTGGTAGACCTTGATGGTAGATGCTCTCCTGGCTCTCGCAATCGCTCTGGCTGCCTCCTTCGAAAATCCTCGAGCTCTTGAGAGTCTTTCGATAGTCTGAAGGCAGTCAGACGAAGCGCGGGGAGGCTTTGATGAAGACTCCTTACGTGGGGCTGTCGTAAGAGATCCATCCTTAAAGGCAGACTCCTTGGAACATCTACCAGCCATAGAAGTACCTCTGTGAACCACTCTCTCGCGGGCCAGAGTGGAGCAACCAATGTCAACCTGGTCCCTTCGTGAGAGGTGAACTTCTGCAGCACCTTGTATAGGATCTTGAAAGGTGGAAAGGCATAAACGTCCAGGTGAGACCAGTCCAGCAGGAAAGCGTCTATGTGGGATGCCTCTGGATCTGGAACTGGAAAGCAGTAAGTCGAGAGCCTCTTTGTCAGAGAAGTCGCAAAAAGATCTATGGTGGGTTGACCCCATGTCATCCATAGCTTCTCGCACACAGTCTTATGCAACGTCCACTCCATGGAGATGACTTGTCCTCTTCTGCTGAGGCAGTCCGCCAAGACATTCATTTTTCCTTGCACAAATCTCGCCAAAGGAGAGATGTTACTTGCCTTAAATGGAGTTCCTTCTGATCCGTGGATCAAAGACCTGAGCATTCCAGACTGTCCAGTGGAGCTCCCTAACCCCAAACCGAAGCATCTGAATACAACACATGGTTTGGGTTCTTGATCGCAAGAGAAAGACCTTCTCGAAGTGTGATGTTGCTGTCCCACCAAGTGAGACATGTCTAGACTGGGTTGGAGATTGGGAAAGAGATACTCTCTAAGCCCTTCTCCTTGTTCCAATGGTTTAGGTGAAATTGGAGAGGGCATAGGTTGAGTCTCCTCAGAGAGATAAACTACTCCAGCGATGAAAGAGTTCCCACGAGGCTAGTTCAAACTCTTACAGAGCAACTGTTTTCCTCTTGCAAGTGAAGGACTTTTAACAGAGCTTGTTCCATTCTTGTGGGAGACGAAAAGGCCCGAAAAATCAGACACTGTATCTCCATTCCCAAATAAAGAATAGTCTGGGATGGGGTACTGTAAGTTACGACTTCTCTAAGTTCACTATGAGACCTAGCTCCTTGGTCAGGTCTAATGTCCATTAGAGGCTCTCCAGACAGTGATATAATGACGACGCCCTGATTAGCCAGTAGTCAAAATAAAGGGAGGCTCTGAATCCTCAAAAAATGTAGAAAGCTTGCTACATTTTGCAAGGGCCTTGTAAAAACAAGAGGAGCTGGAATGAGGCCGAAGTACAGTGCTCGACATTGGTACATTACTTTCCCGTCCACAAACCTCAGATGTTGTTGAAAGTTTGGATGAATCGGGATGTGGAAGTATGCATCCTGAAGGTCGAGAGAGACCATCCAGTCGCCTTCCCTTACTGCTGCCAAGACAGATTTGGTAGTCTTCATCGTGAAGTTTGTCTTGACAATGAACACATTGAGCGCACTTACATCTTAAGTACTCCTGCAGTGAACGTGGCTGCCAGATCATTGGAGCCATCCCTGATAGCCTTGTTCCTGCAGTGAACGTGGCTGTCAGATCATTGGAGCCATCCCTGATAGCCTTGTTCATGCATGACATAATTGTACAGCAAAACATTGACAGCTGGAGAGACCTTCTGACTTAAGGCTCCCAGGGACCAACCAACAAATAAAAACTTCAAACGCTCGAAAAAACTCCTAACAGGAGATGGTCTAGCTCTGAAGCCGACCATAAAATCTTGGAGCGTCTCATGGCCAGGCGACGGGGAGAGTCTATGAGGCTTGAGAAGTCTCCCTGGGCAGAGGCAGGAACTCCCAAGCCGAGAACTTCTCCCGTGTCATACCAGACGCTCGCTCTAGAAGCCAGTTTAAAAGGAGGGAAAGCAAAGGCTGTCTCCCCCAAACTCCTCCTGGTGATCAACCAGTCGCCTAGCAAACGTAAAGCTCTCTTAGAAGAGCGAGAGAGCACTAGCTTAGAAAACGACGGCTTCGAAGTAGCTAGGCCTAGCGTAAACTCTGACGAAGGCGAACGAGGAGCAGCAGTTACAAAATGGACCGGAAAAAGATCCTTAAAAATCAGCATGATTTTTTTAAAGTCCATAGAGGTCTGAGCAGCTTTAGGCTCCTCTCCGTCTGACAAAGTCCTCAAAGGAATATCAGTAGGAGGAGGATCAGCAACTTCCTCATCTGAAGGAACCTCGTCCGACAATTGTCTAGTCTCATGAAAAGGAGAGACCTGCCGCGGCGGCAATGCTTGACAGGCAATGTCAACAAGCAAAGGAGCAGCAGTAGCAGTAGAGGAAGCGACGTCAGGTCGCTGCTGAAAGGACTGAAAACCTTGTGACTGTCCAACAACAACAACAGGAGTTGATGGACGCTTGACGTCACGTCGGAACTGCATTGACTGCCTAGACTGAGCAGTCAAAACAACCTTCGACTGCGGTGATTGACGCTCAACGTCAAGTCGAGGCAACTGAGCTGGTTGGCGAACGTCCTGAACGTCAACACCAGACTGCGGCAGCGGCTGAACGTCAACACGAGACTGCGGCAGCGGCTGAAAGTCAACACGAGACTGCAGCGAGGGAGGATCCATGTCACGTGACTGACGTGAAAAACTACTGACATCACGTTTCAAAGTACAAGAAACGTCAGCACTAACGTCAAACGGACGAGTAAATGCTCGTTTGGGCGGCTGACGGCCAGAGTCTCGTTTAGCGTAACGGCGACTCGAAAGCGAAGGTTCATCGTGAACCTGCTCAACGTCATACTTCTCCATAAGGGAGGCAAGCTTAGTCTGCATGTCCTGCAGGACAACCCATTTAGGATCAACGGGAGTCGGAACGGGCCGAGACGACGGTAACGTCTGTGTTGGCAAAACATTGCCTTTACCGCTACCCTTGGACCCCGTGTTACGCTTGCGTTTAATAGGCGAACAGTCTTCCGACGACTGCAAAGGGTCAGAGCTGTCCCCATGGCTACAGCCAGGACGCTGGACCTGTCCTGAAGGGACTGACTTTCGCTTAAAGGGTCTAGAAACCTTGCGCCAAGGTTTCTTTTGCGAAGTCTTCGGATGACGAGGAGAACACAGTCTCACCCGTCTTATGGTAAGGGCGATCTTGACGAGAAACGTCCGATACCAAAGAGGGAACGTCTGTACGTTGGTTAAAGCCTCTCGTCCCCTTAAGTCCTACGACATTACTTCTCCCTGGTGCAGGGGAGCCTGAAAGAGGTCTCGGACTAGGGGAGCGACAAGCATGAACAAACGAACCCTCCGCAACACAGAACATGTTTTTTGCACTAACTTCACTGATATCGTATTTTTCAATAATTTCACATTAGGCATGAATAAAACTGATATCTACCTGAAGCACCCAATTCTCCCTTACATCAAAAGGTTATAATTGCGAAATGAGTCGTATAATGTAAGCACATTAGTACAAAATGAACCACACATGCAAAAATCAAAAAACATATACAGTACATATATATCGAATAAAACGGAAATATATAAAGTTAAAAAGGATCAGTGACTGGGGAGGAGACTAAACACTAGTTCACTAAAGACTACGTTTTCAATCTCTCACCGTACAGTGCCTTGGGACGAGAATAAAAACTAAAAACGTTTTATCCTCTCTCCCCGTACAGAGACTTGGGACGAGAGTAAAAAACTGAATCGAGAACAACGTTACTCGCTCCCAAACTCCTTACTTGGGACGAGAATAAAGATCGGATCGTTCTCTCTTTCTCTCTCTCCGTCTCTCTCTCTCTCTCTTGTCACACACAAGAGAATTGCCCACTCACCCTTCGTCAATAAACAGGTTATTTGACCAAAGGAAAAAACTGAAAGGACTAAGAAATTGAAAATTAACAAGTTCCTTTAAATTAGTATCTAAAACACTTCAGTTTGAAAGAAGAATGAACAAAACGTCAAAATCGATTTACTCTTTCTGCAAAGTGAAACCGTGATTCTCTTGCGTAGCATAAATAAACCAAACGTTAGTTCATCTTTGAAAAAAAAAAAAAAAACAGCACGAAGACTATTCAAAGAATATATTTCTTAAAATATTTTCTAAAAAATATTCATTTCATAACTCTTACAGAGCAATTGATTTAAACTTAACGAAAATAAAAGTTGAATGGGCTCAACGTTGTTTAACTTCGGTTTCCAAGTTAGGACCGCCTACATCTCGGACTAGGGGAGGAATAGGTAAAGGCCGCATATAAAACGGATTTTGAGCGAAGCGAAAAATCTATTTTTGGGTGAGATAGCCATGGCGTCCTGATGGAAGGTTCCTTTTTGGTAGCTTCCTTGGGTATATAACTACTAAGATATTCCCAGAGAATTTAACCACAGGTTATCACAGAATTCTAACTTCTGGAGCGAGTATCCTAAAGGTTTCCCTTTAAGACATCGTATATCAACAGGGGACGCATGTATTAACGCGCCACATAGCTATCTGCACCCCATACAGAGTTAACACTTCGATATGGAGGGACGGAGAATAGCTGGGGAGCTGTTCCACAGCTAATCTCGTCCGTGGCTACTTTTAGTACTCGAGACGTAAACAAACGGGCGCCATTGCTAAATGACGTCACGTCCGTCCTCATCCTGAAGCCAGTTGCTTGCCGATCACCATGATACAGCAGCGCAGGGTGGGACCTGACAAACTGAACGAAGTAGCAGGGAGGGTCCATCAGGACGCCATGGCTATCTCACCCAAAAATAGATTTTTCGCTTCGCTCAAAATCCGTTTTTTGGGCTCAAGCTATGGCGTCCTGATGGAAGAGTACCAGAGAATCAATGTATCGTGGTAGATTTCCCCCTTGTAGTATAAGTGCCAAGGCTTTGACAGGATAAGCATAGTAACCTTAATAAGAGAACCGATGGGAAGAAACTTCCTGCCCCCCTTGGCAGCGAAGTCCCAACGGACCATGCCGAAGATCAAAGTGGTATTCGAAGGGCTACTCACCTTGCTGGGAGAACATGAAGAACTCGGAGACAAGACTGAATGGTTGGCATTCATATAGGAACATTCACAAAGGCAGACAAGTGGTGGTTAGGCACTGTATGTGAATAGAGTCGTCTGGTCTCTAAGGTATGATGTAAGTAAGTATTCGAGTAGGAATATTACATTGCAGAAGTGAGTATATGATAAGGGTTGAACCCTTAGTCATCTTCATCGACATAAGAGGAAGGGGATAATAAAACTATGACAGTCATATATTTCATAGTATAAGTAGGAGCGGATTGAGACGCACAAGTAATAAAATAGAAATTTTATTTCACCATTGCAGAACATGTTAAGGAAATGCAATAAAATTGTAAAAGTTATTTACAATAAATTATAATGTACATAGTCATGAAAGACTTGCTCTTGAATCTGAAAGGGAATTTCAAATTATTAGTAGTGTGACGGGGCGAGAGAGGAGTTGTGAACTCAAAGGAAGGTTGGAAACGACTGAGCTATATATTAAGGAACACTCTTCTTTATATACAAAACCTCAAGGCAACAGGACATAACATGTTCGAGAGACAGACAATGTTCAGAGCCAAACAGCAGGCATGAAATTTCATGTTCGTTTTAGTGCGAGGGAAGAGCGCAGATACAAGCATAATATATACAAAAGGAATTATGTACAATTCTGTGACACACGGTTGGTACATGGCTCCCCCTCTAAAAATGACATACTGAACATGTTAAACAGGTGCCCTGAATCTGGAGAGGTAATAGTAACAACTGCGCCGATGAGCAGCAGTGAGTGGCTGTAGAAGTCGTTGGTTGGGGGGCGAGCAAGTGGTGGATGATGGTTGGCTGTGTTGCCGCTCCCGCTCGTCACGGGGTAGGCGAGTGTGTCCTACGGCATTCATAGGCGTGTGTCCTACGGCATTCATAGGCGTGTGTGTCCTACGGCATTCATAGGCGAGTATATCCTACGGCATTCATAGGCCTACGGCGTTCATAGGCGTGTATGTCCTACGGCATTCATAGGCGTTTATGTCCTATAGAATTCACGTCAGCTTCGGTTGAAGTTGAATAGGTGTCCTCTTCGTCACGAGTGGAGGCGTCGATGGAGGTTTTGAAGGTCATGAAGTGGCTGTCCATAAGGGCACAAAGTAGGTTCACCTCACGAAGAGAGCTGTCTGCGGCAGGTTGCAGGCGAGTGATACTGGTCATTTTCCCGAGGGTGAGCGAAGCCCTTTGGTCCCCCAACGGTTGTTGAGAGAGCTGAAAAGGCATTGCTATACGGGGGGCTGGCGACGGCGAGTACTGCTGCAGAAGGTATGCGTTGACGGCGTCATAGTAACGGTGAGAGGTGGAAGGGGGGGGGGGGGAGGCGGGAGGAGCGAGTCACTCCGGGGTCACCAATGTGACGGTGCCGAGAGAGGGTGTGTGATCAAAGGCAGATTGGAAACGACTGAGCTATATATTAAGGAACACTCTTCTTTATATACAAAACCTCAAGGCAACAGGACATAACATGTTCGAGAGACAGACAATGTTCAGAGCCAAACAGCAGGCATGAAATTTCATGTTCGTTTTAGT
The DNA here is from genome assembly GCF_036898095.1 of Palaemon carinicauda. Classification (NCBI taxonomy): domain Eukaryota; kingdom Metazoa; phylum Arthropoda; class Malacostraca; order Decapoda; family Palaemonidae; genus Palaemon; species Palaemon carinicauda. Next base: position 107,790,254 of record NC_090745.1, on the reverse strand, counting down.
GCGAGGGAAGAGCGCAGATACAAGCATAATATATACAAAAGGAATTATGTACAATTCTGTGACACACGGTTGGATACAGTAGGCACTCGTTCCAGAGGAACGTCAGTCTATTAAAATAAAACACATCATGCTCTAGGCATGCGGCACTCATGTGACGACTATGACATTTCACCTGGGAGAAGAACAGTCTATGAAAAAACACTAAGTGTTTTTGAAATCACTACGTATCACGCGAGGGTCAACATAGGCACCCGAGGAGTTAGAGTCCCAAGTAACTCACTGTTCTATGCAGAGTTAGGTGCAGGTTTCATAACACTACCTGCGGCTACCACAAATGTTTGACTTCGTGCACTTGTTTCGCATAATGTTTGAAGAAAACACGCGAGGATTTCCAGCCTGTGAAACTCTTAAGACTTTCGAAATCCATACTCTGAAAGAAATTCAGAGACGATGCAACTTTTCTAGGATCGTGACCGGCGGGTGAACTGTCAGGATCCGCTCTGCGAATGAAGTAGGTGATTTTCGCTCTTAGTTGTTTCAGTGACAGGTCGCTGTCCGAAGTTTCTCCTTTAAAGAGTTGGCCTCCACCAAAGTCCGAAGTTCTATGAAGATAGACCTTGAGGCTCTCTACTGGACATAGAGAGGCATCTTCTTTCAGGGGGCATATTCTCCAAGGGCCCCATCTTTTGGTGGGTAATTCGTTTTTGGCGAGAAACGTCGGATCCGGGAAGAGGGTAAGGTCACCTGAATCTGTAAACAGGATGTGGCCCTCGTCCCTTGATAATGCCACTATTTCGCTGACTCGGGCTCCTGAAGCAAGAGCAAAAAGAAAGATAACTTTCTGAGTCAGATCCTTGAGAGGGCACGAATCATTGTCCAAGTTGGAGGCAAAACGGAGTTTATTGAAGATGTCGTTGGACAGATCAATCTGGAAGGCAGACATTAGTGGTCTAGTCAAGGCCGATTTGCAAGTAGAAATCGTGTTGGCTGCCAAGCCCTGTCCGTGAAGGTGAATAAAGAAGGACATGCAAAAATCAATGGTGATTTCTGTAGGATTTTTGCCTTGACGAATGAGACCCATTTTCTCCAGGATGATTCGTATTGCCGTCGTGTGGATTCGGTCTTGTATTCCTCGAGGAAGTCTAGACTTTTCTTCAAGATCCCAAACCTTTTCTTCGCGGCTAGGGAGAGAAAATCATGAGATGAAGGTCCTTGATTTTCGATGATGAAGCGAAGACAGTCGACTTCTGTACTTGCTGGGAGAGTACTGGGCCCGGGAGAGGGATCAGCGTGGGCTGCAGCTCTAGGACCAGGGGGTACCAATTGCTCCGGGGCCACTTGGGAGCCACTAGGGCCGCTGTCCCTTTGAAGGTTCTCAGCTTGGAGAGGACTTTCAGCAGAGGGTTGGTGGGAGGGAACAGGTAGATCTTGGACCATCTGTTCCAGTCCAGTGACATGGCATCCACTGCTTCTGCCTTGGGGTCCTCGGACGGGGCTACATATCGAGGAAGTTGATTATTGTCGCTCGTTGCGAAGAGATCGGTCTGAAGTTCTGGGACTTGGTGAGAGATGAAGGAGAATGATCTTGCGTCTAGAGACCATTCCGACTCTATCGGACTTGTCCGGGATAGAGCGTCCGCCGTCACGTTGCGGAATCCTTGTAGGTGAACTGCAGACAGGTGCCATTTCTTCTTCTCTGCCAGACGGAAGATTGTCAGAAGCACCTGATTATCTGGGGCGATCTTGAGCCTTGGCGATTGAGACATCGAACTACAGTACCACCAAGTTGTCTAGGGATAGACGAATATGGATCGAGGGAGGCGGGGAGAGTTTCTTCAGCGTTAGAAGGACCGCCATGGCCTCCAAGATGTTGATGTGAAACGTCTTGAATAGGGGAGACCATGTGCCTTGAGCCTATTTTTGGTGGGAGTGACCTCCCCAACCCTCCAGCGAAGCAACCGTGTAGATGTTGAGTGATGGAGATGAGTGTTGAAGAGGAATGGACCTTTTCAGGGCCTTTGCTTCCGACCACGGCTTGAGGAGCAGCCGAAGTCCGTTTGGGAGCCGTCTCTTGAGGTCTCTTCGAGCGATGGATGCGGAACGTCTCCAGACTCCCGCGGCATCCTTTAGCTGTGCACGTAGCACTGGGTTTGTCACTGAGGCGAACTGTAGAGAGCCTAGAACTCGTTCCTGCTGACGTCTTGAGATCCGATTGGATTTCAGCAGTCGCTTGACAGACCCTGCTATTTCCTTCCTTTTCTTCTGGGGGATGGAAAGGCGGTGTGACTGAAGGTTCCACTGGGTTCTTAGCCATTGGAACCTTTGAGCTGGAGAGAGGCGAGATTTCTTCGCGTTATCTTGAATCCCAGGTGTTCTAGGAACTGGGTGACTTTGTTGCAGGATTTTAAACAATCCTCGGGCGACGGAGCCCAGGCTAGCCAGTCGTCGAGGTAGGCCATCACCTGGACGTCTCGGAGGCGCAGCTGTTGAACGATGGCATCTGCCAGCTTTGTGAAGATCCGAGGGGCCACGTTGAGGCCGAAGGGCATGGCCCTGAAGGCGTAGCTTTTCCTTTTGGAGTCGAAATCCTAGGTAGGAGGAAGCGTGGTGGTTCATTGGAATGTACCAATAGGCATCCGCCAGGTCTATGGAGACCGTGTAGGGACCCTGAGGCAGAGGGGTCCTTATCTGATGAAGAGTCAGCATCTTGAACTTGTTGTTCGCTATGAACTTGTTGAGGGGGGATAAGTCTAGAATGACTCTGAGCTTGTCGGAGTCTTTCTTGGGGACGCAAAACAGTCTCCCTTGGAACCTGGTTGACTTTACCCTCCTAATCACCTTCTTGTTCAAGAGATCTAGGACATATTCTTCCAGAAGGGGGGAGATTGTTGGAAGAATTTCTGGAAGGTTGGGGGTGGTTGAGTCCAACTCCAGCCTAGACCCTTGTCGACGATGCTGTGTGCCCAGGGATCGAAGGTCCGACGATCCTGGAATTGGCGGAGTCTTCCTCCCACCGGAAGCACTTCATTGCTTCTGGTGTCCCGAGGGTGTACCACCTCGGCCGCTAGCTCCCTTTCCTCCTCTGCCTCTGGAGGGACGGCGAGATGCGTCTCTGCCTGCACCTCTGCTTGAGCCTCAACCTTTGGGACGAAAGGTAGTCGTCTGTTGCTCAAAGGCAGGGGTGAAAACCGGTTGGGTGACCAGCTGAAAGGTCTGTTGTGGCTGAGCAGCCACTTGGGGAGTAGCGGGTCCCAGAAACTGCCGTCTCTGTTGACGTTGCTGGGGTTTCGGCTTGGAGGATCTCCTCTTAGGTTGAGGGCCGTCGTCCTGAGAGGATTTCCTCTTCTTCGACATGCCCTACTTGTGAAGAAGGTTCCTGTTCTCCGTGGCGGCCTTGTCGGTAATCTCTTTCACCAGATCAGAGGGAAAGAGGTGCTTACCCCAGATGTTGGAGGAAATCAGCCTCCGGGGTTCGTGTCTCACTGTGGCACTTGAGAACACGAATTCACGACAGGCTCTCCGAGCCTTCATGAAGCTGTATAAGTCCTTGACTACAGTCGCCAGATGCGTCTTGGCGAGCACCATGTAGTGGTCGGGGACTCTAGTGTCACCGGCCATGACGTCAAGCTGGACCTGGAGGGACATGGATGCGGCAAGGCTTTCTTTCGTATCTTGTTCCCGACGAAGGAGGTGGTCATTAAGTTTCGGGAGGTCTCCGTTAAACTGACGTCCAGCAACGTCAGGATCTAGTTTTCCCACCACGAAGGTATGTTGGACATCCTTCCAGTGTCGAGCATCGGGGGAAGTGACCAGGGAGAAGGGTCTGCACTCCTCCAGTGCAGGGCAAGGTTTCCCTTCTTCCACTGCCCTGTGTACCGCTGCGAAGGCCTTTTCCATGAAGGGGAGGATCGCATCATCAGGTGCGACGTAGGTAGGGTGCTTCTTGCTCAACGCCGGAAGCTTTGAGCAGGTAAAACCCCTACTTTTAAGGGTGTTGGCCATCATAGCCTGGGTCTTCGGGAGATCGAACACTATCACCTCCTTAGGTTCGGTCTCTTCTTTAGAGGCAGGTTCGGATCGAAGCCGGACGTAACAGTCCGGGTAAGCCTCAAAACTTGGGAAGAATTCCACTTCTTCCAGGACAATCGAGCCGACCTTCTCACTGATGAAGATCCTGCCCGTTGCGATCGGCATACCTCCAGGGGTTGGCGTGCGAGCATGCAGGGAGGTCCTTAACCGAATTCCTTTTCGGCTCCTTGGAACTTCCCATGGTCCTGATGTATTCGTGTGTCTCACGGAGTTTCTTGTCCATGATGGCTTCGAGCGTCCGAAACATCTCCTGGGGGCTGGTTGGGATGGGGTCCGGGGTGGCGGAGGTAGACGGGAGTGATACTTCCGTCGGTGTAGGAGTTGGGGTGGTGGTGGAAGGCGGAGCGACCTCTTGCTCCGACCCAGTGTATTCCACTTGGTCCTACTCATAGTCCAATTCTTCGGCCATGAGGTTCCTCTCCATTGTCTCCAACACTTCTGACATACATTCCGCGTTGTCGGTATCCAGGCGACACTCGTGCATGGACTGAGCCATGACAACATCGGGTTCCACCGTGATCTGGACGGTGGGGATCTGATCCTTGGGGACCACAGAGTCTGGGGATGCCTTTGGGAACAGTAAGGCCCTCAAGTCTTCGGTGGCAAGGTACGGTCCAGTGGCGTTCTTCTGGAAGCCACGCACCCATTTGCGTAGCTTCTCTCGAGAAGCGTCCCTAACCTCCGCTGAGGGAGGGTTATTGAACGCCTCGACCAGGCGTTCCTGGTAGACCGTACAGTTCAGTGGGTCCCAGAACTTCAGATCACCTTTTTTTGTTTGCACAAGGGGCGTGAGTCCTACACGCCGTGTGCCCATAAAAGTGCGGGCGCTTCACTCCACAGAAGCCATGGTCGCACTTCACGTACTCCTCCTGTAAGAGAAAGAGGACATGAGTATGGGGGAGTCATAAGGATGACTTCTATTTTAAGGTTAAGTATTAAGTGATTAATCTTTAACCTAATATTAAGTGGTAGAAATACTGTGACGTTCAGAGAGTGGGCGGAAAAGAAGGAGATAGACACATCCTCCGTGTAACCCGCCCGGCCGGTTACCGTAACCTTATCCGTAGGCAATTTGTTGTGACCGAGGACACGGCAGAATTCAACATAGCATGCCGTGAAGGCAGTGGGAATTCTAGTGGGGATTGCCAAGGATATAGAACTGGGACTGAGGCCACTCGGACCCAAGGATTGGGAACGTAGAAGATCCCATAGGGTAACGGTTTCCGGTAACCGGCCGTGCTAAGATACACGTAGCATGCTGGAAATCTGTGATATGCAAGAAGACAGCATGGTTACTAATGGAACGGTAAGGCAATACCTATCCATTATGTAATCAAACCATCTGGTTGCGATGTAGGGCTATCAACATCAGATGATAGCTAGAAGAAGGGGGTGCAAGTCGCCTTGACGCCTCCGGAAGGCTCCGGCAGACCGCCGGCACGCCGGAGGCCGCTCCAGCAGAGTTTCTGGCATTAGGGAGGACAATATAGAAGTCAAGAGTAATACCAGGGTGGCGGCCGCCGGCACAGCGTCGGCACGTCGGCGGGGAGCGGCGGCTCCGGCAGCCGGAGGTTGCCGGATTGGTGACAGGAACAAGGATGGTTATAGCAGAACCGGACTGCCGGCAGCGGATGCCGGCACTCCGGGGGCCGGCCGGTGGACGGACGACTGAAACAATGAGGAAAGAGGGAAGGCCATCGGCTAGGCGCCGGCGGCAGGCGGAAGTCCCCCGGCACACGGAGGACTGACGGCCCAGAGGGCAAGGGGTAAGTCACCAAGGTAGAAGGTGGGTATCACCGACAGTAGAGGCGGCAAGGGACCGGCACCAGGATAGTGAAAGAGACAGAAGGGGGGGATGTAGGGGTCCGGCCACGGACCCCAAGGCATCCTACCTGAGTGGGTGTACCCATGATAGAGGCTAGCCCTATCACCCAGAAGCAGGGGCCGCAGAGGACCGGGAGCTAAGGGAGCCCAAGGGAGGGCAGGGAACACCCAAGAGGGGGGAGAACCCCTGTAGACAGAATGCATCCAGTGGTTAACCCCATAGGACACTATGAAGGGTATACGTACCAGAGCGGACTGCACACAGGAGCTTAAGGTAGCCCTATCACTCCACCCTAAGGAGGAGTTGTAGGACAGGGGACAGATGGGTATAGACTAACCTAAGTATAGGCTAGGCCATACAAGAGATAGGTGGGGAGGGGAGAAGAGAAGGGTCTTCTGTGGAGGAGGTTCTGTACCAGAGCGGCCACCAAGGAAGGGAGGACACTCCCTAGCCTAAGGTAAGGTAGCCTGTCTGAAAACGGTGCATGGGTATCGTTTCAGCAAGGTACAGAACTAACCCCTCCAAAACCTAACCTAGAGCAGGGATGTTACACCCTGAACTAGGAAGGATGGAAGACGTATCGCTATTGCAGGGAAGGTCGGAGACCTAGCCCCAGCAATAGAGGAAGGACTAGCCGTTCCTCATTCTCGGACGCAACCCTAAGGGGGGATCATTCCCTTAGGGAGGACAGAGAAGCGAGATATGAGCTTGATCCCCTTACGTGGTAGGGGGAGCAAGGCTACACAGAGGGGATGCCCTAAGGCAGGGGATGAAGGAAGCATATAGGGGTCCTACTTGTAGGTTAGGTTAGAAAGACACACTATCTAACCTGTCCCTTATATGGTCCCTGAAGGCGAAAACACTTGCATCACAGTCAATAGTATTGTAAAATAATGCCACTATCTTCATAAATAAACCTAGGATCACTGATAAATATCATGCATGAACACTGATATAGGCGCTCTGGCCTTGGGGCTATACTAGCCAACTGGTATGGGGTCAGTTGATGACCGATAAAAAAGCGTCAAAACACGATATAAAAGTTCCTAGCTATGAAGACTAAATAACTAATAGTATCGATTAGTTAATGAGGCCGGAAAACGCTGTTGAGGCTATCTAAATAAGGCATGCAAAACAACAGCGACGCCATAAAATGGCCGGTCCGGTCGGGCACAGCTCTGCCACAAAACATCAAATATCTCGAAAAGTAAAAGTTACTTTACGGTCAGAGCTTATTTAAACAATACTGGAACCTTGTACTCAACTTTCCAGAAGAAGGCGAGGCCGAGGGTAGAGACATGGCTAAGATGCAAGTCGATAAAGATCACACGGGGAAAAATCCGACTAGTAAGGCGAGCTACTAAATGAAGGATGAGGACGGACGTGACGTCATTTAGCAATGGCGCCCGTTTGTTTACGTCTCGAGTACCAAAAGTAGCCACGGACGAGATTAGCTGTGGAACAGCTCCCCAGCTATTCTCCGTCCCTCCATATCGAAGTGTTAACTCTGTATGGGGTGCAGATAGCTATGTGGCGCGTTAATACATGCGTCCCCTGTTGATATACGATGTCTTAAAGGGAAACCTTTAGGATACTCGCTCCAGAAGTTAGAATTCTGTGATAACCTGTGGTTAAATTCTCTGGGAATATCTTAGTAGTTATATACCCAAGGAAGCTACCAAAAAGGAACCTTCCATCAGGACGCCATGGCTTGAGCCCAAAAACAAAACATAAAATTTATCTTGATGCTTAGTATAAATGGAAAGCTAATCGAAGAGGCCTAATAAAGGCGGGTGAGATATAAAATATATAGAGGAAAATCTATAAATATCAACAATAATTTATAACGTGATAAAATAATTACTAAAAGCCTTAAACACACTTCCGTACACTGAGGGAAGGGTCGGCCATCTTTACTCTATGGAAAAACCAGAGATAAAAAAGCAAGGGCAAAACACTTTTCCTCTCCTTTCAAAAGCACTTCTTTTGAAGATAGTATTGAACAATCCAACACGGCGAAAGCAATAAAACCAAAACCAAGTACTTCACCAATTCGGTAGAAAACTCGAGGTCATAAAGCGAGTGGAATCAACTTGTCGATGAAACCGACAGAGAAGAACTGGAGCTGTTTACAAGTATATGCGGTATCTGGCCGATAGTCGGCGCTGGTGGGCACACCCGCAACCTTCCCGGCGATCGCTCGCGAGTTTTTGGAATCTGTCGAGCCGTCGGAGACGTCAGCTATTATATATTCACCGGCTAAGTTTAATATTTAAAACTCTGTTATAAGAGTTGTTCGCGCACTTCAACTGATTGCGTGCGCCTAGTTGTTCGTGTGAGCCAAGGTGGTCGTGCGCACCAAGGTGGTCGTTAGTGCGCGCAGTGTTGGTCATGCGTGCCAATCCAATCATGCGTGACAACTTGATCATGTGCGCCAATCCCGTGATGCGCACCAGATTGGCCGTGCGCGCATAAGGTTGGTCGTGCGTGCCAATTTGGTTGTGCACGCAAATCAGGCCATGCGCGCCAAATTGGTCATGCGTGCCACATCGGCCTACGCGCCAATTTGGTCGTGCATGCCAATCCGGTCGGCCATGCGAGATCGGCCGTGCACGCATAAGGTTGGTCGTGCGTGCCACATCGGCCATGCAAGCCAATTTGGTCGAGCACGCCAGATCGGTCATGCGCGCATAAGGTTGGTTGTGCGCGCCAATTTGGTTGTGCACGCCAATTCAACCGTGCGCGCCAGATCGGCAGTGCGCGCATAAGGTTGGTCATGCGCGTCATATTGGCCGAGGGCGCCACATCGGCCGTGCGCACCAAATTTGCGCGAGAGAGCTCTCAGTGTGGCGAGAGTACTCACTACTACGTTCACCCAAAGGTTCACGATAGCTTGTGTTGTATGAGCGCAAACGATTAACACAACGAGAGTCCGCAAACTCTGTCATATAAGTATGACTATGATCACGAGAACCAAAAGGCTCAGCATGAACTGCATTGTGAGACCCCGAAGGATCAGCGCAAACGAGAAATGGAAGTTTCTCTGTCACGTGACCCTGAAAGATCAGCGTGACTAAGGGCATGAGAGACCAAAGGTTTAATGTAGCTTGCATTGCGAGACCCCGAAGGGTCAGTGCAACGAGAAACCGAAGTTTCCCCGTCACAAAACACTGAAGTGTCAGAGTGACTAAAGTTACGAGAGCCCAAGGGTTCACCATAACTAATGTTACGAGACCACGAAGGGTCAGCGTAACGAGAAACAGAAGTTTCCCTGTCATAAAGCACTGAAGTATCAGAGTGACTAAAGTTACAAGAGCCCAAGGATTCAGCGTAACTAATGTTACGAGACCCCGAAGGGTTAGCGTAACGAGACCCCGAAGGGTTAGCGTAACGAGACCCTGAAGGGTCAGCGTAACGAGAAACCGAAGTTTCACTGTCACAAAACACCGAAGTGTCAGAGTGACTAAAGTTACGAGAGCCCAAGGGTTCAGTGTAACTAATGTTACGAGACCCTGAAGGGTCAGTGTAACGAGGAACCGAGGTTCCTCTGTCACGAGACCCCGAAAGGTCAGCGTGATTGATGGTAAAAGTTCCCGAATAGCTCAACGTTACCATCGTTATGAGAGACCGAAGGTTCAGCGTAACTGAAACCCGAAGGTTTCGAGCGGAGTCTCAAAGGACTCCTACTGTTATGAGAACCCGCATGATCAACATGACGAGAGCCCGAAGGCTCAAGATCAGGCCAGCCCAAAGGGTGATCGTAACGAGACCCCTAAGGGTCAAGGAGAACCAGCAAGTTCAAAGATGACACCTCCACAGGAAAGGTTTGTTCTCCCGAAGGAGAACGTCGCTTAAGATAAGGCTCTCGCTCCGCCCCTGAAGGAGAACCATAAGCGTAACGGGGGACCGCCAATGCCAAGAGGTGGTCTTCTCTCGAGAACGAGAGACTCGTTCCCCCGAAGGGATAACCTGCTTCGGAGAAAGCTCTGCCACCACCCCTGGTGGATCAGCAAACTCCTACAAGTTATTTCTTGCGAACGAGAGGGAAGTTCTCCTGAAGGAGATCGCCTAAGACAAACTTTCTCCCAGCTCTATGGGAATAAAGCGTAGGCGTAAAATATCTCTCTCACAAACGAGGGAGAAGTCCTCCTGAAGGAGTACATCGCCTAAGACAAGCTTTCTCCCAGCTCTATGGGAAAAAAGCGCAGGCTTAATAATATCTCTCTCGCGAACGAGAGAGAAGTCCTCCCGAAGAAGGACATCGCCTAAGACAAGCTTTCTCCTAGCTCTATGGGAAAAAAAGCGTAGGCGTAATAACATCTCTCTCGCGAACGAGAGAGAAGTCCTCCCGAAGGAGGACATCGTCTACGGCAAGCTTTCTCCCAGCTCTATGGGAAAAAAGCGTAGTAGGCGTAATAATCTCTCTCTCGCAAACGAGAGAGAAGTCTTCCCACAGGAGGACATAGCCTAAGGCATAATTTCTCCCAACTCTATTGGGAAAAAGTGAAGGCGTAAAAATTTCTCTCTCGTGAGAGAGAGAGAGGTTTCCCTCGAAGGAGGAACATCACTTAACGTGGGCAGCTTACGAGCTACCACATGGAGTGCAGGATAACGAACAGGGCGGCGTAGCCATTGGCCTTGTGTTCTACGTCGCTGCTCCCTGTGAAAAAGAAAGTTGTGATCAATTACAATTCATGCTCCGCTGCACAACATACACTATTCGGGTAATAAGTCTCCTTCCTTGTAAGGTAATTCTTCGAAAGGGAACTGAACTGTTATACACTTTAATTCAGTAATGAAAGAAACACAAGTCAGTGTTGAGAACCTGCCGACCATCAGCGCAGTGTAGGCAGCAATGACAACTACCTTACGGCGGAGGCAGTCGGATACATTGTCAACAGTAATTAAAGTTACAAGAATTTAACAACATAAACGTATCTTTCCATTTATACATACGTATATACAGTACACTCATATATGTAAGATAAATGAAAACACACACGAGAAAAAAAAGACAGAAAAACAATCAAGGCAAGTCTTTGCGGGAGAGAAAGGCAGCATGTCCATCCTCTACCGAGCCATAAAGTAAAGTGGTTACTCAGCCGAGAGGTGTGAGTGAGCGGGGTAGCCAGTCTACCCCACCCGCTAACTAGCGGATGGGGTAGTTATCCCTCACTAAAATTATCATGGCTCGTCTTTCAGCTACGCCGAAAGCATACCCTATGAATAGCGGAGGGTTTGTATCTACGTCGGGACAAACTAAAATTAGCAGCATTCTTCATAATACTGCAGAGATAACAATTTACGACCTGTATCAACAAGGGAATGGGGAAACAGAGAGGTTTGGTTATTCTAAAATTTGGACAAGAGTAAAAGTCTACAATTGTGTAACTATCCTTATTCACAGTAGGTAAGTAATAAAAGAATCTGCATTTACTGTAGTTAGATAAAAGATCAAACACCATTAGGAAACACAAAACATACAATTTGACTTCAAATGAGGCTGGTTTTTATCATTAGACTTTAGGAGCATTTGACTAACACCTCATTGTATCAAGTGGCACATTAGTGCTGTGCGTATATGGAGGCTTATGAATGAAAGGTACTATATAGCCTTGGTAATGTCACTTCCCAAATAACATAGATGTATTACAGTACTGTATTTGTGAATTAAGCTTTTTATTATTTAAAAGCAAAGTTCACTGAATACTACTAACCCACTAAAATATTTACATTCCCTATAGCAAACCTCTTAAGGGTAACAAAAGCACTCGTGTTAGAATTTAACCAACAAAAGTATACTTGTGATGAGTTCATCATTAACTTGGGTTTGCTCTCTTCAGCCATTTAAAAATCCAAAGTTAGTTGTTTCTTTTTACAATGGCAATTTGAATCAGTGCTTGCCCTGTGAAAAAACAAAACAAAAAAAAGACTAACAAACTCAGCAGGGAAGACAACTTGAAACATAATAAACACTTCTCAAAATTTAAAAGGAGAATGTGTCTCGAGTTATCTAAAAATGATATTTTAATTATAAAATAAATTTTTTAATATACTTACCCGGTGAATATATAGCTGCAACTCTGTTGCTCGACAGACAAACTCTACGGAAAAAACTCGCCAGCGATCGCTACACAGGTTGCGGGTGTGCCCAACAGCGCCATCTGTCGACCAGATACCCAGCTCTTATGTAAACAAAGACTCAATTTTCTCCTCGTCCCACTGCGTCTCTATTGGGGAGGAAGGGAGGGTCGTTTAATTTATATATTCACCGGGTAAGTATATTCAAAAATTTATTTTATAATTAAAATATCATTTTTAAATATTTAACTTAGCCGGTGAATATATAGCTGATTCACACCCAGGATGGTGGGTAGAGACCAGTAATATATGTTTACATTTTATGAGCTAAGAGTTTTTTTATTTCATTTTAGAAGTTATCAAAATAACAAAAACAAAATAAATAGGTACCTGGTAAGGAAGTCGACTTGAACAATTACTCTGCCTTTTAAGTACGTCTTCCTTACGGAGCCTCGCGATCCTCTTAGGATGCTGATCGACCCCTAGGAGCTGAAGTATCAAGGGTTGCAACCCATACAACAGGACCTCATCAAACCCCTAATCTAGGCGCTCTCAAGAAATGACTTTGACCACCCGCCAAATCAACCAGGATGCGAAAGGCTTCTTAGCCTTCCGGACAACCCATAAAAAAACAACATTTCAAGAGACAGATTAAAAGGATAAGGAATTAGGGAATTGTAGTGGTTGAGCCCTCACCCACTACTGCACTCGCTGCTACGAATGGTCCCAGTGTGTAGCAGTTCTCGTAAAGAGACTGGACATCTTTCAAGTAAAATGACGCGAACACTGACTTGCTTCTCCAATAGGTTGCGTCCATTATACTTTGCAAAGATATATTTTGCTTAAAGGCCACGGAAGTTGTTACAGCTCTAACTTCGTGCGTCTTCACCTTAAGCAAAGTTCGGTCTTCCTCACTCAGATGTGAATGAGCTTCTCGTATTAACAATCTGATAAAGTCTGACCAAGCATTCTTTGACATAGGCAAGGATGGTTTCTTAACTGAACACCATAAAGCTTCAGATTGGCCTCGTAAAGGTTTAGTACGCTTTAAATAGAACTTAAGAGCTCTAACAGGGCATAAGACTCTTTCTAGTTCATTGCCTACGATCTCCGATAAGCTGGGAATATCGAAAGATTTAGGCCAAGGCCGAGAAGGCAGCTCATTTTTGGCTAGAAAACTAAGTTGCAGCGAACAAGTGGCTTTTTCCGACGAAAATCCGATGTTCTTGCTGAAGGCATGAATCTCACTGACTCTTTTAGCCGAGGCTAAGCATACCAGGAAAAGTGTCTTAAGAGTGAGATCTTTCAGGGAGGCTGATTGTAACGGCTCCAACCTGTCTGACATGAGGAATCTTAGTACCACGTCTAAATTCCATCCAGGGGTAGCCAAACGACGCTCCTTGGTGGTCTCAAAAGACTTAAGGAGGTCTTGCAGATCTTTATGTTTGGAATGATCTAAGCCTCTATGCCGGAAGACCGATGCCAACATGCTTCTGTAGCCCTTGATAGTGGGAGCTGAAAGGGATCGTCCTTTTCTCAGGTATAAGAGAAAATCAGCTATTTGAGCTACAGAGGTACTGGTCGAGGATACAGAAACTGACTTGCACCAGTCTCGGAAGACTTCCCACTTCGATTGGTAGACTCTAATGGAAGACGCTCTCCTTGCTCTAGCAATCGTACTGGCTGCTTCCTTCGAAAAGCCTCTAGCTCTCGAGAGTCTTTCGATAGTCTGAAGGCAGTCAGACGAAGAGCGTGGAGGCTTTGGAGCACCTTCTTTACGTGTGGCTGACGTAGAAGGTCTACCCTTAGAGGAAGACTTCTGGGAACGTCTACTAACCATCGAAGTATCTCGGTGAACCATTCTCTCGCGGGCCAGAGGGAAGCAACTAACGTCAACCTTGTCCCTTCGTGAGAGGCGAACTTCTGCAGTACCTTGTTGACAATCTTGAACGGTGGGAATGCGTAGAGATCCAGATGTGACCAATCTAGGAGGAAAGCATCTATATGTATTGCTGCTGGGTCCGGGACTGGAGAGCAATAGATTGGAAGCCTCTTGGTCAGCGAGGTTGCGAAGAGATCTATGGATGGTTTACCCCAAGTGGCCCAAAATCTCTTGCACACATCCTTGTGGAGGGTCCATTCGGTTGGAATTACAGTACTTGCCCTTTCCGACTGAGACAATCTGCTATGACGTTCAAGTCGCCTTGGATGAACCTCGTTACTAGGGAGATGTCTTGACCTTTTGACCAGATGAGCAGGTCCCTTGCGATCTCGTACAACGTCAGTGAGTGGGTACCTCCTTGTTTGGAGATGTACGCCAAGGCCGTGGTGTTGTCCGAGTTAACTTCCACCACTTTGCCTCGAAGGAGAGACTTGAAGCTTTTCAAGGCCAGATGTACTGCCAACAGCTCCTTGCAGTTGATATGCATGCTCCTCTGACTCGAGTTCCACAGTCCTGAGCATTCCCGACCGTCTAGTGTCGCGCCCCAGCCCACGTCTGATGCGTCCGAGAAGAGAACGTGGTTGGGAGTCTGAACAGCCAGGGGAAGACCCTCTCTTAGGTTGATATTGTCCTTCCACCAAGTCACACAAGACTTTATCTTTTCGGAAACCGGGATCGAGACCGCTTCTAGCGTCTTGTCCTTTTTCCAGTGAAAAGCTAGATGGTATTGAAGAGGACGGAGGTGTAGTCTTCCTAGTGACACAAATTGTTCCACGGATGACAGCGTCCCTACCAGACTCATCCACAGCCTGACTGAGCAGCGTTCCTTCTTCAGCATCTTCTGGATGGATAGCAGGGCTTGATCTATTCTGGGGGCTGATCGTCTTGTTGTTCAGCAACGTCCTCATCAGAGGGTTCCTCATCCGAAAACTGATGAGGAAACGGCAACGGAGTGGGCAACGTCTGGCTCGCTGAGTCCGGTCGCACTGGTGCATGCGTGACGGAGCCGGACGCAACATCATGGAACTGCTGCACAGTCTGTGAACTGTCAACAACCATGGGTGCGCGAGGAAGCACAGCGTCAACCCGAGACTGTCTAGACCGTCTGGGTTGTGCAGTCAACACCCTACCGGGTTGCTGAGGTTGACGCACTGCGTCAAAACAAGTCACCTCTGCTGGTTGTTGAACGTCCTGAACGTCAACAACCACCTCCGAGCGTCGCTTAACGTCAACGTGCGGCTGGCAACCCACACTGGGTCGCATCGGTGGAGGAACCACCTCAACTGGCAGACGCGAGAAGGTTACCTCAGCGTCAACAGGGCGCACAACCGACCGGTTGGAAGGTTGTTGGCCAGAAGGTTCGGCAGCAACCTTCTCCGCATTAAAGTCCTCTATCAAGGACGCAAGCTTGGACTGCATGTCTTGCAGCAAAGCCCATTTAGGGTCTACGGGAGCAGGTGCGGCAACAGACGGGGTTAGCGACTGAGGCGGTACCGCTTTCCATCCCTGAAAGCCTTGTTTATGCATGACATAATTGTACAGCAAAACTTCAAAGGCTCGAAAACAGCTGTGAAGTTGACCTGTAAAAAACTTGGAGCGTCTCCTGGCCAGGCGCCAGGGAGAGTCTACGAGATTTGAGAAGTCTATCTGGGCAGAGGCATGAACTCCCAAGCCGAGAACTTTTCTCGTGTCATATCAGACTCTCGCTCTATAAGCCAGTTCAAAAGAAGGGAAAGCAAAGGCTGTATCCCCCAAACTCCTCCTGGTGATAAACCAGTCGCCTAGCCAACGTAAAGCTCTCTAGGAGAGCGAGAGAGCACTAGCTTAAAAACAACGGCTTCGAAGTAGCTAGGCCTAGTGTAAGCTCTGACGTTTAGGCGAACGAGGAGCAGCAGTTACAAAAAGATCCGGACAAAGATCCTTAAAAAAAATCATCATGATTTAATTAAAGTCCATAGGGGGCTAAGCAGCTTTAGGCTCCTCTCCATCTGACAGAGTCCTCAAGGGAATATCAGTAGGAGGGGGAACAGCAACTTCCTCATCTACAGGAACCTTGTCCGATAAAAGCTGAGTCTCAAGCAAGGGAGAGACCTACCGTGGTGGCAATGCTTTACAAGCAGAGTCCACACTCACTGGTGCATTAGTAGCGGACCAGAACGCAACGTCATGTAACTGCTTGACAGTCTATGAACTGTCAACAACTGAACTGTCAACCACAACAGGTGCGTGAGGACGCACAGCGTCCACTCGAGACTGCTTTGACTGCCTAGACTGAGCAGTCAAAACAACTCTAGAATGTGGAGGTTGACGCACAGCGTCAAAACAAGTCAACTCCGATTGTTAGCGAACGTCTTGAACGTCAACAGGAGCATCAGCAAGTGGCCTAACGTCCAAATGCGGCTGAAAATCCACACGAGACCGCATCGAGTGTGGTTCTAAACAACCTGACTGACGTGACTTAGCTACGCCAACGTCAACAGGAAGCACAAAGGAACGTTAGGTTGGCTGAAAGCCAGGATATCGATGAGATAAACGGCTAGACTCAACGGACTAATCGGCAGAATAGTCTTCCATAAGGGAGGCAAGCATATTCTGCATGTCTTGCCATACAACCCATTAAGGATCAACGGAAATGGTTGTGGTAAGAGACGAGGGTAACGTCTGTGACCGCAACACTTTGCCAACAAAAAAGACTCTCGGAGTCTGTGTTACGCTTTTGTTAGGCGGCGAGCAGTTATCCGATGACTGCATAGGGTCAGAGCTGTCCTAATGGCTGTAACCAGGACGCTGGACCTGTCCTGAAAGGACTGACTTTCGCTTAAGGGCTTCAAAACCTTGTGACAGGTTTCTTATGCGAAAAGCCTTCGGATGACGAGGAGAAAAAACGTCTCTCTCGTCTTATGGTAGGGGAGATCTTGGTAAGATACACCCGATACCATAGAGGGAAACGTCTGTTCGTTGATCAAGGCCTCTCGAACCCATAAGTCGTTCGACATTACTTCTCCCCTGGGCTTGGGAGCTTGCAAGAGGTCCCGGACTAGGTGAACGACAGGCACGAACAGACGAACCCTCGGACGCAACACTGTAACACTTTGCGCATATCACTTTATCACTTCGATTTTCTGTTTTGCACTTATTTCACTGAAATCGAAACTTTTACTGATTTCTACCTGAAACACGCAATTCTACCCTTCATTAAAAGGTAGTAATTGCGAAATCAGTCGTATAATGCAAGCTCATTAATACCAGCAAAAAACAGAAAACATATTTTAAGATAAAAAATTCAGTGGCTGGGAAAGAGACTAAACACTAGTTTATATAAACTACGTTTTCAATCTCTCACCGCACATAGCCTGGGGACGAGAATAAAAAACTAAAAACGTTTTATCCTTCCTCCCCGTACAGAGACTAGGGACGAGAGTAACTCGAGAACAACGTTACCCGCTTGAACGGAACGTTTTCTCTCCTCTCTCTCCCTCCGTCTCTATCTCTCTCTCTCTTTCTCTCTTGATTTCGCACCTAAGAGAAGAGCCCAATTATATTTCGTCAAAAAAACATGTTATTTGACTAAAGGAAAAAACTGAAAGATTTTTCAAATAAAAAGTTCCTTTAAAATAGAATTTAAAACATTTAAGCTAAGAAAGAATGAACAAAACGTCAGAATCGATTTACTCTTACTGCAAAGTGAAACCGTGATACACTCTCTCTCTATCGTAACGATAGAGCGCATGTTGAACGTCCTGAACGTCAACAACTGCGTAGCATAAATAAACTAAACGTTAGTTCATCTTTGAAAACAGTACGAAGACTATCAAAGAAATTCTTTCATAAAATATTACATTTAAAAAGTTTTAAATCCTTAGCTCTTTAAAAGCTATTTACGATATAAAGGGCTCAACGTTGATTAACTTCGGTTTCCAAGTTAGGACCGCCTACTCTCAGGAAAGGTCGCATATAAACAAAACATTAAAATTTATTTTTATATGTTTATAATAAATGGAAAGTTAATCGAAGAGGCCTAATGAAGGCGGAGAGATATAAAATATATAGAGGAAAATCTATAAATAATTTATAACGTGATAAGAAAATTACTAAAAGCCTAAACACACTTCTGCTAAGGGAAGGGTCGGCCATTTAAAAGTGAAAGAAAGTCCATACTCTCTTTGTCACCATAATTAAATCTATCCAAAACGAGTTCAAGATTTAAGATGAAGATAAAACACCTGCATTGCGAAAGCTCAAAACCAGAATATAGTACTTCACCAATATGATGTGAAAAACTCCAGTTTAGCAACAGCGAGTAAAGTACGTCTTGTCGACACGTCGACAGAGAGAAAATTGAGTCTTTGTTTACATAAGAGCTGGGTATCTGGTCGACAGATGGTGCTGTTGGGCACACCCGCAACCTGTGTAGCGATCGCTGGCGAGTTTTTTCCGTAGAGTTTGTCTGTCGAGCAACAGAGTTGCAGCTATATATTCACCGGCTAAGTTAAATATTTAAAACCCAGTGTTTCCCTATGCAAGAATGCTAACCAATCCAGCAGGGAAGCTAATTAAAACCTAATAAACACATAAAATCTTCTAGGAAAAGTGATTCACTACCACTCCCTTCATGATTACAGTACTCACAAACAACACCTCTACCAGCTAACTTGCAAAACCTAAATTTAAAAATTTCCATTTATGAGGAGAAATGAAGGGTAAAAACTGTATATCAAATTGAAATCAAAGACAATAATATGCAACTGATGAGCCTTATACAAGTCAGCATGTCTGTCTTATAGAAGGATGAAGGACTTGACTAAAATTTTGCTTTGCTTATTTTACGGTCAGTCTCTGTTACCTAACCACAGCAAATATAGAGGGTTAACTGTATAGTTTAGTCGTTATTTCTCTATTTCTTTTTCTGCACTAGAGTGCTTTCAATGTTGGTGCCCTTGGGCTTGTAAACTGACATTCTGCTTGTCAAACTAGGGTTGTAGCTTGGCTATTAATAATGATGATAAAAGAGAGCAGACTCAGAGCAATTTTGATCCATCTAACAAACAATCCCATGCAACACTTTTTTATCCAGAGATGGGAGCCATATCTAGTATGCTTCCCACAGGGAAACACGTCCCCATATTTAACCCTGATTGGTGGTCAGGAATATTGTGCAATGAGGACCGATCACATGTAGGTTAGGGTCTGTGCTCCTTTCAAGACCAAGAAGAGATGACAAATTGTGCCAGTCCTCGCATTCATGTGTCCAAAGACCCACAAGATGGGAAACTGGCAGGAGTCTTAGCAACTCCATGAAGTAGTCCTATACATGCAATACTTGACAATAGATTATCAAAAGGGAAAGAGCCAATGGCAAACATAGAATGAGAAAGACCAGTACTGTACTGTAGTGCACATCCTCATTTGATACATACGAAGGCAAAAGTTGCTCAATTTGGTAAGGCAACTCGGTGAGTGGATCCCCTTATTCAGCTACCTTCTTATGATTTTATGGCTATTCCAGCTTAATACAGACATACTTATAATGCATGAGAATATTGTACATTACTTCAAAAAGCTCCCTTTGTCTGTCACAATGTATAGTGTCCTCATCAAAGTGAATAAATGATAAATTCTAACACATACCATAACAATGATTCACTCATACAATATTTTTCTTAGCAATATCATTGTAAAAATGCTTTGTCAATTGCAAAGAGACTTTAATGCACATGAACAAGTTTAGTCCATTAATTACAATCATCATCCCAATAAAAACAAAAAGTTACTGTAGTGTATATAGAAACTTGTCTTACTTTTCAATCAAGTCCCGCATATCCTGATTGTCCTTGTCAAACTTTGATATCTTTGCTCTGTAGTAATCCAAAAGCCGTTCAGAGGGCTGCAGTTTAGCAAGCTCTTCATCAACATTAATTTCCTGGAAAGAATGAATAAATGTTCTTCAATTCAAATGGCAATATAGCAGATATATTAAAATGGTAGATCCAACAACACAAAACCTCAAACCATTATTACCCAATCTTTTTTGGTTGCCACCTTAAATGAAGTCTTAACCTGGAGTAGCGACCCTAATTGTAAGAATACCTGTAAATCCAACCATTTCAGGTTTCATTTATATGTACTTGGATGATGTTTAAGAGTTTTTCTTATTATATTTCAGTTTATATTTACTAGCACAATGAATTTCATTACATTTATAAATGGGAATGAAAACAATTGTATCCAGTAGAATCTTTACCTTGTCCTACTACAGTAAATTACTTAAATTAATAAAAAGAAAATGTGAATAACTGTAAATTACCAAGATATATTTTGTAAGATCCTCTGGCGGCCCTCAGAAATGCCATCGCGACCCTGAGATTGGCACCCACTGCCTTGAAGTGTACATTAGTATGACAAATTCGTACATAATTTGTATTTTTCCTAACTATACAAACCTTAGCTATTTAAAAGGGGTATTACTTTCGGCGTAGCTGCAATGACGAGCCATTAAAATTTAACAAGGGTATACTACCCACACCGCTAGTTAGCGGGGGTAGGGGAGGGTAGCTTGCTAAACCCCAGCCCCCCACCCCCTCACACACACCTGTGCTTTAACTCACTTTGCTTGGAGGTAGGACTTCAAGGGGGATAGGGATGGCGGGCAAGTTTGGTTAAGTAGCTAAGGTTTGTATAGTTAGGAAAAATACAAATTATCTACGAATTTGTCATTTGTTTCATAACTGGAATGCAAACCACACTATTTAATAGGGGTGACACACCCATTAGGAAGGGTGGACGTCCCAGCCAGTACTTGCTTTTGACTTTGCCAGGGGGCTCGTTATTTGAGTGTGTAAGCACCCAAGAAATAAGGAGTCCCTGCACCTCGCTAGAACCTTGCTACGCAAGGATTGCGGCCTACGCAAGCTGTGTGTGAAGGTATGAAGAAGTGTGATTCGTCCTAGGAAGTTGTTCTGAAGTTCTTTAGAAGGAAACTTGTAGACTAGGACTTTCCCAATACCACCTCGTCAGGGTATGGGGACGTAACAGTATTAACTTAATACTAGGAACACAAGGGAGCATGGTTTACCTGCAGTGGTTTGTCAGCTTTGCAGAGAACCCAGGATGCTGCTTTCCCCAAGAGAGGGGATGATGAAGAAAAGAATAAGGGCCATACATACCTTTTCATTCATGAAGACTAAAACTGGGTAACAATACCCTCAACCTTCTGCTACTTGTCCAATAAGGAGCTTGAGGTTTTAAACCAGCTGTTGTGCAGCCATCACAGGGCCCATAGAGAACGCATCGAGCCTCCAGTGGGTCACGTCTTGCAGGTGGTGGGCTGTGAACGTTGTCGGATGCTTCCACACCCCCGCTTGAAGGACCTGCTTCAGAGAAATTTCTTTTGAAGGCCAGGGACGTAGCTATGCCCCTGATATCATGTGCTCTAGGGCAACGTGACGGAGGAGGATCTGGATTCAAGGCCAGATGAATGACCCTACGAATCCATGCAGAGATGGTGTTCTTGGTGACCCTCCTCTTAGTCCTCCCTGTGCTGACGAATAATGCTGGCACATGAGGATGGACTGGAGCTGTTCTTTTGAAGTATAGCCTCAAACTCCTTACTGGACATAGTAAGAGATGGTCTGGGTCATCTGTTACAGAGCGGAGACTAGAAATCCGGAAGGAATCGAACCGAGGATCCGCTACTCCAAGATTCTGAGTCTTAGCAATAAACTCAGGGACGAAGCTGAACGTTACCTCCCCCCATCCCCTTGAATGGGCAATGTCATACGAGAGACCATGAAGTTCGCTAACACGCTTGGCCAAAGCCAAAGCTAGCAGGAACACCGTCTTCCAGGTTAGGTGGCGATCTGATGCCTGGCGTAATGGTTCATAGGAAGAACTCGAACCACGTTCCATAGAGGAGGTCTAACTTCCAACTGAGGGCAGGTAAGTTCATAACTACGTATGAGTAGAGAAATTTCTAGCGATGAAGAACTGTCCATTCCTTTCAGCCTGAAAGCTAGACTTAAAGCTGAGCGATAGCCTTTCACTTCCGAGACTGAAAGGCGCATTTCTTCCCGCAAATACACGAGAAACTCCGCTATTGTTGGAATAGTGGTATCGAGTGGAGAGATACCCCTTCCACGACACCAACCACAAAAGACTTTATACTTTGCCTGGTAGACTGCTGCGGATGACTTTCGCAGATGTCCATACATCCTGACCGCAACTTGCTGCGAAAATCCTCTCTCAGCGAGGAGATGCTGGATAGTCTCCAGGCGTGAAGTCGTAGCAAAGCTACGGCTCTGTGGAAGATGTTGGCATGTGGTTGCTTGAGCAGATTGTGCCGTGGAGGGAGTTCTCTTGGTAGCTCCGTTAGGAGTTGCAGAAGGTCCGGGAACCATTCCGCGTGATGCCATAGCGGAGCTATGAGGGTCATTGAAAGAGTGACCGATGTTCTGGTCTTGTTGAGCACCCTCCTCATCAGACAGAACGGGGGAAAGGCGTAAACGTCGATGTTGTCCCACCGTTGTTGGAAAGCATCTTGCCAGAGCCTTGGGGTCTGGCACTGGGGAGCAGTACAGTAGGAGCCTGAAGTTCAGGGCTGTTGCGAACAGATCCACAGTTGGAGAACCCCACAAAGTCAGGACTTTGTTGGCTACTAGATGATCCAAAGACCACTCGGTACTCACTATCTGAGACGCTCTGCTCAGATTGTCGGCGAGCACATTCCTTTTGCCTGGAATGAAGCGTGCCGATAGCGGTATCGAGTGGATTTCGGCCCATCTCAGTATCTCTACTGCTAGATGGGATAGCTGCTGCGAAAAAGTACCTCCTTGTTTGTTGATGTAAGCCACTACTGTGGTGTTGTCGCTCATCACCACCACAGAGTGACCCGCCAGGTATTGTTGGAACTGTTGAAGGGCCAGGAAGACGGCCTTCATCTCTAGGAGATTTATATGGAGATACTTTTCTGACACTGAACACAGGCCTGAGGTCGTGTGGTGCAGTACGTGGGCCCTCCACCCTTTCTTTGAAGCGTCCGAAAACATCATCAAATCCGGGGGGAGGAGGAGAAGGTCCACTCCTTTTCGTAGGTTCTCGTCTGCCACCCACCACTGGAGGTCCGTCATTTCCGCAGGTCCCATAGGGATCAGGACGTCCGGGGAATCGTAACCTTGATTCCACCAGGACTTGAGTTGCCACTGGAGGGATCTCATCCTGAGGCGACCGTTGGGAACTAGACGAGCCAATGATGAAAGGTGACCGAGGAGACGTAACCACGACTGGACTGGAAGCTCTTCTCGTCTGAGAAAAGGGCTCGCGACCTTCCTCAGCCTTGCTATCCTGTCGTCTGATGGTAAGGCTTTGTGGAAATTGGTGTCTATAACCATGCCTAGATATACCAGTCTTTGAGTGGGAAGCAATGAGGACTTCTCGAGATTTACCAGCATCCCCAGATCCTGGCAGTCTCAGAAGTTTGTCCAAGTGTTGAAGAAGGGATGACACCGAGTCTGCTAGGATTAACCAGTCGTCCAGATAACGAAGGAGACGGATGCTAATCCTGTGTGCCCACGAAGATATTAGGGTAAACACTCTGGTGAAAACCTGTGGTGCTGTGGAGAGACCAAAGCACAGCACCTCGAACTGGTACTCTTTGTTGTCTAGGCTGAATCTTAAGTACTTCCTTGAAGACGGATGGACTGGGATCTGGAAGTACGTGTCCTTTAGATCCAGTGTACACAGGAAGTCTTGCGGTCTCTCTGCTAGTCTGACCGTGTCTGCCGTCTCCATGCTGAATGGAGTTTGTTTGACAAACTTGTTCAGAGCTGAGAGGTCGATGACTGGTCTCCAGCCTCCAGACGCCTTCTTTACAAGAAAGAGTCAACTGAAGAAGCCTGGAGACCTGTCGAGGACCTCTTAGAAAGCGCCCTTCTTCAACAGGGTCTGGACTTCTGCCTGAAGGGCTTGCCCCCTTGCCGATCCCATGGCAAGGGAGCTCAATGACACTGGATTCGTCGTCAGAGGAGGTAGAGATGTTGTGAACGGGACGCAATATCACTGACTGATTACGGAAATCATCCAGGAATCGGCCCAGAGTTGCTGCCACCTGTCTGAGCAACTTTGTAGGCATCCCCCCACCGGTGGACATGCAGGGGGACTGCCAATCCTAGCGTTTGCGGCCTCGGCTGCTCCCTCTAGGATTCTTACCTCCCGTGGAGGACTTTTTGCCTTTCCTATTCTTGACAGGAAAGGGCTTAGACACCACTGTCATCGCTGCTGTCGTTGATTTTGCGGTCTTAGTCGGACGGGACTGCTGGGGTGCTGGAGGCTTATAAGGCTTAGATGTCAAAGCCCTATGAAGGAGGGAGTCTTGGTGAGACTTCCTCCACCTCTCAGCGGCCTGTTCCACATCCTTAGGCTCAAACAGGATTGTTCCTTCTAAAAAAGAATGCCTGAGCCTATTGATCTCGGTGCTAGGGACCTTCTGATGGAATCTCTCAGCCACCGCATCCCGACGTTTCAGGATGGTGTTAGCCCACAAGTTCGAGACTTGGTGGGCCAGAAACTTGATCGTGCGAGTGCCTGAGAGAAGGAATGTCTCCATAGCTTTCCTGGTATATTCTTTGGAGAAATCCTCAGAGCGTATCAGGATACCTAAGGTCCCTAATCAGATGTCAATGCATAGCACACTTCACAACCTTCTCCTGGTTAAAGATCTTGGTTGCCGAAAACGAGACCTGCCGGTTGGAGAGTCTCTCAAGAGGGACTCCCCTGGTAAGCTCTTCCAACGAATGGTGGAGAGGAAGAACTAAACAAGGCTCTTCCAAGATATCAAAGTACCTCCTCTGCTGTACGCGAGGAGGTGGGAGAAGCTTGTTGCCGGCACTGGAACGGTTGGAGGAGGACAACTCGGAGAGCTGTACAACAATCTTGTCCCTGGTACTCTTAACCCCCTGAGACCAGGGCAGAGCTGCACTGGCCTTTGATGGTTTCTGAGTACCGAATACGCGGTCCAAGACCTTGTCCTTGCCCTCTCGAACGAGGAGGGATCTCTGGGTTGGCAAACCCATTGAGAACCCTCAGAGTCAGAACTTGCCAAAACGCATGCTCTGACTCTTGCTGTTTTCCTCCTGACGTTGGACTTGCAGCGAAGTCTCCTGTCCCCAAAGGCTCTTCTAGGGGAGAATCGCGGACGTTCTCCGAGTGGCTAGTTGGCTCCGTCTTTGGTCTTGTAGAGGACTTTGGTAAAGTCTTCAAGTCCTTCGACTCCTTCCTGGGAAGGATGTAGTTCTCCAACATAGAAGATGGCAAGTTCTTTCCAGCCCCCACTTAGGAAGACTTCTCAGCGCGAGGCGGAGCTTCCCTCATTGGTGCGATGGGAGAAAGTCTCAACTCACGTGATTCCCCTGAGGACAGGAAATACTCGTCCGACAAGGAAGGAGAGAAAGTCTGGGGGAGTGAAGGAACCTGCCTCGAAGGCTTACGTGGAGTCAACTTAGCCCTTGGAGAAGTTACCGCGTCCGGAACTCCTCTTTTTCTCTTCAGAGGGGTAGAGACAGCCAAGGATCTGTGACCTAATTCAGAGAAAACAGGATTGAACGCCTGTGTAACAGCTCTGATTAGTGCACCGAACCAAGGTTGTCGATTGATAGACGCGATGTCAGACACCACCTCTGAAGGGACAGGGATCGAACGATCCCTGGGAGGAGTTCCCAAAGGTGGGTTCGCCTGAAAAGGAATAAGGATCCTGGACCCCTCTGGATGTTTCCCTTCCGCCGCAATATGACAAATTCGAAGATAATTTGTATTTTTCCTAACCATACAAACCTTAGCTATTTACAAAGGGTTACCTTTTAGCGCAGCTGAAATGGCGAGCCATTAGAATTTAACGAGGGTGTATTACCCCCGCGCTAGTTAGCAGGGGGGTAGGGGAGTGGTAGCTAGCTACCCCTCCTCCCCCTCACACACAGGTGAATACTCACTTTCACTTAGAGGTAGGACTTGTCTTGGGGGACGGGGCTAGCGGGCAAATATGTGTAAATAGCTAAGGTTTGTATGGTTAGGAAAAATACAAATTATCTTCGAATTTGTCATTTGTTCCATAACCGAAATACAAACCACGCTATTTACAAAGGGTGACTTACCCCTTAGGAAGGGTGGAAAGTCCCCAGCCATACTGGCTTTGGCTTTACCCGGGGACTCAGAATCCGAGTGAGTCGCACTCGAGAAAAGGAGTCCCTGCACCTCACAAGTTCCTTGCTCCGCAAGGAACCATGTGGCCTACGTAAGCTTGTGTGTGAAGGAAGAAGTGTGACCCGTCCTAGGCAGTTGACCTGGAGTTCCAGAAGGAACTCTGGGTTAGGACGTTCCCAATACCACCTCGTCAGGGTATGGGGGACGCGACAGTATTGACCCAATACTCGGAACACAAGGAAGCATGGTTTACCTGCAGAGGTTCGAGGTCAGCTATGCAGAGACCAGGATCCTGCTTCCCCGTAGAGGGCATGATGAAGAAAGAAGTAAGGGCCAGACATACTTCTTTCGTTCATGCAGACTAAAACCTGATAACAATGCCCTCAACCTTCTGCTACCTGTCCAAAAAGGAGCCTGAGGTTAGACCAGCCGTTGTGTAGCCACCACAGAGCGATAGAAAACGTATCGAGACTCCTGTGGGTCACGCCCTGCAGGAAGCGGGCTGCAAAGGTCATTAGACGCTTCCAGACTCCAGCTTGTAGCACCTGAGTCACAGAGTAGTATTACTCGAAGGCGAGGGAAGTTGCGATGTATCCAACATCGGCTGTAGGGCGACGTGAGGGGGAGGGTCTGGAGACAGGTCGAGATGAATGTCCTTGAGTCCGGGCTGAAGAGGTATACTGGTGACCCTCCCCCATGTCCTCCTTGTGCTCCCAAATCGGCTGCAACTGAGGACAACCTGCAGCTGTTCCCAGCGCTAACCTCTCAATTCCTTTACTGGCAAGAAAGAGAAGGTCTTGGGACATCAGATACAGAATGGAGACTCGAAATCTTGAATGAATCGGACTGAAGGGCCGGGACCCCCAGATTCTGAGTCTAGCCAACAACTCAGGAGCGAGCCGGAATGTTGCCTTCCCCTCTTCCTTAGAAAGGGGGGAGTCGTAAGAGACCAAGAAGATTGCTTACACACTGGCCGTGGCCAGAGTGAGCAGGAGACCCAAGGCGGAATACAATCCGAGGCCTGTCGTAAAGGGTCTTGGGAAGATCTCTTAAAGGACTAAAAGTCCGAGCCATGCTCCAAGTTGGAGGTCTTACTCCGACTAGGGCAGGGACGATCGTAGCTTCGCATGAGCGAGGATAGATCCAGCGGGCAGGAAAAAGTTATTCCTTTAAGCCTGAAGGTCAGGGAAAGGCTGAGCGACAGGCTTCATTGCCGAGAGCGGAAAGGAGTCTCCTCCCGCCGAAAGGCAATAAGACCGTTATTGCTGGAGAAGAGGCCTCAAGGGAAGAGGTATATCTCCCACGGCACCAACCACCTTAGACTCTTCACTTTGCCTGGGAGACCCCTGTGGATGACTATCGCAGATGACGCGACCTCCGTACCACGACTGTAGCGGGTTGTCTCTTCTTGAGGAGGAAGCGTAGTGTCTCCAGGCATGAAGCCGAAGCGACGCCCCGGTTCGGGAGAGATGTCGCAGTGTGGTTGCTTGAGTAGTCTGCGCCGTGGGAGAAGCTCTCCCGCGAGTTCCGTCAGGGGAAGCAGAGGGTCCAGAAACCGTTCTGCGCATAGTCCCAGTGGAGCTCTCCCATTGAAAGGTTGACAGACAACCTGGTCTTGTTGAAACCCATTGTCCACAGACAAAAAGGAGGGAAGACGCAGGCGTCGAAGTTGTCCCACCATCACCGGAATGCATCTTGCCAGAGTCTCGGGGTCTGAGACTGGGGGGAAGAATAGCGGAAGCTTGAGGTTCCAAGCTGCCGCGATCAGGTCCCCCAGACCAGTACTTGCTGGTTACCCAAGGTCAAAGACCCCCAGGTACACTCTCTCTACGAGGCTCTGCTCGGATAGTCTGAGAGAACATTCCCCTGCCTGGAATGAGAGAGCCGATGGTGGTATTGAGAGAATCTCGATCATCCCGGTATCTCTACTGCAAGATGTGAAGGTGTGAAAATGCGTCCCCTGCTGGTTAGAATACGCCAGAATCATGAAGTCGACGCGCACGGGGCGACTCGGCAGGAGCTGTAGGATCTGTAGAGGGGCCAGACTAAGGCCCCTAAGCCTGCCTGAATGATGGAGAGGTATCCTTCAGGTCTTGACCATAGGCCTGGACCGGAACATGCCCCCCCCCCCCCCCCCTTTCCTTTGACGAGTCCGAGAACCGCATCAAGAATGTGGGGAAAGGACGAGAATATCCACTACCATCAAGAGGCTCCATAGGTCAACACCCATTGCAGGTCTAATAGTTCCGCTGGTCCCATAGGGCCAGGGAGTCCGGTTAAACATTGCCTGAAGCCACCGGAACTTGGATCGCCCCACATGGAACTTATCCTGAGGCGACCGTTTGGACTATAGACGGGTCAATGGGGAAAGGAGAACTAGGAAACGTTCCAAGGTAGGGCTGAAAGCTCTGCTTGACTGAGAACAGGTACTGCGACTATCCTCAGTCTTGCCACAGTCAACCGAAAGGAAGGCTCGGAGGATGTGGTAACAGAATCTGGCGTCCCCAGGTGGTCACCCATCCAAGTACCGACGTTGCTTAACCTCGCTGGACGGACGAGAAGCGGGGTTTCCAACGTGGTAAGGCCGTTGACTCAATATCATGGCCAGATACTCCAGATGTTGAGGCCGAGGAAGAGAAGGCTCCAAGCAAAATACCATGAGCCCACACTCATGGTAAGCATCCGGAAGCTTGTCCCGGCGCTGAAGAAGGTCGAACCCGAGCCTACCGGAGTTGACCAGCCCTCCAAACAGCAGAGGAGGCGGAAGCCTGCACCTGAGCGGCCAAGAGGAAGGCAGGAAGAGTTCTCTGGGGAAACAAACCTGCTATGCCACGGCGGGATAGCCACACTGCATCATAAGCAGGAATACTTGCAGTCTAGGCTGAATTCAACGAGCACCCTGGAAGATGGATGGAATGGAAACTGACAGTACCCGTCCTTCCGATCCAGGGTTTAAGGAGTCCTGTCGCCTTGTTACCAGTCTGATCGATTCTGCTGGTCTACGCTGGCCGAAGTTTGTTCGACAAACTTGATCAGGGCTGAGAGGTCGACTACGGACATCCCCTCTCAGATCCTTCCTTACAAGAAAGGATCGACTGAGGGGGCCGGGGGTGAAGCCGTCGATGATCCTAAGGAAGACCTTCGCCTAAGGTATGGATCATTCTGCCCAACCGGGCAACTCTGCTGACGCTATGGCATAGAGGTTCAGAGACACTGAATTCGCTGACAGAGACAGCAGGCGCGATATCCTTGGCTAATCACAGAGATTGTGCGGGAATGGGCATCAGGAAGCTGTCATTCGGATGAGTAACCTTAAGCATCCTCCCAGCGAAAAACCTGCAATCCTAGAGTTCGTGAACTCCTTTTAGGACTATGCCCCCCCGGGGGAGTCTCCCGTGCCATCTGTTCCTGACAGGAGGAAACTGCAATTGGACACCTTGTCCCAGTTGTCGTAGCCGATAACTTAGGCCGACGTGGTTGAAAGAAAAGGGCGCTGGAGCCCTGCAGAGTCTGGAAGAAAGCGCCTTGGAGGAGTGAAACCGGAAGTCGATTTCCCCCGCACAGCAGCTGTCTAAGTCTCTGTCCTTGGGCACAAACAAACTCTTCTCAAGGATGGAAGGGTGTCTGAGGTCGTCGACCTCCACAGATGAGACACCCGAAGGAAGCCCTCAGTCAGCGCGTCCAGATGGTACAACATCGAGCTTGTCCGCAAGTTAGATACTTAACGATGAAAGGCCAAGGTGCCTGAGCTCGAGAGGAGGAAAGTACCCCTGATCTTCCTGTAGCTTCCTTGAACCAAACCTCGGGCCGTAACCGAAGAGGGAAAGAACCTGGTAAGCTCCCAGAGGAAGGGGTAAGCAGTCACCCCTTGTCCGATGGAGAAATCTCGAACGGAAAGCCCCCCCCCGCCAAAAATCCTTCCAGGGAATGACGGGGAAGGGCTAACCCAGGTTCAGGAAAGAGGAGTGTTGCTCAGATCTCCCTTAAGTTTCTCCTATTCTTGCAAGTGCCATGCTCTGCGTTTACGGGGTGAGGCCGTGTTCTGGAAATAGGCTCCAGAAGAACTCGCCAGGCTGGCCATGCTGCGAAAACCCCATTGGGAATCGTGGTCGCAATCGCCCTGGAGCTCGCGCGACGGAAATTCAAAGATTTTCGCGTGGGCGAACGTGGAAGCGCCCATGCGCGGTAACGCAAATGAAGGTGAGCGAAGGAGCGCAGAAGGAGGGCGAGCGTGGTAGGAAGGGCGAGAGCTGGTGGTCGGCGAGCGATAACCCATAGACGAGCATTGGATACTGCAAGAAATAAGCCGACGTTTGTGCGAAGAAACACTGTAGGTTCGCGCGACGGAACACCATCCGTCCGCGCGATGGAAAAACCGTTGGTTCGCGCGTGGGCGAACATTGGAGAGCATGGGCGCAGACGTGCATGAGCGTAGACGTGCAGGCACGTGGGCGTGTGGGCGCGCAGGCGAATGGTCGCGCGGGCGCACATGCAAGCGGTCGAGCGGTCGCGCGGGCGCGCAGGCGGCGAGCGGTCGTGAGGCTGGGCAGGTGGATGAGAGCGAGTCCGAGGCGGCGAACGCAAGCGTTAGCGCGATGGCGAGGAAACGCGCTGCCGCGTGGGCGAGGAAGACCGCTGGCGATATGGATCAACAAACGATCGGTGGTGAGCTGCGATCAGCATCCGCAGTTGAGGGTCGCACGATGGCGATCAGCATCCGCAGTTGAGGGTCGCGCGATGGCGATCAGCATGCGCAGGTGAGCTAGTAGCTGGCGAACCATGTTCCTTCAGAAGTGTTGGAGAACGTTGGCGTGCCGGCTGTAACACACGCGGGCGATCCGGAGATCGCCGAGAGACAGGTGATCGCTGGCGAGCTGATGATCGCTGGCGAGCTGAAGATCGCTGACGAGCAGAAGGCTACGCGTGGAAGCCTGCGCATAGAAGAAGAGTCCTTGACCCCGACCTGAACCGAAGTTCTAGATCGCGAGGGCGAACGTGGGCGCACAGGGCGCGTAACAGGAACCAACAGGAACAGCAGGGATGATCATCTTGAAAGCGCTGACGAACAGGAGAGCGCTGATGAGCAGAAGAGCGCCTGTGCGCTAACACTGAGCAGGAGCAGGAGAGAACACACCAGAAGGGCGCGCAGGGAAACCCTGACACGCAAGGGAAGAACCCCCGTGGGGGCAACCCTTTGCCCCGAAGGGATCGTTGTCCGCCGGGAGACTGATGTCCGTCGGAAGACCGCTGTCCGGCGGGAAGACCGTTGTCCGTCGGGAAGACCGTTGCCCGTCGGAAGACGAGATCAGACTGCTGTCCATCTGCACCAAGGCGGAAGATCGAGAAAAAGGAGTTGTAGGCTGCAAACGGAGATCCAAAAAGGCGCCTCAAGCACCCTTATAGGGAGATGAGAGGCCTTTACGATGAGGCGGACGGTGGGCCTTACGGCGAGGGAGGCCAACAGCAACAGCAACAGAAGAATCCTCCGAAGAGGAGTCTCTATGAGTGTACTCTCTCGCGAACGAAAGATAAACACTTCGTGAAAGAGACTGGTCAGCCAGTGACCTAAAAGGAGGAATCCTCCGAAGAGGAGCTCCTGCAGTTGCCCAGCCCCTTGAGCGAAACTGCAGGTGCGACCGCTCAGCACCAAGAGCATAGTCGCACAAAAAAAAGGCAAGAGAAGAACCCCCCAAAAGGGGAAAAACTCAAGCCTGGACAGGAAAAACTTCCCTCGGAAGGAAAGTTACCCGCCCAAGGAGGCAAGCCTCCTGAGAGTTCTAAAATGAACTGGAGAGCTGTCCGTCGTCACGGGAGTACTTCCAGTAGAAGGAGACACGCCCCTGACGAAAATACAAGGGGGGAGGCAGCAACAGCCGAATCCCCAGGACTCAACCAGACAACTGTAAAAAAATAAAACAAATAATATTAGTACACATTCATTCCCCCGGGAAGGCTCCGAAGAGGAATCCCGAGGGAAAGGAACAAGAATTACACAACAGGCACGTGCCCTCACAACCACTTACACTCACGGAAGGAGAGCTGTAACCAAAACAGAATTATAACAATTATAATTATGTAACTATGTAATTATGTAATTTAAAAATGAATGAACACTAAAGAAAGAACGAAAACCCCGAAAGGAATCGTTCTACAAGCTGAAA
Source organism: Palaemon carinicauda (assembly GCF_036898095.1). Classification (NCBI taxonomy): domain Eukaryota; kingdom Metazoa; phylum Arthropoda; class Malacostraca; order Decapoda; family Palaemonidae; genus Palaemon; species Palaemon carinicauda. The sequence continues at coordinate 107,757,970 of NC_090745.1, read as the reverse complement.
AACAAAAAACAACTACAATTAGATTCATAACTAATTGAGACAAACGTACAGCGTAGCAACCCCCCCACACGGAAAGGAAGCTACAAGGGCGTAGTAACACGTAGTAAAAGGGTGAACGACCTCAAGAGAGAGAGAGAGAAAGACATAAGTCAAACTCGATCGCCACCCATAAAATTACGCCGTGGTGGCCTAACTGCCGAGGACTCCACGTAGATATCGTACACTACACCCACAAATCTGAAAAGGAAACTTACTTATTTCTATACTCAAATATATATACAAACATGAAAACATGTTTACATATATATTGAGTAAATGAAAAGTAAGCGATTAAGTAAAGACAAAACAAACAATGGCTGCCAAGAGAGGACCAAGACAGAGACGTCTGTCACAGTCCGAGCCAAAAGTGAAAAGTGAGTATTCACCTGTGTGTGAGGGGGAGGAGGGGTAGCTAGCTACCACTCCCCTACCCCCCCGCTAACTAGCGCGGGGTAATACACCCTCGTTAAATTCTAATGGGTCGGCATTTCAGCTGCGCTAAAAGGTAACCCTTTGTAAATAGCGTGGTTTGTATTTCGGTTACGGAACAAACGTGCTGTTATGCGTTTGCGGGGAGGGGAATGCGCGATGGTGACCTTGCCGTGCGTTGTCCAGCAGCCTCGCGCGGGGGAGACTGCTGGTGCACGTGCGGGCAACTGATGGCGTGCAGGAGCGCGCGGGGGAGACTGCTGGTGCGCGTGCGGGCGACTGATAGCGTGCAGGAGCGCGCGGGGGAGACTGTGGGCGCACAGGTGAGCGCGGGGGAGACTGTGGGCGCACAGGTGAGCGCGCGGGAGACTGATGGCGCACAGGATCAGGGCGTTGAACACGCAGGCGAGAGCTTGCGCTCCCCTGAAGAAGCCGTAGGGCGTGCGCGCCCAGGAGAGATAACCCTGGCGCACAGGCGCGCCTCTTGTGGGCGCGCGTCAGGATGGTGGCGCGCAACTGCAGGAGAGGATGCGCGAGGGCCCGCGCGCGTATCCTCGTGGACACGTGCAGGAGACTGCGCGATGGCGCGCTGGAGAAAGCTGGCGTGTAGGTGAGCGCTGGCGTGTTGGTGAGCGCTGGCGCGAGGGAGAAGTCAAAATAGACTTCCCAACAGCGGCCAGATCTGAAGATCGTGGGCGCGCAGGAGAGATGACTGCTGTGCGAGGGCGCTGGCGCGCAGGAGATCACTGACGTGCAGGAGAACGCTGGCGTACAGGAGAGCGCTGGCGTGCAGGAGAACGCTGGCGTACAGGAGAGCGCTGGCGCGCAGGAGGTTAATGACGCACAGGTGAGGGATGGCGCGTAGCTGGGCGTGGGCGCGCTTGCTCAGGCATAGCCTGGCGCGCAGGAGAACGTGAGCGCGTATGCTCTGCTTTGCTGGCATAGCGCGTGAGGGAAGTATGCGCGCGTTGCCGCATACGCCCTTGATGCCCTGAATTAGGGTTAGATGATGCCTGACGAGCGTGAAGGTCAGGTTTTGTCGGCGCGTAGCGCGCATCAGCACTCAGGAACGGTGACGGCAGGTCTGACTGGTGGAAGGTCAACGTGTCCTTTGAAAGGACGACCTTCCACCGAAGGGGATCGTAAACGATCCGCTGAGAGGTCCAGGAACAAAGCAGGAACAGTCGGTGATCGCTGATGAGGCTCCTCTGCGGGGGACTGCAATGAAGATGTAGAACCAAAGAGGCGCCTCCTCACCACAGGTGAAGGAAGGCCTCTCTGGCGAAGAGGAAGGCGAGCCTTGCGACGAATACGCCCACTAGGGGCCGTGGGATCAGCAAGCTGACCTTCTGCAGTCCTCCGAAGAGGAGTCTCTCTGTAAGTGAACTCCCCCGAGGGGAAGAAACACCAGCAGGAGAGACTGTTGGACTTAGTTTCTCCCTCGTTGGTCGAACAGGAACAGGAGAAGCTAAGCCTTCAGCTACTGTGCAGTTTGAAGAGGCAGAGGTAGTAGGAGATACCGCATTGGAGGATCAACCTCTGCCGGAGGTGGCGATTGCTTGACAGCGGCACCCAATCAGATGTAATCAAGTAAGACTTCCTTGGAGGGCGAACCCTCAAGCCCCAAGGAAGACAAAAGCTGAAAAAGATGGATTAGTTACAAATCCTCCCCCGGGGGGAGAGGTGGAGCTGGCCCCCGCTAGGGGAGGCAACACCATCTCTCGCACCCCGAGTTTGGGAAACAGTACCACAGTCTACGCTACCACTCGACAGTCTCTTGAAAGAGCCCAACCATGTGGGAGCTTCGGAGGAGGTTTGAGCAACGGAAGAAGAGGCCTTGGGTTTTTCTCCTTTCAAAGAAACCTTTGAAGGAGAAATATCCCGTTTGGACTTCTTCTTCCGTCGCCGTGAAAACCTCTCCCACTGGGAGGTAGACCACTCGCTACACTCACTACACTTTTTATCACTATCACACCATTTATCTCTACAGGCAGGGCAAAGGGCGTGAGGGTCTACCTCCACCGCCGACATGGATGTTCCACAGGGGCGGTCGGGTAATCCAGGGTAAGTGCGCATAATAGTAGAGGCCAACTTTACACCCAAAACTGTCAAAAAGAGAAAGCAAAAAAAAGCATTAATGGCTGCTAATGAGCGGCGATGACAGCATACACGTCCGACTACCATCCGAGCCAAAAGCAAAGCGAGTTCAAGCACAGGTGTGTGTGAGGGGGGGGGGTAACAAGCTACCCTCCCCTAACCCCCCTAACTAGCGGTGTGGGTAGTAAACCCTCGTTAATTTTAATGGCTCGTCATTTCAGCTACGCCGAAAGTAATACCCTTATTAAATAGCGTGGTTTGTATTCCAGTTACGGAACAAACAGTATTTAAAGAGAATTTAGATGCTAATCTGATCTCTAACTAATCTACCCGTATATACTTTTACTGTTTTGAATGAAGCTCAGGCTTTAGAACATAAGATTATGGTAGTTGGTTGTTCAAGTTTTCAAAATTCTTTTTAGAAGACAGATTTTTTTTTAGGAAATGGAAAAATTCAGGATGTAGAAATGATAGGAAATATTTTTAGCATTATACAAGACTAATTTTATTATATATAATTTATAAAGTTCGTTTTCCTTCGCTGCCAAAATATGAATGGATTTCTCCTAAACCTGTTTTCATCACATCATCATCTTGTAAACCACATACTTTTGAAGAAGTTCGAAATACCTTCAAATACGAATTCGACGATAATTGAAAGAATTCAAACCAAATTATTCAAAATATTTTCAATACTTACAATACTGGATTTACTACATTTTTTATATAAATGGTTTCATGGGTCTGTCTCCAATTTCTGAAGAAAAATCTAAATATGAACTAGTTTTCCTGAAGATTTATTATTTCACAGCACCACTTGATAAAAATTAAAATGACATTATTTAGCAGTAATAGACTAACAATGACCACATTTATTTACAAATGCTGACAGATCAAAGTAATTGAAATAACCTAGCCAAATCATAAACAAACTTCTTTAAATCACCAAATACAAAAGGAACTTGAACCCCTTTGGAAACAAGAAAAGGAGACTAAAAGGAAGGCTGAGAGGAACCACTTGCCCCTGTTGACTTAGGGTGTTAGCAATAACATTCCTTTTGCCAGAAATTAATCTTGCTGATAGTTCAACTGCTTTGTTCGGTGCTCTACCTTGAGCCTGCATCACCAACTCGTTAAGGTGCTGAGAAACAGTACCTCATTGCTTAATGACATATGCCACAATGGTAGTGTTTAAAGGTTGCTCATGAATGGCAAAGTCAATTGATAGTGACCATGCCCAAGAGACTGATCATATACAGTACAGTATATACATATGATCACTGCCCAAGCCCCCTCTCCAACCCAAACTAGGAACAGGCAATGGCTGCTGATAACTCAACAAGAAAACCTATAGGCTCTCCCAAACTGCCTATGCTTAGTTCATATGGATGGTGAGGTGGCAGAAACTTCAAGAAACTATAAGGCTTGAGAGGGGCTCGAACTCCTGTCAGGCAGATCACTAGGCAGGGATGTTTCCAACTGGCCACCACTCATTAAAACTACTGAGTGGCTTATCAGATGGTGCTGGCATGATTGCAATTCCAAGAGAGCTGCTTTCAGTTCCAGATGGTTGATATGCAAGCACTTCTCTTATTGGGACCAGCAGCCTGCGACGAAAAGGTCCCTTAGATGGGCGCCCGAACCTTCTTTTGACGAGTCCAAGTAAGTAGCTCTGGGGGAGGACACTCCAAAGAAGCTCCTTTCAAGAGATTCACACTTCAGCCACCAATCTAGATCGGACCTTACTTCATGTTCAACAGGATTTAGCTGATAGGGTGGGTCACTGATTGGTGACTAACATTTCTTCACACACCACTGAAGGGACTGCTGATGTATTGGCTGTGAGGGATGAGTTTCTCTGATGATGACACACGACCCAGTAACTGCTGTCAATGACATGCACTACTCTTCTGAGACTTGTGACCATATTGTCGGATGGAAAGACTTCACTTTGTTGCATCCACTAACATACCTAGATATTTCATCCTCTGCTTGGGCTAAAGGAGTGAAGTTTGTCTCTACGTTGAAGGAGTTGCCTCTGGGAGGACGACTGGATCAGCCAACTGTCCAGGTACTTCAGTAGCTGGTATGTGCAAAGAGATACGAATGTGAAAACTCAAATGAGTACTTGGGGAGCAATCGACATTCCAAAGCATAGAACTTTGAATTGCAAAACCTTTCCCCGCCTGGGTGACGCGGAGGAATTTTCTTGACGACTGATAGACCAGAATCTCAAAATAAGTCTTCCAATTTCAGAGAGAGAGCATACTGTACAATTTACTGATGGCCACTCTTATGGTGCATGCTGTCTCCATCTTGAATGGAGTTTGTAGTACAACCTTGTTCTAAGTGGAGAGGTCGATTACCGGTCTCCAGCCTCTAGTCGACTTTTCCACAAGGAAGGGTAAAATGTAGAAGCTTGGAGACCCATAAAGGGCCACATGTTATGCACCCATTTTCATCATCTTTTGTACTTTTGCCTGAAGAATCAGGTCTTTCTGTAAATTCAGGTGGTATGACGACAACCTCGTCCTTGGAGTCTGAGTGAGGGAAGGACAAAAGCCAGTAAACAGGAGGCAGTATCCGTGTCTGAGAACTTCCACTATCCAGTCCTCTGTCCCATGGTACTGCCACCTTGTCCATAGGCAGAGAGGGGACTACTAGCCCTTCCCAACAGGTTCTAGCTTTCCTTCTGCCTCATCCCCTTCAAGACTGGCCAAAACGGAGACAAAAGGGTTTTGCCGAATCTGCTCCTCTTCTAGCAGAGGGAGCTGTTGGCGTAGATGCTCTAGCTTTTTAGGCACGGTGGAAAGGCGAGTCATGGCTGGACTTTCTCCTCAACTTCTCCACCATTCCTTCCACTTTCTTGGGTAGAAAAAGAGCTGGGTCTGGTTAATTGGGGCGTTCCTCAAAGTCATAACCTCTGTTGACCGAGTTGTCTGGTGATTTTGGAAGCTAATTTATGATACACAGGCCATCTCAATTATTATTGGGCAAAATATTGAAAGCATAGCAGTACAGTATTAACAATCTGGATGATCACTTTTGATCCATTAAAAGAAAAGAAGCAATTGCACTAAATGTTGATAAAGTGTAAGACATCTATTATAATACAAGTTTTACTGAAGAGGAGCTGGAATTTGCACTATCAAATTGTAGATCATTGATATACTGTAAATTTTTATATGATACAAAATCTAGCCTCTTTAGCAAAGGCCTATTCATCAATATTTTACAGCCAAAGGCCTACTTATAATCATCTTTGGACCAAACATCTATTTACAAAGGCATGGAAACATGTAATAATACCAATACCTAAACTGGGAAAAGATCCCAGTAACCCAAACAGTCACAGACCAATTTCACTGACCAGTGGAAAAATGGGAAATTATAAATTGAATTGGTCAATGACTCGTCTCCAGCTTCCAGACGACTTACTTACAAGAAAGAGTCGACCAAAGAAGCCTGGAGAGCCATTGCCAACCCATTGAAGTACACCCTTCAGCAGCATTTTCAGCACTTCTTTTTCGGTAGGGGATGAATCAGAGGAGGGGAGAGTTGAGGAACAGGAGAAAGTACAGTATTCGGAACGGAGGACTTCCACCGCCCATCTTTGCGCTCTGTGGAACCACCACCTCCCCCAAAAATGGCCTGCAAGCATCCAACCCCTGGTGGTGGAATGAGGGAACACCCTCCCTAGTGAAGGTGCTTATCTATTCCTTTTCCCCTATCCTCTACCTCGACTCTGGTTCTGTTGAGAAGGGAAAGGCTATGCAGATGTAGTCTTCAGGATAGCCTACTGTGGGCAAGCTGCTCCTCTCTGCTTTGGTCTTCAGCCTGGTTGGGTGGAATGATTTCCTTGTCCTGACGTTGAAGGTTGGGGTTGGAAAAAGGACACTGCCCAGTGTAGAATGGAGTCCTGCATCTTTTTTCTTCATTTCTCAACTGCTACGTTTATCTCCGCTGGTGGAAAGAGATATGGCTCCTTGAAGGGTTGCATTGCGGAGAGTAAGTCTCTCCAGATACCGATTCGTTTACGAAATCTAGAGGTCACAGACTCCAGACACTTGAGCACCCAGTTGGTCCAATGGTTGGCCAGCTGGTGCATTTAGAATTCTGTTGCCCCAGCACCGTTAAGGACAATGTCCTTGGAGGCCGCTTCTTACTTGGATTGGTTATATCTTTGGTGTCTACCAAGAAGCCGATGGTGCCAGACCAGTGGTCTATCCAGGAGGCTGCCTGCATCATCACCATTGTTGTGACCTCCATGCTCTACGTCTCTGCCACCGAGAAGGTAACGGGAACTACAGTTAAACATTCTGAAGAACAGTCTGGATTTAGCGATGTTACTGCAGGATCAAGTGGAAGAGGGGAGGTGAGAGCCTCCTGTGTACGGTAGTACTCACATTGCCTTGGGAATGCTGCTGGGATCAAGTAAGAGGATCTCCCCACCCTAAGCTAGTCCTTGGAACCAGAGACCTGGGACTCCATCTTGCCTAGTCCTTCCATGCCCCAAAACTGACCAGGAAAGTTCAAGCTTGGATCTGGCGACACTCAGGAGATGGCTCAGATCAAATGCTGAGTCCTGTTTTTTGGAGGTGAGGTCACTGCTTCTCCAAGGCCATTCACCTTTCTTATGCAGAGGAGAATTTTTAAGCAAGTTGATGCTCTCTCCTTTGTCTGCTTCTGAAGGACCAGAAACCACTGATGTATACTGATCTGACATCCTAACAACTTGCAGATGGCAGGAAAGCCTAAGATCCAGATGACATGTAGCCTTGGGACCAGTCTTGCAGGCCTTGCTCTGTCTCTTATGGTCACTGGTCAATAAGAGAGAGAATTTGCTGGATGTTTGTCCTCCAGTCTACTGGCACACTGTCTGGAGGGCTGCAGTCTAGTAGAGGATTGGCCTCCTCTTTTTCACTGGTGGCAGATGTTCTGTAGAAAAGTCAATTGTGAGAAACAATAATTCTCCAACAATGAGATCTCCCTTACTGAAAGAGAACCTTTGTGGGTTCTGACAAGAATGTCACTTCTAGAGGTGTGACAGGGATTTTGTCCATTATGCCTCTTAGAGCTCAACTTAATGGGGGAAATGTTGAATGATGAAAGGGGAGAAGTAGGATTCTCCCTCCAAGAAGCCTGCAAACTTGCTTGGGAGAGCAGCTGCAACTCCTCCTCTGAAGGGGAAGGTTCCCGTGGAAAGGGCTTACCTGTTGTGTGCCTTGTGCACACTGGCGATTAGTCCCTTATGGTGAGTCTAGGATGGGTGTCTGTAACATCCTCCAGGCACATGTTTTACTTGACCAGTGCGGCTTCGTTGGTCTGTAAAGGGAAGCAGGATCAGAGAGGGCTCTTGTACACCAACTTCCCCCTTCCGGAGAGGAGCAATTGCATTGAAAAGGCAACGACCACTCATAGTGATCTGAAGGAGAGTGCCTTGCAGAAGAATAAGATAGCTGGTAATAACGACCTTCGTGTCTAGCACGACCTGGAGAAACAAGAGTATCTTGCTCTGCGGGAGAACGCTTGTAGCGATTCGACGAGATATGTCACCAACAATCATGAGACGAGCGAACGCTGTCCTTTAAGGAGGAATGATCACTTGAACACTGAGTTCAAGGGAGGAGAGTGCTTAAAGTGAGGCAAATATCTAGAAGAGCTTTGCTTGCCCCAAAGGAAAGTGAAGTGGTGAGTGTAGCGCGAACAACAAAGCGTGGTGCATCTAGGAGAGAGGATTGCAGAACATCTGACAGATTAGGCTCGACAAGACAGAACCTGATGATCAGAAGGCAGGCAAGATGATGAAGAGCATCTCAAAGAGCGTCTAGAAGACGCACGCAAGGAGGAGAGATAGAGCTCCCTGAGGAAGAACATCTAGATGATTGTGAAGCTGATGTTCTATGCCTGTGAGGAACAGAATCATGTGAAGGGATAGACTAAGCACACAAGAAGCAGGAACCTGATCTGGAGAAGAGGTCAAAGGTGAAGCTTGTGTGGAACTGCAAGGCAAAGGTCTAAGATGAGATGGGCAATGTGGGGAAGTGCTCGTTGTCTAGAGAAGTGCAAGGACAAAGGTCTGGAAGCTTAAGTCCTAGGAGAAGGGCATCTGGGTGGCGAGTCCTCTTTGGAAGATGAAAGAGACCTCGATGTTGTGCCGATGTTGTGCAGCATCCCAGAGAGCATGCTCCAAAGAGCAATGTTCAGGAGGCAAGCTCCAAGAAGGGCGAGGGTAATCTGCCCACTGAACAGATGACAAGTCCTTAGAAGGATGGGGTACAGGTTCCAGAGAGGCAGCACTAAGCTCAACCCCAGGATGCAAGGAACTACTGAAGCTTCTCCTCCGAAAGGAACCTTGGATACATAAGAAGGGCCACAGCATATGAAGAGCATCAGTCCTATGAAAAGAAAAGGACTTCCCCTGAGGTGGAGGCCCTGACGATTTGCTAGGGGAAACAGACAGACCTCCCAGCCTCAGGGCTTACCTTAAGGTTAAAGGGCCACCACTCTTACTAGATTGGCCCCCAGAGGAAGTCAAGGGAGAAGATTCAGACGCAAGAGTACTGGGGGTGGAAGAACTTTCTTTGACTTCAAAGATGACCCAGAAGGTGAAGAATCCTTCTTAGGCTGCTTCTTCCTCCTCCTACCATACTTCTCTCACTGGGAGGATGGCCATTCTCCACAATCATTACAAGGGTAAACTTGAGAACAAGCATGCCCTCAATATTGAGGACACAACTGATGATGATCTGCATCACAGACATTCATGAAAGTACCACAGGTTTTGGGCAGAACTCCTGGACATTTCTGCATAACAGGCGGCATCCTTGATAAAAGTAATCACGCAAAGCAAAAATGCTGTCAAGAAAAAGTAAAGAATTAGTAAAAATTCTTCAAAACTAGCTCCGCCAGTTGACCTCCCCACTACCAATAGGTAATTAACCGTCTGTGTTTTACACCTCTTTAAAATTTTAACTGCTATGTTCCAGCTTCACTGTTATCTATTCTCCTATAGTAAAGGACGACATTTTGTATTTGTGTAAAATCAAATATGATTTATTACAACCGACTATGCTACCTTCTTGTAATTGTCATTAGTTGTAGGACTTTTGACAGTACAATACAGTACTTTGTACCATTCCATTCACTTGCCAAACTCTAAGAGATGAGTGGAGAGTGAAAGAAACCAAGTAAGGAGATTTTGGAGATCATGGATATCGCATTGAGATGTTTGCTACCACTATACAAGTCAACACGAGTGATGATGAGCAGAGGCCAAGTTTCAGTCACCAACCCACTCGTAAGCTTGGTGTAAATGAGGTTCTGTATTAGTAACAAAGATAGAGAAATTGGAAAAACTAATATAGTTGATCCCTTTCTCAAGAGCACAAAGACCACAAGTAGTCAAATGAAAGTCTCAGTTTCAAAGCAAATGAACGTTTCAGTTTCAAAGTGGAGATGTTGTAAGGTAGGACATATGCCTTAATTACCTTGAAGCTATAAACTTACCAACTAAAATAACATGCTCTAAACTTGGACTTTTGGGTTCTAAAGCAAATCTCCCTTAACATAAATACTGTGCTTCCAAAACTAATATAAACCATAATAAAAGGCAATACAATTACAATGGTTTACAGTAATAGCTCAACATAGTTGTTGTTTTGATAGTTATGATCCCAACATCTAACTAATTATATCCTTACCTTTACCTTAGGAAGTTTTGGCTTTCAATTAATGTATATCTTCAAGACAGCATACATATTTACATCCAACGTAAAAATTTCAATATAATTTGTTTTTAATTCAACAAATAGGACAAGATGAAATATATACAGGAGCTTCAGCAGAGCTAAAGCATTAAGTGATTACTTGACATGACTCAAACTTACTATAAGACGTTAGTCCTCATCTACTTAGCCTATTTCTGACGTGTTACCTCTCATTTTTTACAACATTCACATTGGCACAGCAAATTTTTTGTGTTCTTTGCCCTCCACTTCTCTTCCACTATTCTGTTCATGTTACTCTGGTACTCAACCCTTTCCTTAACTATCCAATTTTCAGCAACTTCATAAAATTTGTGACTATTCTGAAACACTTTAACCATTAGGATAAGCACTCCTAGAAATGTTGATCCTTTATGAATCAATCTATCTACCTTTAAGATACGCAGTATGATTAACTAAATAATGGAACCGTACACTACTTGAAACTAGAAACTAGTCTTACGAAATCAACTAAACACTGTGATGACATTCATACACTTGATCACTTACATGATCTCCTGTGCACCTGTAATGCACATTGTTGGATCTTGGTTTCTGTAACCTTTTAAGTGAACTGGCAAGTCTGAAAAATAAAATGAGTAAATGATAGTAACTAAAAGCGATATGATTTTTATAATAAGTACTGTATGGATGCAATCACATAACTAGGACATGAATCATTGGTTTAAAAATCTTTCATAAAGAAACATGCATTTACCTAGTGCTAACTAGAATAAACAATTACTAAACATGAATAACTGTTAAGAAACATGGTACAATTATTTGAGCTTTGCTCAGATGTGGGTTTTGTCCTAAACTTCAAAACAGCCAATGTAGAAGTGAATACTTCCCATTGTTCTCTATCTAGCTTTAATGGGACAAGAATTTCAATTTGTACCCACAAACTTGAATGAGGCCTTCCTTTCCATATACAGAACTACAGTACAGTATACTGTAGAAAAATTTATACATACCCTGAAGAACATTCAACTGACCCAAACATATGAAAGTGATGACATGTCTTTCTTAAGACTTTTTAAAATACAATTTGTCATCTCTAAAGGACTGACTTAGCCTACACTCAGCTTTCAATATATATTACTTGAATACAGTATATACAATGCCTTAAAATCCCTCAAGAATGTCTCAAAGACTCCATTTACTCATTGGTAGAGCAATTTAGTTTAAGCATCTAAAGAGTTCTTATGAACGATCTTGTCTAACTTATTCTTGAACTCGTTTACCGTGTTACTGTTTACTACATCTGCTGGAAGTCTATTCCAAGTATTTGCTATTCTGTAATGAAGGAAATTGTCACATTGAGAGGTGTTGTATCTTTTCAATTCGAGTTTGTGTTAAGCGTGAATAGATTGTTGTAATTTACATTTGTTATTCCTTTAAGAATTCTGAATGCATCTATTAACTGTCCCCTTAGTCATCTAGTTTGTAGATCAAATAAGTTCATACGTTTCATCCTCTGTCTATATGCAAATTGCCTTATTGTTGGAAGTAGTTTGGTGGCCCCAGATTGTACTGCTTCCAGTCTATCTATATCCTTCTGAATACTTGGAGTCCAGAATTGTACCGGTACTCCGTATTATATATGGGGTCCTACTAGTGATGTGTACTGTACAGCTGTAGTGCAGTGTCTTCGTTTCTGTATTTGAATTGTCTCTTTATGTAGCCTATTAGTTTTTGTGCTTTCTTTTCATCTTTTATGCTCCGCTTGGTGGACTTTAAATCCTTGCTGATAATAATACAGAGATCTTCCTCCTGGTCCATACTTTCTATTTATTACCCAGCAGTGAGTATTCTGATTGTGGGTTACTATGACCTACACTATGTGCATGACTATGCATTTCCCACGGTTGAAAGGCATTTGCCATTTTCTGGACCATTCTCCTAGCTACATTAGATCCTCTCTTAAGGCTTCTACGTCTTCTAAGTTCGCAGCATTTATGCCTAGTTTAGTATCGTCGCCAAATTTGGCTATTCTACTAGTTAATCCTAAACCTATGTCATTAATGTAGATCAGAAACAGCAATGAGACAAGGACGGATCGTTGAGGTACAGTACTCCACTTGGAACAGCTGCCTACTCCCTTGATTACAGCTCTCTGTTTTTGGCTTGTTAGCCAATCTTCGATCCATTCAGCTGGTTTTTCAATGATTCCTAGTGTTCTAATTTTGACCATTAATTTTTTCATGAGGAAATTTGTCAAAAGCCTTTTAAAAGTCTAGGTATGTGATGTCTATTGCCCTGCTTTTGTCATAAATGCTAAACATGTGGAAAAATTCCAAAAGATTTGTCACACATGATCTCTTTTGTCTAAAACCATGTTGGCTGTCTATCAGAAGATTGTTTTTCTCTTTATGTTCTTCTACTACCGAATCTACTATAATTGATTAAAAATTTGGAAGGGACTGAATTTAGACACACATGTCTGTAGTTGCCAGGTTCTTATTTTTGTCCCTTCTTGTAGATTGGAGGAACTTTGCCTAGTTTCCATCCTTGTGGTGCCTTTTTTTCGTTGGCTGTCTTTCGGAACATTTTGTAAGTGTGTGGGGTTATCTCTTATTCTAGTTCTATAATCTCTCTTGGATGAATATCATCTGGACCTGGTGCCTTAGACTTCTTTTTGACATCATCCATTGTAAAGGTGATCCTATTTAATGGTAGTGGCCCTTCATAATTGATAGTAAGTTTGGGGTGGGTTGTTAATTCTTCCCTACTGAATAGTTGTAAAATGAGCATTCATCGGTTTGGCTTTTTTTCAATTAATTTGTTATAAGATTACCCTTCGAGTCTCTTAATGGGCTAATGTTTTTGATTGTCTTTCCACTGTTAATGTAGGCAAAAAATTCTTTAAGGTTTTCTTTAAGTTAGCGTGTGTGTGTGCACAGTACTAGCAAGAGAGAGTCAACAATTAGTATAAAAAATGTTATTTTTATTAGTAAAATAAATTTTTGAATATACTTACCCGATAATCATGTAGCTGTCAACTCCGTTGCCCGACAGAATTCTACGGGAGGGATACGCCAGCTATCACAATACTAGAAGGGGGTGTACTCACCAGCGCCACCTGTGGCCAGGTACTACAGTACTTCTTGTTGACACCTCCTCAATTTTTCCTCGGTCCACTGGTTCTCTATGGGGAGGAAGGGAGGGTCAATTAAATCATGATTATCGGGTAAGTATATTCAAAAATTTATTTTACTAATAAAAATAACATTTTTCAATATTAAACTTACCCGATAATCATGTAGCTGATTCACACCCAGGGGGGTGGGTGAAAACCAGTGTACAAGATTAAAGGATAGCTAAGTATCCCGTATTTCATATAATCAGTTATCTCAAAATAACAATGAAATAATAAGTACCTGGTAAGGAAGTCGACTTGAACCGTTACTCTGCCTTTTTTTTAAGTTCGTCTTCCTTACTGAGCGCAGCGTTCCTCTTAGGAGGCTGAATCAACTCTAAGGTGCTAAAGTATATAGGGCTGCAACCCCTACTAAAGGACCTCTACACAACCTCTAACCCAGGCGCTTCTCAAGAATGAATTGACCACCCGCCAAATCAAAAGGATGCGGAAGGCTTCTTAGCCTACCGTAACAACCATAAAAACAACAATAAAAGCATTCAAGAGAAAGGTTAAAAAAAAAAGGTTATGGGATTAAGGGAATGTAGTGGCTGAGCCCTCACCTACTACTGCACTCGCTGCTACGAATGGTCCCAGGGTGTAGCAGTTCTCGTAAAGAGACTGGACATCTTTAAGATAAAATGATGCAAACACTGACTTGCTCCTCCAATAGGTTGCATCCATTATGCTCTGCAGAGAACGGTTTTTATTAAAGGCCATCGAAGTAGCTACGGCTCTCACTTCGTGGGTCCTTACCTTCAGCAAAGCAAGGTCTTCCTCCTTTAAGTGAGAATGGGCTTCTCTAATCAGAAGCCTTATATAATACGAAACCCCGTTTTTGGACATGGGCCTCGAAGGTTTCTTGATTGCACACCATAAGGCTTCTGACTGTCCTCGAATAGGTTTTGACCTATTAAGATAAAATTTCAGAGCTCTGACAGGGCAAAGAACTCTTTCTAGCTCGTTACCTACCATGTTGGAGAGGCTAGGTATTTCAAACGATCTAGGCCAAGGACGTGAAGGAAGTTCATTCTTAGCTAAGAATCCGAGCTGTAAAGAACATGTTGCAGATTCGGATGTGAACCCAATGTTCTTGCTGAAGGCATGAACCTCACTGACTCTTTTAGCTGTTGCAAGGCAGACGAGAAAAAGTCTTGAGGGTAAGGTCCTTGAAGGAAGCTGACTGGAGAGGTTCGAACCTAGGTGACATAAGGAACCTTAAGACTACGTCTAGATTCCAGCCTGGAGTGGGTAGACGACGTTCTTTAGAAGTCTCAAAAGACTTAAGGATGTCTTGAAGGTCCTTGTTGGAAGAAAGGTCCAAACCTCTGTGGCGGAGAACTGAAGCCAACATACTCCTGTACCCCTTAATCGTAGGAGCTGAAAGGGATCTCTCATTCCTAAGATGTAATAGGAAGTCAGCTATTTGGGTCACAGAGGTATTGGTAGAGGAAACTGCATTGGCTCTACACCAGGTCCGGAAGACTTCCCACTTGGATTGGTAGACTCTACGAGTGGATACCCTCCTTGCTCTGGCAATCGCACTGGCTGCCTCCTTCGAAAAGCCTCTAGCTCTAGCGAATCTTTCGACAGTCTGAAGGCAGTCAGCCGAAGAGCGTGGAGGTTTGGGTGCAACCTGTCTACGTGAGGTTGACGTAGAAGGTCCACTCTTAGAGGGAGAGTCCTGGGGACGTCGACCAGCCATTGTAGTACCTCTGTGAACCATTCTCTTGCAGGCCAAAGGGGAGCAACCAGCGTCAGCCGTGTCCCTTCGTGCGAGATGAACTTCTGAAGGACTTTGTTTATGATCTTGAACGGTGGGAATGCGTAAAGGTCGAGATGGGACCAGTTCAGCAGAAAAGCATCCACATGAACTGCTGCTGGGTCTGGAACTGGGTAACAGTACAAAGGAAGTCTCTTGGTCATGGAGGTGGCAAACAGATCTATTGTCGGCTGACCCCACAAGGTCCAAAGTCTGTTGCACACGCTCTTGTGGAGGGTCCATTCCGTGGGGATGACCTGATCCCTTCTGCTTAGGCGATCTGCTGAGACGTTCATGTTGCCCTGAATGAACCTCGTAACTAGGGTGAGGTTTAGACTTCTTGACCAAATGAGGAGGTCCCTTGCTATCTCGTATAGGCTCCTCGAATGGGTCCCTCCTTGCTTGGAGATGTAAGCCAAGGCTGTGGTGTTGTCGGAGTTCACCTCCACCACCTTGCCTAGCAGGAGGGACTTGAAGTTCAATAGGGCTAAATGAACTGCTAGTAGCTCCTTGCAGTTGATGTGGAGCGTTTCCTGTTCCTCGTTCCACGTTCCCGAGCACTCCCGTCCGTTCAAGGTCGCGCCCCAGCCCGAGTCCGATGCATCCGAGAAGAGATGAAGATTGGGGGTCTGAATCGCCAACGATAGGCCCTCCCTGAGAAGGAGATTGGTCTTCCACCACAAGAGAGTGGTCTTCATCTCTTTGGTGACTGGGATAGAGACTGCTTCGAGAGTCAAACCCTTGTCCCAATGAGCTGCTAGATGGAATTGAAGAGGGCGGAGGTGGAGTCTCCCTAGCTCGACGAACAGGGCCAACGATGAAAGGGTCCCTGTGAGACTCATCCACTGTCTCACCGAGCAACTGCTCCTCTTCAGCATGCTCAGGATGCAATCTAGGGCTTGGCTTATCCTTGGGGCCGATGGAAAAGCCCGAAAATCCTGACTCCGAATCTCCATTCCCAGGTACACAATGGATTGGGAGGGAATGAGCTGGGACTTTTCTAGATTGACTAACAGACCCAGTTCTTTGATCAAGTCCAAAGTCCAGTTGAGACTCTCCAGACAGCGACGACTCGTGGAGGCTCTCAACAGCCAGTCGTCTAAATAAAGGGAGGCTCTGATGTCCGATAAGTGGAGGAATTTTGCTATATTCCTCATCAGATGCGTAAACACCATAGGAGCTGTGCTTAGGCCAAAACACAGGGCTTGGAATTGGTAGACAACCTTTCCAAAAACGAATCTCAGGAAAGGTTGGGAGTCTGGATGAATAGGAACGTGAAAGTATGCATCTTTCAGGTCCAACGAGACCATCCAGTCCTCCTGCCTGACCGCTGCTAGGACCGACTTCGTCGTCTCCATCGTGAACGTCTGCTTGGTGACATAAGCATTGAGCGCGCTGACGTCCAGCACCGGTCTCCAACCTCCTGTCTTCTTGGCCACCAGAAAGAGACGGTTGTAGAAGCCCGGGGATTGATGGTCCCGGACTATAACCACTGCCTTCTTCTGTAACAGGAGCGACACCTCCTGGTGCAACGCTAGCCTCTTGTCCTTTTCTTTGTAGTTGGGAGAGAGGTTGATGGGAGAAGTGGTCAGAGGGGGTTTGCGGCAGAATGGTATCCTGTAACCCTCCCTCAGCCAACTGACAGACTGGGCGTCTGCACCTCTCTTTTCCCAGGCTTGCCAGAAGATCTTGAGTCTGGCTCCTACTGCTGTCTGGAGAGGAGGAGAGTCAGTTTTTGCCTTTAGAAGCCTTGGAACCTTTCCTAGACTTGCTCCTGGAAGAGTCTGGACGGGAGCTTCCTCGGCTGGGGGCTCTACCACGAAAGGGCGGAATAAACCTCGTAGCAGGAGTATCAGCCACTGGGGTGCGATAAGTCCTGGGGACTGAGGTAGCAACCTTAGTCTTACGAGCAGATGAGGCCACAAGATCATGGGTGTCCTTTTGTATCAGGGCCGCAGACAAGTCCTTAACAAGCTCTTCAGGAAACAGGAACTTAGAGAGCGGAGCGAAAAGGAGTTGAGACCTTTGACAAGGTGTGATGCTGGAGGAAAGGAAGGAACAAAGCTGCTCCCTTTTCTTAAGCACTCCTGACACAAACATTGAAGCAAGCTCGCCAGATCCATCCCTAATAGCCTTATCCATGCAGGACATTAAGAGCATGGCTGAGTCCTTGTCCGCAGGGGAGGTCTTCTTGCTAAGGGCCCCCAGGCACCAGTCTAGGAAATTGAACATCTCAAAGGCTCTAAATACACCCTTTAGGAAGTGATCTAGATCGGAGAAGGTCCAGCAAACCTTAGAGCGCCTCATTGCTGTTCTACGAGGAGAGTCTACCAAACTTGAGAAGTCAGCCTGGGCAGAGGCAGGTACTCCCAAGCCTGGTTCCTCTCCTGTGGCATACCAAACGCCCGCTTTAGAAGTGAGCCTAGTCGGAGGAAACATAAAGGAAGTCTTTCCTAGTTGCTGCTTAGACTGCAACCACTCCCCTAAAATTCTTAACGCTCTCTTAGAGGACCTTGCAAAGACGAGTTAGTATAAGTTGACTTGGCTGGCTGCATGCCCAGCGAAAACTCAGATGGCGGAGAGCGGGGGGTAGCAGAGACAAAATGGTCTGGGTATACCTCTCTGAAAAGAGCCAAGACCTTACGAAAGTCAATAGGAGGCGGAGAAGACTTGGATTCATCCACGTCTGATGAGGGATCCAGGTGTGCAGCCTCATCATCAGAAACCTCATCACCAGAGTGTAGCGAAGTGAGAGGTAAGGTATGCTGAACAGCAGAATCTGCACGAGCGGGAGCAAAAACGCTTGTGGTTTCATCCTCAAGTCTCTGTTGAGGCAACACCTGAGGCTCAGGCTGCAAAGGCTGGTCAAAAGAAGTAGCAGAAGGTAGGCGCATGGGTGGAGGAGGCTGACTCCTGGCATGAGTGTCTTGACTCAAGAGTTGCGCTTGCTGTAAGATTGGTGGATGCGCAGTAGCAGGTTCCTGAGGAACGAGTTGAGGTTCCTGAGGTGTGAGCTGCGAGCGTTGAGGTAGTGGCTGCGCAGAACGCAGTAATTGTCTCGCGAGTTGAGGTTCCTGAGGCGCAAGGCTAAGGTGTTGAGGCTCTCGCCTTGAGGAGGGTTGAGGTCGTTGCAGCGAGAGCTGAGGAGTCTGCCTCATGGATGGGAGAGGTTGTTGTACCTCAAGAGAGTGTTGCCTCACTGGTGGAACCGCAAGTGGAAGCGGAGGAAGTAAGGTATAAGCTTCCTGTTCCCATTGCTGAGGTTGCCTTAAGGAAGGCGGAGGTAGCTGCACACCACTGGAAACTGGCAACTCAGTACGTGGTAAGGTATCCTGAGGAGCCTCAACATCGTACGCCTGGCAGACAGGACTGCGGTTAGGCGGAGCGATCGCAGGAGGAGGTGTAACCTTCTCAGCCTGACACTCACGCATCAAGACCGCAAGTTGTGACTGCATGGACTGCAGTAGAGTCAACTTGGGGTCGGCAGACACTAAGGTCTGCTGAGGCAAAGCCTTAACAGAAGAGATCTGTTGCGGCAGCACCTTACTCCTCTTAGGAGGTGTGCATTCAACTGATGACTGCGGCGAGTCAGAGCTGATCCAATGACTGCAGCCAGGTTGTAGAGCTCTTGAGGTCTGGACTCTGCGTTTGAGCGGTCTTGAGACCTGAGTCCAACGTTTCCTCCCTGACAATTCTTCAGCAGACGAGTAAAAGACGGGCTCAATCGTCTGCGGGTGGGAGTGACGGTCTCTGGAAGACACGCCCGCAACCACCGAGGATACTTCTGTGCGCCGATCAAGGCCTGCCGAACCCTTTTGCCCTTCGACATTGCTTCTCCCCTGGGCTTGGGAGCTTGCAAGAGGTCCCGGACTGGGAGGACGACTGGCACGCACAGAAGTACCCTCACGCACCACACTGACACTGACACTAGCACTTGGCACTGCACTGACACTAGCACTCGTCACAGCACTGGCACTATTACCACCCACTGCACTCTTGACCTTAAGTTCCTTGACTTCGGCCACAAGAGACTTATGATCACTAACCACCGACTCCACTTTGTCACCTAAAGCCTGAATGGCACGCAAAACAACAGACATATCAGGTTGAGGGCAAATAGTAGGTTCGGGGGTAGCCACTACAGGGGGAGGAAAAGGTAGGGGATCATGAGGTGAGGAAAAAAGTGAAGAGCGAGAAGAACTCCTCCTAACTCTCTCTCTCTCTAACTTGGTTGAATACTTAAGAAATCGGACAAAATCAAGTTCCGAAAGTCCGGCGCATTCCTCACATCGATCTTCCAACTGACAGGGTCTTTCCCTACAGTCAGAACAAGCGGTGTGAGGATCTACCGAGGCCTTCGGAATACGCCTATTACAAGACCCACATCGTCTATGGGGTGGGGCTTGTGAAATGTCAGACATCTTGAATCAAAGAGTTAGCCAAGTGGGGATTCCAAATCAAGCAAAAAGATCGTTAACCATTAATCAGAACTAAATAATAGCTATCCAAGCTAATATAGAAGTTTTCCAGCAAAGCGACAGCCGAAATCTGAGAGAAATACTTCACCAAAAGCCGCGAAAATACTCCAAGATCATAAGCGTATCCCAGAACGTCTTGCCGGAAGCACGACAGAGGAAAAATTGAGGAGGTGTCAACAAGAAGTACTGTAGTACCTGGCCACAGGTGGCGCTGGTGAGTACACCCCCTTCTAGTATTGTGATAGCTGGCGTATCCCTCCCGTAGAATTCTGTCGGGCAACGGAGTTGACAGCTACATGATTATCGGGTAAGTTTAATATTGAAAAATGTATTTTACAGAGAATTAACTAAGGTAGTAAAAGAAAGTGGCTGAAAATTCTGATATAAAGTGACTACAAAATTCTATGATTCATTACAAATAATCTTGCTTAGAAATGAGGTGATCAAGTGTAAAAATCTTAAAAATCAGATGTAGCAGGATGAATACCTGCCTGAAGGCCCATAATCTTCATTGAGAAGGGGAACAGATAAAGACCTTGAGTGGATGGATACTGTATTCATATATTAACAGTGCTAGACAGAAAAAGAGTGACAAGAGCTAATTTCAAGGCTTGATCTGATGGAAGAAATGAAAAATTCGTAGATAATTTGTATTTTTCCTAACTATACAAACCTTAGCTATTTGTTAGGGGTATTACTTTCGGCGTAGCTGAAATGACGAGCCATTAAAGTTTAGCAAGGGTTAACTACCCACACCGCTAGTTAGCGGGGGGTAGGGGGGTAGCATGCTACCGCTCCCACTCACACACCTGTGATTTAGCTCACTTTGCTTGGAGGTAGGACTTCAAGGGGGATAGGGCTGGCGGGCAAGTTTGTATAAATAGCTAAGGTTTGTATAGTTAGGAAAAATACAAATTATCTACGAATTTGTCATTTGTTCCGTAACTAGAATACAAACCATGCTATTTATTAGGGGTGACTCACCCATTACGAAGGGTGGACGTCCCTGCCAATCTGGCTTTTGGCTTTACCCAGGGGCTCCTTATCTGAGTATGTCAGTACTCAAAAATAAGGAGCCCCTGCACCTCGTTAAAACCTTGCTACGCAAGGTCCGCGACCTACGCAAGCTATGTGTTGAGATATATAGAAATGTGACCGTCCAGGTAAAATTATTGAGTCTTTTAGAAGGAAAAACTGTTGTAACCAACACTTTCCCAATACCACCTCGCTAGGGTATGGGAACGCAACAGTATTAGTTTTAATACTAGGTATACAAGGGAGCATGGTTTACCTGCAGTGGTTTGAGGTCAGCTTGTGCAGAGAACCCAGGATGCTGCTTTCCCCAAGAGAGGGGAGGATGAAGAAAAGAATGAGAGCCAGTCAAACCTTTTCATTCACGCAGACTAAAACCAGGTGGGATTCCCTCAATCTTCTGCTACTTGTCCAACAAGGAGCTTTTGGTCTTAAACCAGCTGTTGTGCAGCCACCACAGGACCGATAGAAAACGTATCGAGTCTCCTGCGGGTCACGTCTTGCAGGTAGTGGGATGTGAACGTAGTTTGACGTTTCCACACCCAGCCTGAAGAATCTACATCACTGAGAAGTTTCTCTTGAATGCCTGAGCTCTGGGCTACGTGAAGGAGGAGGGTCTGGATTCAGAGCATGGTCTATGACCTTACGAATCCATGCTGATATTGTGTTCTTGGTGACCCTCCTCTTGGTCCTTTCTGTGCTGACGAAGAGTGCACGCACACGAGGACGGGCTGCGACTGTTCTCTTAAGGTACAGCCTCAAACTCCTCACTGGGCAGAGTTAGAGATAATCAGGGTCATCTCTTACTGAACGAAGACTCGAAATCTGGAAGGAGTCGAATCGTGGATCCGCTACTCCTGGGTTCTGAGTCTTGGTAATAAATTCTGGGACGAAGCTGAACGTTACCTCTCCCCATCCCCTTGAATGGGCGATGTCGTATGAGAGACCACGAAGTTCACCGACTCGTTTGGCAGAAGCCAAAGCTAGCAGGAACACCGTCTTCCAAGTTAGGTGGCGATCTGTTGCCTGGCGTAATGGTTCATAGGGAGGTCTCTTAAGAGACCTGAGAACTTGAACCACGTTCCATGGGGGAGGTCTCACTTCCGACTGAGGACAGGTAAGTTCATAACTCCGTATGAGTAAGGAAAGTTCTAGCGATGAAGAAATGTCCATTCCTTTCAGTCTAAAGGCGAGGCTTAAGGCTGAGCGATGGCCTTTAACTGCCGAGACTGACAGGCACATTTCTTCATGCAAATATACGAGAAACTCCTTTTCTGGAATAGTGGCATCGAGAGGAGGGATACCCCTTCCATGACACTAACCACAAAAGACTTTATACTTTGCCTAGTAGACTGCTGCTGATGACTTTCGCAGGTGTCCAGACATCCTGATCGCAACTTATTGCAAAAATCCTCTCTGAGAGAGGAAATGCTGGATAGTCTCCAGGCGTGAAGTTGTAGCGAAGCTACGGCTTTGTGGAATATGTTGGCATGTGGTTGTTTGAGTAGATTGTGTCGTGGATGGAGTTCTCTTAGTGGCTCCGTTAGGAGTTGCAGGAGGTCTGGAAACCATTCTGCGTGATGCCATAGCGGAGCTATAAGGGTTATTGAAAGGTTGACCGATGTTCCGGCCTTGTTGAGTACCCTCCTCATCAGACAGAACGGGGGAAAGGCGTAAACGTTGATGTCATCCCACTGTTGTTGGAATGCATATTGCCAGAGAGCCTTGGGGTCTGGGACTGGGGAACAATACAACGGGAGACTGAAGTTCAGGGCCATTGCGAAGAGGTCCACTGTTGGAGAACCCCATAAAGTCAGGACTTTGTTGGCTACCAGATGATCCAAAGACCACTCGGTACTCACTATCTGAGATGAGATGCTCTGCTCAGGTTGTCAGCGAGCACATTCATTTTGCCGGGAATGAAGCATGCTGATAGTGATATCGAGTGGATCTTAGCCCATCTAAGTATCTCTACTGCTAGATGGGATAGGTGCTGCGAAAAAGTACCTCCTTACTTGTTGATGTAAGCCACTACTGTGGTGTTGCAGCTCATCACCACCACTGAGTGGCCCACCAGGAACTGTTTGAACTGTTGAAGGGCCAGAAAGATGGCCTTCATCTTAAGGAGATTTATGTGGAGGTACTCTTCTGACTCTGATCTGAGGCCTGAGGTCGTGTGGTGCAGCACGTGGGCCGCCCAACCTTTTGTTTGAAACGTCTGAGAACAGCATCAAATCCCGGGGGAGGACGAGAAGATCCACTCCCTTTCGTAGATTCTCGTCTGCTACCCACCATTCGAGGTCCGTCAGTTCCGCTGATTCCATGGAGATCCTGATGTCCGGGGAATCGAGATTCTGATTCCACCGGGACTTGAGTTGCCACTGGAGGGATCTCATCCTGAGGCGAACATTGGGAACTAGACGGGCCAGTGATGAAAGGTGACCGAGGAGACGTAACCACGTCTGGGCTAGAAGTTCTTCTCGTCTGGGGAAGGGTCTTGCGACCTTCTTCAGCCTTGCTATTCTGTCGTCTGATGGGAAGGCTTTGTGGAGATTGGTGTCTAATATCATGCCTAGGTATACCCGTCTCTGTGTAGGAAGCAGGGATGACCTCTCGAGATTTACCATGATCCACAGATCTTGGCTTAGTCTCAGAAGTTTGTCTCAGTGTTGAAGAAGGGTTGACACCGAGTCTGCTAGGATTAGCCAGTTGTTCAGATAGCGGAGGAGATGGATGCCAATCCTGTGTGCCCAAGATGACACTAGGGCAAACACTGTTGAAAACTTGAGGTGCTGTGGAAAGACCGAAGCACAGCACCTTGAACTGGTATTTCCTATTGTCTAGGCTGAATCTCAAGTACTTCCTTGAAGACGGATGGACTGAGATCTGGAAGTACGCGTCCTTTAGGTCCAGTGTACACATGAAGTCCTGTGGTCTTACCACTAGTCTAACCGTGACTGCCGTCTCCATGCTGAACGGAGTTTGCTTGACAAACTTGTTCAGAGCTGAAAGGTCGATGACTGGTCTCCAGCCTCCAGACACCTTTCTTACAAGAAAGAGTCGACTAAAGAAGCCTGGGGACCCATCGAGGACCTCCTGGAGAGCGCCCTTCTTCAACAGGGTCTGGACTTCTGCCTGAAGGGCCGGCCAATTTGCTGATCCCATTGCAAAGGAGTCTATTGACACTCGATTCCTGGTCAGGTGAGGGAGAGATGTTATGATCGGGACGCGATACCCTAGACGAATCACGGAGATTGTCCAGGGTTCGGCCCCAAGTTGCTTCCACCTTTCCGAGCAACTTTGTAGGCATCCCCCCACTGGTGGAGAAGCAGGGGGAGGGCCTATCCTAGCGTTTGCGGCCTCGGCTGCTCCCTCTACGATTCTTCCCTCCCCTGGAGGACTTAGCGCTTTTCCTATCCCTGACAGGAAAGGGCGATTTGGTCGTCATGGTCTTGGTTGGACGGGGCTGCTGAAGAGCTGGTGGTTTATAGGGCTTGGATGTCCAAGTCTATGTAGCATGTTCCACGTCCTTAGGTTCAAACAGGTGGGCTCCCTCTCGAGAGGAATGTCTGAGCCTTGCTATCTCGAAGTTGGGGACTTGTTGGTGGAATCTCTCAGACATTGCGTCTCGACGCTTCAAGATGGTATTCGCCGACAAGTTTGAAACTTGGTGGGCGAGAAACTCGGTCGTTTGAGTGGCAGAGAGAAGAAAAGTCTCCACTGCCTTACTGGTACGTTCCTTGGAGAAATTCTCAGTTCGCACCAGGATTCCCAAGGTCCCTAAGCAGATAACAAGCCACGAAGTAGCCTGCATAGCGTACTTCGTGACCTTTTCCTGATTAAGGATCTCGGCCGCCGAGAACGAAACCTGCCGGCTGGAGGGTCTCTCTAGAGACTCCCTTAGTGAGCTCTTCCAAAGAATGGTAGAGAGGAAGAGCTGGACTAAGCTTCTCCAGGATCTCGAAGTACCTCCTCTGTTGGACACGAGGAAGTGAGAGGAGCTTGTTGGTAGAGCCGGAACGTTGGGAGGAGGCATACTCGGAGAGCTGTAGGGCGATCTTAGCCTTGGCACCTTTCAACCCTTGAGACCAAGGCAGGGCTGCACTGGTCTTTGACGGCTTCTGGATGCCAAAGACACGGTCTAAGACCGTGTCCTTGCCCTCCTGAGGGGAGATCGCTGAGTCGGTAAACCCGTTGAGAACCCTTATAAGAGTCAGGACCTGCCAGAATGCATGTTCTGACTCTTTTTGCTCTCCTTCCGACATCAGACTTGCAGCGAAGTCTCTATCTTCCAACCATGAGAGCTCTTTCCGGGATGGGTCGCGGACATCTCGAGTGGCTAACTGTCTCCGTCTTGGTAGTCCTCGTGGAGGACTTTGGCAAAGTCTTGGAGTCTTTGGGCAACCTTCCGAGGAAGGAGGTAGGACTCTAACATCGAAGGCCTGGATGTCGTGTCCTTCCTGATCTCTGATCGGGAACTCTCTGCGTTAGGGGAGGATTCCTCTGACAGTGGAATGGAGGAGGTCCTTCCCCACGCGACTCCCTTGGCAAAGGTGAGGTGAGAGAGTATCCTGGAGAAGAAGATACAGGCGGGACTAGCCTTGATGGCCTGACTGGAGTTAGTTTTACCCTTGAGGAAATGACCACGTCAGAGACTCCTCTTTTCCTCTTCAGGGGGTGGAAGAAGCCATGGTTCTGTGTCAAGAGTCTGGAGCTATAGGCTGCTTCGATGAGCGGCCCTGTGCTACAGCTCTGACTAAGGGCCTGAACCATGGCTGCTGACTGACCAATACACTGTCAGAGAGATCCCTGAAGAGAAAGGGACCGAAGGTTCCCTGCGAGATTTCTTTAAAGGTGGGTCCGACTTAGAAGGCGGCAGTTTGGAGATCCTGAAACCCTCTGCAGAAGCCTGCTCCCCTTTGCGCGATGGGCGTGCTGAAAGGCGTTTCCGGGGAGGGGAGTGAGGCGATGGTGACCTGAGTGCAGTTCCTTTACTCGTGTTGGTGAGCGCTGGCGCGCAGGTGAGAATTGGCGCGCAGGTAAGAGTTGGAGCGCAGGTGAGAGCTGGCTGGAGCGCACAAACGAGTGGTGGCGTGCGGGCAAGAGCTGTAGAGTGTTGGTGGCAAATGTTGGCGCACACGCGTGGGCGAGTGTCGGGTGCGCACAATCTGGTGCGTGCGCGTGGGAGAGATCTGGCCAGCAGGAAAGCGCTGGCGCGTAGCAGAGAGATGGAAAGCGTGCGGGAGAATGCTGGCGCATGGGCAAGCGTGCAGGCGAGGTCTGGCGCACTGGAGATATATGGCCCGTACGTAAGGGCAACTGATGGAGCGCGCACATGGGCGAATGATAGCGCATGCGCGCAGGGGAGTGATGGCGCGCAGGAGCTCGATGTGGCACGGGAGAGCACTGGCGCGCAGGAGAATGCTGGCGCCCAAGAGAATGCTGGCACGCGGGAGAGCGCTGGCGCACAGGAGAGCACTGACGCGCAGGAGAGCACTGGCGCGTAGGAGAGCATTAGCACGTAGGCGCATGTTGCAGCTGTCATCTATGAGGGCGAGCAGGTGAAGGGGCGCGCCGAAGCGTTGTAGAGCGCTGACAAGCAGACTGGTGCTGACGGGCTGCTGGTGAGCGCTGGTGCACTGCAGGAGGTTGGCGACCTGAAGGGCGATGGCGCGCAGCTGTGCACTTCGGTGGGGCCTCAAGAGGCTTTACTGGGAGCAGGAATGGCGATGGAAGGTCGGCAAGTCTGTTGGATGGTTGATCAGGAACCGGGATGTGCCCTTTGGAAGGGCGAGCATCCACCAATAGAGATCCCGAACGATCTGCAGAGAGGTCCAGGACCAAAGTCGGAGGACTTGTAGCAGGTCCAGGCACGGTCGAAGGTCGAGGGCCAAAAGATGACTACAGCGGAGGCTCCTCTGCAGGTGACGACTGCGACGACGAAGCAGAAGAGCCGAAGAGACGCCTTTTCACCGATGGTGAAGGGAGACTTCTAAGGCGAAGTGGAGGGCGAGCTTTATGACGAAGGTGCCCTCTAGGGGCCGTTGGATCAGCAAGCAGATCGTACGCCGCAGCAGCCCTTCGAAGAGGAGTCTCTATGAGTGAACTCCCCCGAGGAGGAGAAACACTCGCAGGAGAGACAGACGGAGTTAGTTTCCCCCTCGAAGGATGATCAGGAACGGGGGAAACTAAGTCGGCAGCAATAGCTGGAGAGTCTGGAGGAGCAGAGGAGTCAGATGAGATCATAGGCGACACCTCTGACACCACAACGTCGACAAAGGCCAGAGGATCTACCTCCTATGATGACTGCTGAACACTAGCACCCCTGTGGATGATTTGCAGCAATGCGTCCTTGGAGGGCGGACCCGAGAGCCCCAAGGACGACCAAACCTGTAACAAAGAACTTAGTGACAAGGCCTCACCCAGGGGGAGAGGTGGGGCCGCTTCGCTAGGGGAAGCAACACCATCTCTCGAGGACCGGGGTTGGCCGATATTAAATTAGTCTACGCTACTACTCGATGGTCTCTCGGAAGAGACCGAACGAGTAGGAGCTTCGGAGGAGGGTTGGGAGACGAAAGAAGAGGCCTTGGGTTTTTCCCCCTTCGAAGGAACCTTCGAAGAAGAAATATCCCGCTTAAACTTCTTCCGCCGTTGCCAAAACCTCTTCCTCTGGGAGGAAGACCACTCACTACACTTATTATCACAATCACACCGTTGACCTCTGCAAGTGGGACAAAGGGTGTGGAGATCGGTCTCCACCACCGACATAAAAGTTCCACAGGGCCGGCCGGTGAGTCCAGGGCAGGCGTGCATACTTGCAGAAGTCAACCAACAAACACACACTAGAAAGAAAAAAAAAAAAAAAAAAAAAAAAAAAAAAAAGGATAAATGTCAGTCCAAATAAGGCAAAGGATGAAGAGTGGCAATGTCTGTTCACCATCCAAGCCAAAATTAAAGTGAGCTAAATCACAGGTGTGTGAGTGGGGCCGGTAGCAAGCTACCCCTCCCCCTACCCCCTGCTAACTAGAGGTGTGGGTAGTTAACCCTCTCTAAACTTTAATGCCTCGTCATTTCAGCTACGCCGAAGTAATACCCCTAATAAATAGCGTGATTTGTATTCCAGTTACAGAACAAAAAGGTTTTTAAACTAAAATACTACAGATTTTCACCAAATATTTTGTTTGTTTTCCTAGCTACACAAACCAAAGTCATTTAAATGGGTTTAATCTGTTGCTGTTTGGTTACAACCAGAATTAAGGAAATTGTGGAATTCTGGTAATATTGTATGGCTGGCAGTA
Organism: Palaemon carinicauda; assembly: GCF_036898095.1. Lineage (NCBI taxonomy): Eukaryota > Metazoa > Arthropoda > Malacostraca > Decapoda > Palaemonidae > Palaemon > Palaemon carinicauda. The sequence goes on along the minus strand of NC_090745.1, from coordinate 107,729,930 downwards.
TCCCATCCAACTTGGTAAGGGCGGCTGGGTCAGCGTGACTTGCATCACTTACTCAAGGTCAAGACTTAAAAGGGGAATGAGGTGGGACATGACAAATTCGGAGATAATTTGTATTTTTCCTAACTATACAAACCTTAGCTATTCAAAGTGGGTAATTACTTTCGGCGTAGCTGAAAGGACGAGCCATTAAAATTTTAACGAGGGTTTACTACCCCACCGCTAGTTAGCAGGGGGTAGGGAGGGTAGTTAGCTACCCTCCCCCCTCACACACCTGTGTTGTAAGCTCACTTTGCTTAGAGGTAGGACATCATGGGGGACAGGGCTGGTGGGCAAGTTTGATTAAATAGCTAAGGTTTGTATAGTTAGGAAAAATACAAATTATCTCCGAATTTGTCATTTGTTCCGTAACTGGAATACAAACCACACTATTTAAAGTGGGTGACTTAACCCTTAGGAAGGGTGGAATAAGTCCCAACCATACTGGCTTTTGGCTTTGCCCGGGGACTCATTATCTGAGCGTGTCAGCACTCAACAATAAAGAGTCCCTGCACCTCGCTCGCACCTTGCTATGCGAGAGCTGAGGCCTACGTAAGCTGTATGTGAAGGAAAAAAGTGTGACTCATCCTAGGAAGTTGACCGTAAGTTCTTTAGATGGAAACTTTAGGCTAAGACTCTCCCAATACCACCTCGTCAGGGTATGGGGACGCGACAGTATTAACTTAATACAGTACTAGGAACACAAGGGAACATGGTTTACCTGCAGTGGTTTGAGGTCTGCTGTGCAGAGAACCCAGGATGCTGCTTTCCCCAAGAGAGGGGAGGATAAAGAAAACAATAAGGGCCAGACATACCCTTTCTTTCATGCAGACTAAAACCGGGTAACAATGCCCTCAACCCTCTGCTACGTGTCCATTAAGGAGCCTGAGGTTTAAACCAGCTGTTGTGCAGCCACCACAGGGCCGATAGAAAAAGTATCGAGCCTCCTGTGGGTCATGTCTTGCAGGTAGTGGGCTGTGAAGGTCGTATGACGCTTCCACACCCCTGCTTGTAGAACCTGTGTCACTGAGAAGTTCTTCTTGAAGGCCAGGGACATAGCTACTCCCCTGACATCATGAGCTCTAGGACGACGTGATGGAGGAGGGTCTGGATTCAGGGACAGATGGATTGCCTTTCGAATCCATGCTGAGATGGTGTTCTTGGTAACCCTCCTCTTCGATCTCCCAGTGCTAACAAACAATGCCTGCACTTGGGGACGAACTGCAGCTGTTCTCTTCAGGTATAGCCTCAGACTCCTTACTGGGCACAGTAGGAGATGGTCTGGGTCATCTGTTACGGAACGAAGACTCGAAATCCGGAAGGAATCAAACCGAGGGTCCGGCACTCCCGGATTCTGAGTCTGAGCAATAAAACTCAGGGACAAAGTTGAACGTTACCTCCCCCATCCCATTGAATGGGCGATGTCATACGAGAGACCATGAAGTTCGCTAACGAGCTTGGCTGACGCCAAAGCTAGTAGGAACACCGTCTTCCAAGTTAGGTGGCGATCTGAAGCCTGGCGTAATGGTTCGTAGGGAGGTCTCTTAAGAGACCTGAGAACTCGAACCACGTTCCATGGAGGAGGTCTCACTTCCGACTGAGGGCAGATAAGTTCATAACTACGTATGAGTAGGGAAAGTTCTAGTGAAGAAGAAATGTCCACTCCTTTGAGCCTGAAGGCTAGACTTAAGGCTGAGCGATAGCCTTTCACTGCCGAGACTAAAAGGTGCATTTCTTCTCGCAAGTGCACGAAGAACTCCGCTATTGCTGGAATAGTGGCATTGAGTGGAGAGATACCCTTTTCACGACACCAACCACAGAAAACTCTCCACTTCACCCGGTAGACCCCTACGGATGACTTTCGTAGGTGTCCAGACATCCTTTCCGCAACTTGTTGGGAAAATCCTCTCTCTGCGAGGAGATGCTGGATAGTCTCCAGGCGTGAAGCCGAAGCGAAGCTACGGCTTTGTGAAAGATGTTGGCGTGTGGTTGTTTGAGTAGCTCGTGTCGCGGAGGGAGCTCTCTCGGAGGCTCCGTAAGGAGTTGCAGAAGGTCCGGGAACCATTCCGCGTGATGCCACAGCGGAGCTATGAGAGTCATCGAGAGGTTACCGATAGTCTGGTCTTGTTGAGTACCCTCCTCATCAGACAGAACGGGGGGAAAGGCGTATACGTCGATGTTGTCCCACCGTTGTTGGAAAGCATCTTGCCAGAGAGCCTTGGGGTCCGGGACTGGGGAGCAGTACAGCGGCAGTTTGAAGTTCAACGCTGTCGCAAACAGATCCACAGTCGGGGAACCCCACAAAGTCAGGACTTTGTTGGCTACTTGACGATCCAAAGACCACTCGGTACTCACTATCTGAGACGCTCTCCTCAGACTGTCGGTGAGCACATTCCTTTTGCCCGGAATGAAGCGAGCCAAAAGTGGAATCGAGAGGACTTCGGTCCATCTCAGTATCTCTACTGCAAGATGGGATAGCTGTTCTGAAAAGGTACCTCCCTGCTTGTTGATGTAAGCCACTACTGTGGTGTTGTCGCTCATCACCGCCACAGAGTGACCCGCCAGGTGCTGTTGGAACTGTTGAAGGGCCAGAAAAACGGCCTTCATTTCTAACAGATTTATATGGAGGCACTTTTCTAATTCTGACCATAGGCCTGAGGTCCTGTGGTTCAGAACGTGGGCCCCTCACCCTTTCTTTGAGGTGTCCGAAAACCGCATCAAATCCGGGGGGAGGACGAGAAGATCCACTCCCTTTCGTAGGTTCTCGTCTGCCACCCACCACTGAAGGTCCGTCCGTTCCGCGAGACCCATAGGGATCAAGACGTCCGGGGAATCGTGTCCTTGACTCCAACGGGACTTGAGTCGCCATTGCAGGGATCTCATCCTGAGACGACCGTTGGGAACTAGACGAACCAAGGATGAGAGATGGCCGAGGAGACGTAACCACGAATGGGCTGGGAGTTCGTCTCGTCTGAGGAAAGGATTTGCGACCTCCCTCAGCCTTGCTATCCTGTCGTCTGATGGGAAGGCTTTGTGGAGATTGGTGTCCAATATCATGCCTAGATATACCAGTCTTTGGGTAGGAAGCAGAGAAGACTTCTCGAGATTTACCATGCTCCCTAGATCTTGGCAAATCCCCAGAAGTTTGTGTCGGTGTCCAAGAACGGTTGACTCCGAGTCTGCTAAGATCAGCCAGTCGTCCAGATAACGGAGGAGACGGATGCCAATCTTGTGTGCCCACGAAGATATTAGGGTGAACACTCTGGTGAAAACCTGAGGTGCTGTTGAGAGACCGAAGCACAGCACCTTGAACTGGTAGATCTTGTTGTCTAGGCTGAATCTTAGGTACTTCCTTGAAGACGGATGGATTGGGATCTGGAAGTACGCGTCCTTCAGATCCAGTGTGCACATGACGTCTCGCGGTCTCACTGCAAGTCTGACCGTGTCTGCCATCTCCATGCTGAACAGGGTCTGCTTGACAAACCTGTTCAGAGCTGAGAGGTCGATGACTGGTCTCCAGCCTCCAGACGCCTTCTTTACAAGAAAGAGTCGACTGTAAAAGCCTGGGGACCCGTCGACGACCTCTTGGAGAGCGTCCTTCTTCAACATGGTCTCGACTTCTGCCCAAAGGGCTTGCCCTCTTGCCGATCCCATGGCAAGAGAGTTCAACGACACTGGATTCACTGTCAGGGGAGGAAGAGATATTATGAACGGGACGTGATATCCTTGGCTGATCACGGAGATCGTCCAGGAATCGGCCCAGAGTTGCTGCCACCTGTTCGCGCAACTTTGGAGGCATCCCCCCACTGGTGGACGTGCGGGGGGACTGCCAATCCTAGCGTTTGCGGCCTCGGCCACTCCCCCTAGGATTTTTGCCTCCCCTGGAGGACTTCTTGCCTTTCCTGTCCTAGACGGGAAAGGGCTGTTTGGACACCGCTGCCTTTGCTGCTACTGCCGGCTTTGTCGTCTTTGCAGGGCGAGGATGCCGAGGTGCTGGGGGCTTATAGGGCTTTGATGTTGAAGCCCTCTGGAGGAGGGAGTCCTGGTTGGACTTCCTCCACCTCTCAGCCGCCTGCTCTACATCTTTCGGCTCAAACAGACTACAGTACTCCCCAAAAGGGAGGAATGTCTGAGCTTACTGACCTCGGTGTTGGGGACCTTCGAGTTGAATCTTTCAGACACCGTATCACGGCGTTTCAGGATAGTGTTAGCCCACAAGTTCGAGACTTGGTGGGCCAGAAACTCGATGGTACAAGTGCCTGAAAGAAAGAAGGTCTCCAAGGCCTTCCTGGTACTCTCCTTAGACAAGTCTTCGGATCGTATCAGGATGCCAAGAGATCCTAGCCAGATATCCAGCCACGGAGTGGCCTGCATGGCACACTTCGCTACCTTCTCCTGGCAGAGAATCTCCGAGGACGAGAACGACACTGGCCGGTTGGAGTGTCTTTCGAGAGGGACTCCCCTGGAGAGCTCTTCCACCGAGTGGTGGAGGGGAAGAGCTAAACAGGACTCCTCGACGATTTTGAAGTACCTCCTCTGGTGGACACGAGGAGGTGGGAGAAGTTTGTTTCCGGCACTGGAACGGCTGGAGGAGGCTAGCTCGGAGAACTGGCTCTCAACGTTATCTCTGGCACTCGACCCCCTGGGACCAGGGCAAAGCCGCGCTGGTTTTAGGGGGCTTTTGGATACCAAAGACTCGGTCCAGAACCGTGTCCTTGCCCTCTCGAGGAGGAATCTCCGGATCCGAAAATCCGTTAAGGTTCCTCATCAGAGTCAAAACTTGCCAAAAGGCATGCTCTGACTCCTGCGGCTCTCCTCCTGATGGACTAGCAGCAAGGTCTCCAGTCCCCAAAGGCTCTTCTTGGGGGGACTCGCGGACGTTCTCCGCGGGCTTAGCTGGTTCTGGTCTGATCCTCGAAGAAGATTCCGGAACCGTCTTGGAGTCCTTCGACTCCCTCCTGAGAAGGATGCAAGATTCCAACAAAGATGGTGGGGGGGCTCTTCTCCGCCTCCACCCGAGGAGACTTCTCGGCGCGAAGTGGGGTTTCTCCCATTGGTGCGATGGGAGAACGCCTCACCTCACGAGAATCCCCTGAGGACGGAAAACCCTCGTCAACAGGGGAGGAGAGAAAGTCTGGGGAGGGGAGGGAGCCTTCCTCAACGGCTTTCGAGGAGCCATTTTCGTCCTTGGAGAAGTAACCACGTCGTCCACTCCTCTCTTCCTCTTCAGGGGGGCCGAGATAGCCGCTGATTTGAGGCCTAGTTCAGAGAAAGCGGGCTAGAAAGCCTGCGCAACCGCTCTGATCAAGGGCCCAAACCAGGGCAGCCGACTGACAGCAGCGCTGACAGAGACACCCTCTGGAGGGAAGGGGATCGTAAGATCCCTAGGAGTGGAAACTACAACTGGGTCTGCCTGAAAGGAAGAAGCTGTAGAAGAAAAGTTCCTGGACCTGTCTGGAGATTTTCCTCCCTCCGTTGAGCGCGCTGTCCTGCGCTTATGGGGGGGGGGGGCGCAATGAAGGTGACCTGACTGCGCGTCGTACTGCAGGATCCTGTGTGGGAACGCGCTGTGGGTTGCGCTGGGCATCGCGCTCGCGCGATAGGCCATTGCCTAGCTCAGGGGGCGATTGCTCGCGTGCGCGGGCGTGCGTGGGCGATGGCGATGGCGAGGGAGCGCGCGGGACGATGGCACGCAGGCGAGCGATGGCGCGCAGGCGAGCGTTGGCACGTAGGAAAGTTCGCGCGTTGGCGAGTGGGGGCGAACGATGGCGCGCAGGAGAAGGACCTCGTGGGCACGCAGGCGACAGGACGCGTGGGAGCGTAGGTGTCAGGGTGCGTGGGCGCATAGGTGACGGGGCGCGTTAGCACGCGTTCCGGAGACCTCGGATGGAGTGCAGCCACAGGATTTTGAAGGGTTCGTAAGGGCGAAGCCGTAGGGCACGTGCGTGCAGGGGGAATATCCATAGCGCACGGGCGCGCAGGAGGGCGCTCATCAGGATCAGAAGTTCTGGCAGTGGGCGCGTGGGTGCGCGATGGAGACTGCAGGCGAGGGATGGCGAGCAGGCGAGGTCTGAAGGCGAGTCGGCGAGGTCTGAAGGCGAGTCGGCGATCGTGGAGGAGAGCGCTGGCGAGCAGGAGAGGAAGAAGACTTCCCTTTGGAGCCCTGATCTGAAGATCGAGGGTGAGCAGGCAAGCGTTGGCGAGCAGGAGAGCGCTGGCGAGCAGGGGAGCGCTGGCGAGCAGGGGAGCGCTGGCGCACAGGAGATCGCTGACGAGCAGGAGACCGAGGGCTTCCATGGCATGCATCAGGCCGAGGGCGCGCAGAGGTCCGTTGGCGAGCAGGAGATTGTGGGCGCGTAGTCTTTGGAACTGCAGGACAAACAGGAGATCGTGGGCGTGCAGGAGAGCGCTGGCGGGCAGGCGAACATTGGCGCACAGGGGAAACCTGGCGCTTAAGAGACTTACACACAATGTGTGAAAGCCCCTTTTGCCCCGAAGGGACCGGTGCCCGTTTGAAAACGGGATGGGTGGGCGCCCACAGCGCGTCAGCAGTCAGGAAAGGTGAAGGCAGGTCAGCAGGTCTGGCAGGTGTAGGAGATCGCGAACGATCTGCGGAGAGGTCCAGGTCCAAGGAAAGTAGCAGGAACGGTAGCTGTGTGGAGGATTAATTTTATTTTAATTTATTTTTTGTTTTGCCAAATCGAGAGAGAGAGAGAGAGAGAGAGAGAGAGAGAGAGATTGTTTTAGTATTGTTAAATCGAGACATTTTATTTGCTTTAGCTTTTTCATTAATGAGAGAGAGAGAGAGAGAGAGAGAGAGAGAGAGTGAGTGTGTTTATTTACTTAAGTTTTGTCAAACCGCAAGAGAAAGTGTTTATTTGCTTAGTTTTGTGAGAGAGAGAGAGAGAGAGAGAGAGAGAGAGAGAGAGAGAGAGAGTGTTTATTTACTTAAGTTTTGTCAAACCGCAAGAGAAAGTGTTTATTTGCTTAGTTTTGTGAGAGAGAGAGAGAGAGAGAGAGAGAGAGAGAGAGAGTGTGTTTATTTACTTAAGTTTTGTCAAACCGCAAGAGAAAGTGTTTATTTGCTTAGTTTTGTGAGAGAGAGAGAGAGAGAGAGAGAGAGAGAGAGAGTGTGTTTATTTACTTAAGTTTTGTCAAACCGCAAGAGAAAGTGTTTATTTGCTTAGTTTTGTGAGAGAGAGAGAGAGAGAGAGAGAGAGAGAGAGAGAGAAAGTGTTTATTTGCTTTAGTTTTGTCAGAGAGAGAGAGAATTTCATTTGCTTTAGTTTTGTTAGATCATTATTTACATCAGGAGAAATAATTAAATCCTCCCCCGGGGGAGGAGGAGGAGCTGCCTCGCTATGGGAGGCAACACTCTCTCCCAAACCCCGAAATCGGTCTACAACAGTACGGCCTACGCTACCACTCGACAGCCTCTCGCGAGAAGCCGACCGAGTGGGAGCTTCGGAGGACGTTTGGGTTACGGAAGAAGAGTCCTTAGGATTTTCCGCTTTCAAAGAAACCTTTGAAGGAGAAATATCCCGTTTGGACTTCTTCTTCCGGCACCGAGAAAACCTCTCCCACTGGGAGGTAGGCCACTCCCTACATTACATACTTACGTTATCACTTTCACACCGCTGACCCCTACAATAAGGGCATAAGGTGTGTGGATGCGTTTCGATAGAAGACATGAAGGTCCTACAAGGGCGGTCAGGCAACCCAGGGCACTTCCGCATTGTAGAGGCCAACTTCACAACACTCTAGAAAAGAAAAATCAAAAGCAATGATTAATGGGTGTCGTGTAGGCGAGGGTGACAGCGGACATGTCCATCTAGCACCCGAGCAGTAAGCAAAGTGAGCTTACAACACAGGTGTGTGAGGGGGGAGGGTAGCTAACTACCCTCCCTACCCCCCGCTAACTAGCGGTGGGGTAGTAATCCCTCGTTAAATTTTTATGGCTCGTCCTTTCAGCTACGCCGAAAGTAATTACCCACTTTAAATAGCGTGGTTCGTATTCCAGTTATGGAACAATTGTCATTTGTTCCATAACTGGAATACAAACCCACGCTATTTATTGGGGGTGACTCGCCCATTAGGAGAGTGGACGTCCCTGCCAAACTGGCTCTTTGGCTATCTGAGGGCTCCTTATTTTGAATAGGTTTGTACCAAAAATATGGAGTCCCTACACCTCGCTAAACCTTGCTATACAAGGTCCGCGGCCTACGCAAGCTGTGTGTTGAGATATTTAGTAGTGTGACTGTCCAGGTAAAAGTTACTCCATCTTTGTAGGAAGTGTTGTAACCAACACTTTCCAAATACCATCTCGCCAAGGTAAGGGGACGCAACAGTGTTAACTTAATACTAGGTCAGCTTGTGCAGAGAATCTAGGATGCTGCTTTCCCCAAGAGAGGGGAGGATGAAAAAAAGAATAAGAGCTAGTCAAACCTTTTCATTTACACAGACTAAAACCGGATAACAGTGCCCTCAACCTTCTGCTACTTGTCCAATAAGGACAAGCCCGATAGAGAACGTATTGAGCCTCCTGTGGGTCACGTCAGGCGGGTAGTGGGCTGTGAACGTATTTTGCAGTTTCCACACCCCAGTATGTAGAACTTGCATCACTGTGAAGTTTCTCTTGAAGGCCAGGGATGTAGCTACGCCCGACATCGTAAGCTTTGGGGCGACGTGAAGGAGGGTCTGGATTCAGGGCAGAGATGGTGTTCTTGGTGACCCTCCTCTTGTTCCTCCCAGTGCTGACGAAGAGTGCAGGCACACAGGGATGGGCTACGGCTGTTCTCTTGAGGTACAGTCTCAAACTCCTCACTGGGCAGAGTATGAGATGATCAGGGTCGTCTGTTACGGAGCGGAGACTCAAAATCCGGAAGGAGTCGAATAGGGGATCTGGCACTCCCGGATTCTGAGTCTTGCCAACAAACTCAGAGACGAAGCTGAACATTACCTCTCCCCATCCCCTTGAATGGGCAATGTCGTATGAGCGACCCTTTAGTTCACTGACTAGTTTAGTCGAAGCTAAAGCTAGTAGGAACACCGTCTTCAAGTCAGGTGGTGATCTGTTGCCTGGCATAATGGTTCATAGGGAGGTCTCACTTCAGACTGGGGATAGGTAAATCCGCAACTCCGTATGAGTAAAGAAAGTTCCAGCGATAAGGAAATGTCCAATCCATTGAGTCTAAGGAAGAGGCTTAAGACCGAGAGATAGCCTTTTACCGCCGAGACTGAAAGGTGCATTTTTTCATGCAAATACATGAGGAACTCCGCTATTGCTCAAATAGTGGCATCGAGAGGAGAGATACCCCTTCCACGACACCATAAGAGTAAAGAAAGTTCCAGAAATGAGGAAATGTCCAATCCGTTGAGTCTAAGGACGAGGCTTAAGGCTGAGAGATAGCCCTTTACCGCAGAGACTTACAGGTGCATTTTTTCACGCAAATACACAAAGAACTCCGCCATTGCTAGAATAGTGGCATCGAGAGGAGAGATACCCCTTCCACGACACCAACAACAGCCGATTTTCCACTTTGCCTGGTAGACTGCTGCTGATAATTTCCACAGGTGTCCAGGCATCCTGCTCGCAACTTGTTGCGAAAATCCTCTCTGAGTGAAGAATTACTGGATAGTCTCAAGGAATGAAGTTGTAGCAAAGCTACGACTTTGTGAAAGATGTTGGCATGTGGTTGTCAGAGCAGATCATGTCGTGGAGGGAGTACTCATGGAGGGTGTACTCTTGGAGACTCCTTCAGGAGTTGCAGAAGGTCTGGAAACCATTACGCATGATGCCATAGCGGAGCTATGAGAGTTATTGAGAGGTTGACCGATGTTCTGACCTTGTTGAGTACCCTCCTCATCAGACAGAACCGGGGAAAAGCATAGACGTCGATTTTGTCCAACTTATGATGGAATGCATCTTGCCAGAGAGCCTTGGGGTCTGGGACTAGGGAGCAGTACAACGGGAGCCTGAAGTTCAGGGCCGTTGCGAACAGATCGAGTCGCAGAACATCACAGAGTCAGGACTTAGTTGGCTACTAGATGATCCAAAGACCACTCGGTACTAACTATCTGAGATACTTTGCTCAGGTTGTCGGCGCACATTCCTTTTGCCTGGAATGCAGCGTGCCGATAGTGGTATCGAGTGAATCTCGGCCCATCTCAGTATCTCTACTGCTAGATGGGATAAAGGCTGCGAAAAAGTACCTCCTTTTTTGCTGATATAAGCCACTACTGTGGTGTTTTCACTCATCACTACCACTGAGTGGCCCACCAGGTAATGGTGAAACTGTTGAAGGGTCAGGAAGACAGCCTTTATCTAAAGGAGATTTATGTGGAGGTATTCTTCTGACTCTGACCTGAGGCCTGAGGTTGCATGGTGCAGCATGTGGACCCCCACCCTTTTATTTTTTTTTTTTTTTTTCTGAAGCATCTGAGAACAGCATCAAATCTGAGGGGGGAGGACAAGAAGATCCACTCCCTTTCGTAGATTCTCATCTGACACCCACCATTTGAGGTCCGTCTGTTCCGCTGGTCCCATGGGGATAAGGATGTCTGGGGAGTCGAAGGCCTGATTCCACCTGGACTTGAGTCGCCACTGGAGAGAGTGAATCTTGAGGTGACTGTTGGGAACTAGACGGGCCAGAGATGAAAGGTGCCTGAGGAGATGTAGCTACGTCTGGGCTGGAAGTTCTTCTCGTCTGAGAAAAGGTCTTGCCAGAACCTTTCTCAGCCTCATTATTCTGTTGTCTGATGGGAAGGCCTTAGGAAGATTGGTGTCTACTGTATATCATGCCTAGGTATACCAGTCTCTGCGTAGATCTACCATGATCCCCCAGATCTTGGCAAAACCTCAGAAGTTTGTCTCGGTGTTGAAGAAGGTTTGACACCGAGTCTGCTAGGATTACCCAGTCGTCCAGATAACGGAGACGGATGCCAATCCTGTGTCCCCAAGATGACACTAGAGCGAACACTCCGGTGAAGACTTGAGGTGCTGTGGAAAGACCGAAGCACAGCACCTTGAACTGGTATTTCCTGTTGTCTAGGCTGAATCTTAAGTACTTCCTTGAAGACGGATGGATTGGGATCTGGAAGTAGGCGTCCTTTAGGTCCAGTGAGCACATGAAGTCATGTGTTCTTACCGCTTGTCTGACCGTGTCTGCCGTCTCTATGCTGAACGAAGTTTGCTTGACAAACTTGTTCAGAGCTGAGAGGTCGATGACTGGTCTCCAACCTCTAGATGCCTTTTTCACAAGAAAGAGTTGACTGATGAAGCCTGGAGACCCGTCGAGGACCTCCTGGAGAGTGCCCTTCTTCAACAGGGTCTGGACTTCTGCCCTGAGGGCTAGCCCCTTTGGTGATCCCATCGCAAAGGAGTCTATTGACACTGGATTCCTGATCAGGGGAGGGAGAGATGTTGTGAATGTGACGCAAAACCCTGAACGAATCCCGGTGACTGTACAGGGTTCAGCCCCGAGTTGCTTCCACCTGTCCCAGCAACTTTGCAGGCATCCCCCCACTGGTGGACAAGCAGGGGGATTGCCTATCCTAGCGTTTGCAGCCTCGGCCGCTCCCTGTAGGATGTTTTCCTCCCCTGGATGACTTTGCGCCTTTCCTGTCCTTGGTTGGAAGGGCTTTTTAGACACTAATGGCTTTGCTGCTATCTTGTTCGGCGAGGTCTTGGCTGGACGGGACTGCTGAGGAGCTGGTGGTTTATAGGGCTTGGATGTCAAAGGAGGAGGGAGTCCTGGTTTGAGTTCCTTCATCTCTCAGCAGCGTATTCACGTCTTTTGGCCCAAAAAGAGAGGATCCCTCTAGAGAGAAGTTCCTGAGCCTAATGATCTCGGCATTCGGGACCTGTTGATGAAATTTCTCAGACACTGCATCTCGACGTTTCAGGATGGTGTTCGCCCATAACTATTAGACTTGATGGGTGAGAAACTCGATAGTGCGAGTGCCTGAGAGTAGGAAAGCTTCCATAGCTTTCCGGGTACATTCCTTGGAAAAATCCTATGTCCGCAGCAGTATTCCCAGCATCCCCAACCAAAGATCAAGCCACGAAGTAGCCTGCATGGCATAATTCATGACCTTTTCCCGGCCAAGGATCTCAGCTGCCGAGAAAGCGACCCGATGGCTGGAGAGCCTCGCAAGAGACCCCCCTTGGTAAGATCTTCTAGAGAGTGGTGGAGTGGAAGAGCTGGACGAGGCTCTTCCAAGACATCAAAGTACCTCCTCTACTGGACGCTAGGAAGTGGGAGGAGCACCCAAACGTTGGGAGGAGGAGAGGTCGGAGCGCTGTTGGGCAATCTTTGCCCAGGCGCTCTTTAGCCTTTGAGATCAGGGCAAGGCTGCACTGGTCTTTGAGGGCTTCTGAATGGCGAAGATACGATCTAAAACCGTGTCTTTTCCCTCTCATGGGGATATCTCTGGTTCGGTAAACCTGTTGAGTACCCTGAGAGTCAGGACTTGACAGAAGGCATGTTCTGACTCTTTCTGCTCCCCCGCTGAAGTGGGACTAGCAGCGAAGTCTCCTTCTTTCACTCAAGAAGGCTCATCTTGGGATGGGTCGTGAATATCCTTAGAGTGAATGATGGTTCCTGCAGACCTGGAGGTCCTAGAAGAGGACTTTGGCAAAGTTTTAAAGTCTTTCGATTCCTTCCAAGAAAAGAGATAGGACTCTAACATTGAAGGCCGGTTGTATTTGTCTTTCCTGACTTCCGCCGGAGGTGGAGGGCTCTCCGTGTGAGGGGGATCTTCCTTAGAAGGTGGAAAGGAGGAAACACGCCCCTCGAGAGGCTCCCTCGGCAGAGGTGAGGTGGGGGAGTATCTGGAGGGAGAGTCAGTAGGGACAGGCCTCATAGGCCTAACATGAGTCAGTTTCCCCCTAGGAGATGTCATCGCGTCTGAGACTCCTCTTTCCCTCTTCGGGGGAGAAGAAGCCGAGATTCTTTGCAGGAGCTCTGCTGGTGACGACGGATGTTGCGTGGTCTTGGAAGAGCGAGATGAAAAAGCAGGCCCGAAGGCTTGCAAAACTGCTCTTACGATGGCACTAAACCAAGGCTGCTTTCTGACAGTGGCACTGTCAGAAACACCTCCTGAAGAGAAAGGGACTGAAAGTTCCCTCTGAGGAGTCTCGATCGATGGCTGACGTGGTGGGTACCCCTTCGAAGATGGGATCTTAGGTGTCTTGAACCCTTCTGTGGAGCCCTTTTCCTGTTTCCCCAGCGGTCGGGCTGTAATGTGTTGGCAAGGAGGGGAATGGGGGGACAGTGACCTGTCAGAACACCTACCTGTCTGTTCCTTCTGACTGTGTGACTTTCATGAAGTCGGAGAAAACTGTTCCGCTGTTTTGCGCAAGTGCGCAGGAGAATGCTGGCTCGTTAGCAAGCACTGGTGAGCCGGAGAGCGCTGGCGCGTTGGAGAACGCTGGCGAGGCGGGGAGTGCTGATTCACAGGAGAGTGCTGGGGAGAGCTGATTCACAGGAGAGTGCTGACGCATAGGAGAGCTCTGGCGAGTTGGAAAGTGCTGATGTGCAGGCAAGCTGGAGAGTGCTGGTGCGCAGGACAGTGCTGACGTGTAGGAGAGCGCTTGCGAGCTGAAGAGCGCTGATGTGCAGGAGAGTGTTGGCGAGCTGGAGAGCGGTGGTGCAAGGGAAAGCACTGGCATGTAGGAGAGTGCAGATGTGCATGAAAGCGCTGGCGAGCATTGGTGTACTGGTGAGCGCTGGCGAGCTGGCCAACGCTGAAGTTTCGAATGGCGTGAACGAGCTGGCGATCAGGAGATCACTGGGTCATTGGAGAGTGCTGAATCAAAGGAGAGCTGATGCGCAGGAGAGCGTTAACGAGGTGGTGAGCGCTGGCGCACAGCCGAAGGCTTATAACACTGACCAGGACAGCACGTTTGATAGGGCTGGTGACTCTTGGTTACATCGCGAGCAGGCAGGCATAGAACAGGAGTCAGGAACGAAGAAGGCAGTTCTAAAAGTCGGAGAGATGCAGAAGATCGGCGCATTGGAAGATCAAGAACAGTGATGTGCCCCTTGGAAGGACGAACATCTTCCGAGGGGGTTCGCGCACGATCCACTGAAGAGTCCAAGGCCAAAGTTTGAGAACTAGTGGCAGCATCATCAGGAGAAGGTCCAGGAACGGGCGAAGGTCGAGGGCCAGAAGATGACAGAAGAGAAGGCTCCTCTGCGGGGGAAGGCTGCAAAGACGAGGCTGAAGAGCCGAAGAGGCATCTTTTCACCGATGGTAAAGGGACACCTCTAAGGCGAAGTGGCAGCCGAGCTCTGCGAGATCGTTGACACCCTCTGGGGCCGGTGGATCAGCAAGCTGACCTTTGGAAGCAGCAGGCCACCGCAGAGGAGTCTTTGAGTGAACTCCCCCGAGGAGGGGAAACACTCGCAGGAGAGACAGACGAAGGACTTTGCTTCCCCCTCAAAGGATGATCAGGAACGGGGAAAGCACAGTCGGCAGCAACAGCTGAAGAGTCTGAAGGGGCAGGAGCATCGGCAGCAACAGCAGACGACACCTCAGACACCACTACGTCGACACAACAGAGGATCCACCTTCAAAGTAGACGACGGCTGTACATTAGCACCACGGATGATAAGTTGCAGCAAGGAGTCCTTGGAGGGCGGACCCAGAAGCCCCAAGGACGACCACACCTGTACAAAGGGAGAAAGAGACACGGCCTCACCCGGGGGGGGGAGAGGTGGGGCTGCTTCGCTAGGGGAAGCAACACCATCTCTCAAGGACCGGGATTGACTATCAGTTAAAGGGCCTACGCTACTACTCGACAGTCTCTCGGAAGAGGCCAAACGAGCAGAAGCTCCGGAGAAAGGTTGGAAAGCAGAAGAAAAAGCCCTTGGTTTTTCCCCTTTCAAAGAAACCTTCAAAGGAGAAATATCCCGCTTTGACTTCTTCCACCAGCGCACAAACCTTTCCCACTGGGAGGCAGACCACTCCCAACACTAACTACACTTATTTTCACAGTCACACAGTTGACCTCGGCAAGCGGGACAAAGGGTGTGACGATCGGTGTCCACAGTCGACATGAAGGTATTGCAGGGCCGGCCTTCAAGTCTAGGGCAGGTACGCATAGTCAGCAGAAGTTAACACAAACACACACTGTTGAAGAGAAAGGTTCTCATGTTCACTAGAGGAACACTCGTAATCACAAATGCACTGAGCAGATAAAAGGCACAAAGTGTAGCGTGAACAGCAGTCGAGCATCATGTGACTGTAATTACGACTAGGTATACAGTGGTGTGAGTTACGCAAACCCAGACATTACTACCCAGCATGGGTGGGATGCTAGCAACCATACAATGTTACTTGAATCACTTAATTTCATTAATTCTGCCTGTAGCCAAACAGCAACGGAGTAAGCCCATTTAAACGACGATGTTCTGTATCTTGTGTAGGAACAAATATTTCCATACTTTCCTAAGATTAAAAATCACAAAAATCTTTCATGTATGCCTCAATCATTCCATCATCCAAACCAGATAACGATGCAAGGATTGCCCAAGACCCCCGGGGATTGTCACTAGTGGTTCTGGTTGGTTTTTGTAAATCCCTTTTGCTGTGGTCTATTCCTTGAATCACATGGAAAAAAACCAAATGCTCCTAAGATAAGAATTTGCTATTTTATAGTCTGTAATGGAATAGCCTACCAAATGCCTAATCTCCTTTAGCTGCTTCTATACCACACAGTAATACTACATCAGTTTTGTGTATAGTATTAGAATCTATAAGACCACAAAATAAACATATATTTGTTTAAGTGTGTATCAAAATACCTGTGTGAAGAGAACATTAAAACCTTTAAAAAAATGTTAACTCATCATTAATCTAACAACAATGGAAGACCATAATTGGAAATCAGGTGGAGAATATAAGAAATAATGAAATTACTGAGATGTAACTTATGGCACAGTGTCCTACCCGAGGGCTCCACATGGTCCACCCCACTACAACTTTGTAATTCATTAGCTTGTTTGCATACCTTCATTTCCTTGTAGGCCTAGTCATATTTGAGCTTGAAAATCTACCTTGACTGATTATTAGCAAAGAAAAAATAAGTGTCATAGTGTATAGAAAATTAATTTTGCTTTCTAATGCCTTTTTATGTTTCTATCTTGATACCTTTAATAGTTATGCTATGAAAGGTCAACCTATAGTTGACACATTATGTCATTGCTTCCAGCTGTGACCAAGTTGTGGAATGATCTTCCTAATCGGGTGGTTGAATCAGTAGAACTTCAAACGTTCAAAGTTGGAGCAAATGCTTTTTTGTTGACCAGGCGGACATGAGTCTTTTTATAGTTTATTTATGACATATTTGTTTTTTATGTTGTTAATAGTTTATACAGTATATGACATGTCTGTTTTGACGTTGTTACTTATTTTAGAATGATTTATTGTTAATTTGTTCTCTTCATTTATTTATTTCCTTATTTCCTTTCCTCACTGGGCTATTTTTCCCTGTTGGAGCCCCTGGGCTTATAGCATCTTGCTTTTCCAACTAGGGTTGTAGCTTGGATAGTAATAATAATAATAATAATAATAATAGACAAAAGTCATAAACCTAACTGCGCTTTTGTCACAGCAGAGATCACCAGAGGGTTAAGTTAAGAAAAATATACAAAATGCAATTAACATAATAAATGAGATTACATAACAAATATCATATCAAAAAATATTACCGAGGTCCTTTGATGTACTGTACACTTCTGGTTCACTTTGAGAAACTGTATCATGGTGCAACAATGTGTCTATGCCTACTTGTTCAAATCCGCCTAAATTTTCAAAACAATAAATTTTTTTGATAATTACTAGCCTTCAGGAAATTATCTGATATTGCTTCATTTATATCATCTGCAATACTTTTAGTCCAAAAGAAATATGCTTTAACATTGATATTTTCAGGCAGAACTCCTATTCTGCAAAATTACCCAAAACTTTGCAACAATTATATAGATCAATTGGTAATTATATGACAAAATTTCTTGCCAAAAATGTAACCATACATTTCTACACAAAATGGTAAAAATAGCAGAAAATCTGGCCAAAATAGGCTATTCATAGAATCAATTTCCCACAATACATAAAATATCCCAGGCTAGGCCTACTGACAATACCACAAAATATCATGAATAAAGAATAAAAAGTTAAAGGCCAAGAAATCCAGGCATAATTTGATTTAAAAAAAATCAATATAATTATTTTCATAAATTTACTTAAAATATACCCTTGTAATAACCTATGGTTGTATAAGTCAGGTTGGCGATTCACCACTGGACAGGAAAGGTCCCAGCATATGGTACTAGGTTAGGTTAAGTTAAGTAAGGGGAGATTAGAATAAGTTTCTGTAATTATCCTTGTTATATTTTCTGGCATGAATTAAGTGTTTTTCAACTTTCTTTTCTGACTGGAAAAAACATTTTTTCACAAAAGGTATCTAAAAAATTCTTTTTATGTAGAGATGGAGAAACAAACACGACTGGTTAGAACAAGCAATAATGTTAAAAAAAATGCATAAATCCATTCAATAACGGTAAAAAATACAAAATTACAATTTTAAAATTAAACAGTTCTTGTTCTGAGAAAAAAATTATCGTTTTTAACGTGATATAAAGTACAGTACTGTACAGCTAGTCATTACCGTTATGATGAAATTGTAGTTAGGCCTATTGATTGCATTTTGATGTCAAATCAATTTGGATGGCGACGCCAAATTACATTATAATTCTAAACTGAGGCCTAAACTGATCTTTGAAACAATCTAACCTGACCATAATTAAATAATAATAGACATTGGTGTTAAAAAGTCAAAGCTCGATATAGGTCTAGGCCTATGAAGTTACGAGTCACTTGTACGGTATCAAGCATGAACCAAATTTCTTCTCAGTACTATATCAGATAAGATAGGCCTACTCATGATGGCAAAGGTCACACTATACAGACTCACATTATACAGTTAGCCTGTCATGTACAGTAATGTCAGCGAGAGATTAGAATCTGAAAAAGGCTAAGCAAAACACCAAGTGACATAACGGGATTTATCAGCTAATTTACTATTTAACAAAGAAGAAACAAAGGGTTAGCAACGCTACTCGCTGTAGGAATGAGAAATTACCTGAACAATAAATATGGCAGATGTTATGAGGGTATGTAAAGCAAAATACTAAATTGTTTACCTTTCAGTCGCGGCCATTTTTAAATCTGCCGCGAGAACCAATCACAGACGTAAGCACCTGTTTAGTAGGCAAATGCCAAACCAAAATACATGTGGCTGAGGATAATGACATCAGTTATTTTTTTTTTCTTTTTGCCTTGACAAAATATATTTTTTTCAAAATCAGTTAGTTAACTGAGGACGCCTTATGGTCAAGAAGACTTCGTCTATAAAGTTATGAATGATATATTTACGGCTGACTGCACTTTTTCTTTCTATATAGAATTGATTCAAGGCCACATTACTATTCCAATAAGAGTTAGCATAAATAATGATCAATTACACGTTTCATATAATGAAAGTTCGGATGACGAAAGCTATAAGGGACCTTTCGTTGCTAAAACGAGAAAGTCTTAATTGTTACGTTATTACTTGTGCATGATAATGTCTCTAACTAACCACATATATAACGTCGTCGACAACATGGTTAATAAGGCATAATCCATAGCAAATAAACATAAATTTACAAATTATGCTGAAAATGTCACGCTAAATCCATTTCCTTAAAAGATAAAGTAATCTTCTGGACCTACTTTTTATGCTTTCTGTCGGAACAACAGACACGATTGCATGAACAGAGATATAACGCAATTTTCGACTTAGGAAAATAATTTCCGATAAAGACTACGACACACATAAGGCCTAAACTTGGATAGGAACACACAAAACTCAACATCTAGATAAGATATTGCAAGAAAAAAGAAAGAGAAAAATAGAAAAAAAAGGAAAGTGTGTGATGCGGCCTAGTATTAATGCGCGAGGGAGTCACTTCTCTTCCCACCAGCAGGAGGACATTCAGTAGTAAACACAGTCGAAGCGTATAGGTGTTCCGCCCTGCGCCTTGGCCACTTCACGCTTCGCCTTTCGGGAAAAAAAAAGAGGTCTTCTGGGATATGACTCCCCCAGGCATTGGTAACGTGGTATACCATTGTTGGTGAACATATATCGCGATGACTTCTCCAGATTTTCAGTTCATATTCCCCCCGGAGGCTCCTGTATTTAAGCCAACCTGGGAAGAGTTTCAGGACGCCCTCGGTTATATTAACAAGATACGGCCCATCGCTGAACAGTCGGGCATCTGTAAAATTATTCCTCCACCGGTAATTACTGTCATGCTTTGTTGTTTTAGTCGTTTGATATGTTATTTGTTTTCTTTTACCTTTAAACTTACACATTTGTATGCTTTCCATTTCTCTACACATCAATATTGTCTTTTTTTAATTGTTACTGCGTATAGGCTCTGCAGAAGTCGTTATGAAGTGAGCTACCTAGCTCTCTTTACTTGTCGTTTTTACGAGTTTGATGGGAAATGCTACAGTCTTTTTATGTTATTTAGTTTCCTTAATCATGCATGTAGTTTTTCCAGCACATTGCCAACCTCTTTCGCCACTCATCAAACAGATATAATGCAAATAAGTTTAATTTTTCTCATGCAGCGTAGTCGCCGATTACGTGCACGCTTAGGTGAGCGACATGGCGACTTCACCCTTATCCCTTGGTTATTATGGTTATTTAGATGGCATTAGTGCAATGCAAGTCGACTTAATTATTCAGCACTGTTGTCTAATCTAGTAACTAGCGATTGCCATCATCTTTCGCCGAATTTTCGCAACTTGAGGCGAGATATCTTGAAAAATGTGGAGGAGGGGGTCTCAGAGGTTTGATGATGCAGGCTAAAATCACTGGCTTCTTATGTAGTGGGGAAACTAAAATGTTAACCACTGTGTGGATTGGGCTAATGGGGATTATTTATAAAATTAAAAACAAAATTATCCTTGAAATTATGATTACTTTTGAACAATTTTAAACAGACATGTTTGTCTTTGCATCCCTATTAGAAATATTGAGCCAGAGATCTGACTTGAATGTTAGTCATTTCAAATGTTCCAATACTTTAATAAACTTAGGCCAGTTAATACTTAATTTATACATAAACTTTAAGATTTTGTGGAAACATTTCGCTGACATTGATTTTAAAAGCTACAACGGGTTAATTATAGTGGTTAGACCTGAATAAATGCACTTATGGTAGCCTAGGCCTATTTCTGTAACAGGACAAGAAATTGGTAGCCTAGGCATATTTCTCTATCAGGACAAGAAATTATATTTATTATATCAAAAAAATTATTTTATTTCACATATGAATTTATTAACACCAGAGAACTGTAGCCATGGTATCTTTTATGCGAGTTCTCTTTGGCTCCTTACATAAGGTTAGAGTAAAAGGTCACCTCTTTCCAGAATCAATCAATCACTTTTTGATATATTCCAGGGTAAGTAGGTATTGCTTTTCAACATTAACGCATATTGATTTCTTATATGAAAACTTTGACAAATAAAAATGGCTCCCCCCCCCATTTTTCTTAAATGCATCAAGTGTAGCATAGGCCTAAGTCCTAATACCCTTTCAAAACGTCCTTTGGTTTTCCGTTTTCTTAAGTATTGAGTGTACTGGATGTCAATTAACTTTTTTTTTCTTTAAATATAAGTGCATTAAACAGAATAGAGATGCATAGTGCTCACCATGTGGCATAACCTATGAATGCCAAAGGCCACTTTTGAAATATTTTATGGCCCCTGGCTGTAAACCAGAAGTTCAAACTATCCTATTTTATTCATGACTGCTTATGATGCAGTTTAGCACCACAGATATTGGTTAATCTATTGATGAACTTTTGGGCCAAGGCCACCATAGGTTTTAGCCATTCTACATGTTGCCTGGCTGGTTCTTTATAAGAAATTATCCATTGTAGTCTCTTTATCTTCCTCTCAAAGACATCTCAATAGTACAAACTTCTCTAGGGGAGTTTCAGGCCCTCATATTGCAGTTTCAGATATTGTAAATTTTTCTTTGTATTGGCCACTTATGCTTGAATGGTCATTTTAATGATTTAAATTAAATTAATTTTTTACATTATTATTATTATTATTATTAAATGCTAAGCTACAACCCTAGTTGGAAAAGCAGGATGCTATAAGCCCAGGGGCCCCAACAGGGAAAATAGCCCAGTGAGGAAAGGAAATAAGGAAAAATAAAATATTTTAGGAATAGTAACAATATTCAAATAAATATTTCCTATGTAAACTATACAAACTTTTAAGAGAACAAGAGGAAGAGGAACTATATAGAAAAGTGTGCCCGAGTGTACCCTCAAGCAAGAGAACTCTAACCCAAGGCAGTGTAAGACCATGGTATAGAGGCTATGGCACTACCAAAGAATAGAGAACAATGTTTTGATTTTGGAGTGTCCTTCTCCTAGAAGAGCTGCTTACCATAGCTAAAGTCTCTTCTACCCTTACCAAGAGGAAAGTAGCCACTGAACAATTACAGTGCAGTAGTTAACCCCTTGTGTGAAGAAGAATTGTCTAGTAATCACAGTGTTGTCAGGTGAATGAGGACAGAGGAGAATCTGTAAAGGATAGGCCAGACTATTTGGTGTCTGTGTAGGCAAAGGGAAAGAACCGTAACCAGAGAGAAGGGTCCTATGTAGTACTGTCTGGCCAGTCAAAGGACGCCATAACTCGCTAGCGGTAGTATCTCAACGGGCGGCTGGTGCCCAGGCCAACCTACTACCTGTCTGTCTCCTGAATTGGCACTGGAGCTAGGTCTTCTTGTACCTTTTCTAAACCATAATTTCCATTATGTTCATTTGTTATTTATTCACTTACATATACTGCTTTTCTGACTTATCACATGTCAAAATTGCCCCAATTTCAGTTCTTGACACCTCTCTTGATAAACCATTCCAAGGTAAATAAACATAATATAGTATTATAATGGAGTTAAAGAGCAATACTGGCCCGCTGTTTCCTGTAATGTTTGATGTCCTAGAATAGAAAGTAGAAAAGTTTAAGCATTGGCTATTGTGCCACCAAGTATTTTTTTTTTTTTTTTTTCATTACTCAATTTTGGGGATTCTTTTCTTTCAAATTTGGGGATTCTTTTCTTTCAAATTTGGGGATTCTTTTCTTTCAAATTTAGTTAGCCCTAAAATTCTTGGCAAGTAGGTAGAAGCATGAATTATGAGGACGTATGTATGTGAGACTTCATATACCGCAAGATTTAACATCAGAAAGTTTTAATTGAGGCATCTAACTTAGCATGTGTTGTTTTCAGGGGAAAATCTATAAAAATCAAAGTACACCTGTACTGCATTGCATCACGAAGAATTGTATTACTCCTTGTTTAGACCTTCATGTTAATGACCATACAGCATTACTGTAGCCAGTTCTGAAGATGCCCAATGTGTGCTTAATAGTTTGGATGGCAATTTTTTTCTTATAATCTGTGTTTTATATAATTCCCAAATTGTAGATCCCTATATTCAGTCATTATGAAAGGCACTGTGAACTGCTCAAACCATTCCAAAAAGTAGGTACTGTCCTTGGCATGTGATCCTGAGCCGTCAGAATCCCATCCAAAAGATAACATATTTTGTAGGTAGCTTTCTAGTCTGAAAGTTAAGATTAAATGGGATGGTATTGAAAGGTTTGAAATGAAAAAAAAAAACCTCAAAGGGATTTGGAACAACTGTTAAAAGTAAGTTTAACAGGGCCGATGAAAATATTGCAATTCAATAAAGAAATTACTGTATAGCCGTAGCTCCCCACGTCATTTGCAAAGGACCTGAAGGCTATTGCTAGTAGAAGTCTTGTTTTGATCTGGTGCTTGCAGGTTTAGTGACCTTTCTAAATGAAAGAGGCTAAATAAATTTATTTGCAGCAAGTGATTGGGTGCTAATGTACAAAAGTTTCTATAGGCCTCTAGATTTCTCCCTTTGTATAACTTTTTCTGTAGAGATATTGTAATGTAATATCACCAAACCGGTAATAATTCAAGAACTAGATGTTCCCTCGGAGGATAACTATCTAGTGATACCTACGAAGTTAAGTATGCTAAGATTCTTGGTAAGGTAAGGATGTATAATTGGACTACCACTTTTTTTCACTTTGGAAGCCATGTTGCAAAATCCATAGGATTCTCCTCACAGAAGCTCATATATGTCCTATGAAAACTGAAAAGAATTGACACAGGTTTACGCAATTTCCTACTCTTACCTATCAAGCCCTGAAAAAGTCTGGAGAGCATGAGAGACTGCACCTTAAAGTAGTTAGCCCAAGACCAATGTACAGCAGTTTACAAATTCAGGTGTTTGGAATGGGAGTCTAAGCCCCTCAACATATGCTTCATTGGGTGCACAACAGCAATGCTTGGAAGACTAAATGCACCCAAAATAATGGCACCATACATCAGAATTTTGTTTAAGTAAATGACAAAAATCCACCATTAAATAGTCTTATTAGGGTCACAGAAGTTGTTCATGAGCAGGATGACTATGGAATGTTGGTGATTGCTGAAGGAGAGAGTATCAGGATGCTGCAACCATTTTTTAGTACTAGTTTCTTCGGTCTTTGTCTTCCTGTCCTGCAGGACATTTTGCACAAAGCTTCTGAATACTGTATGTAGCTTGTGTGTGTATATATAAATATATAGAAAGAAAGATATCGTATAAGAAAATGTTTAGTTTAGCAATACAACATGGGTACTCCAAAGTACATGATGAAATGGAAGCAAGTAAAGAAGAAATGAATAGTATTATAACCAAATGGCTATTGGAATTGGCATAAGAGATTGGAAAAGTTCCTAAACAAAATCAAGGAAAACTATCAGAAAATACCAAAAACCTCATGAGGAAAAAATGGGAAAGTAGGGTAAAATCCAAGAGATGAAACAATTAAAACAATCTGAAACTCCAAAACATTCGTAATTACAATGGGACCAAAATTAAGTAAACACTAAAGAAGGGAAGACGCATCAAATTGATGAAATGAAGACTTGGAACAGGGCACCAACAAATTTACATAAAAGGATAAAAATGGAAATCTTAAGAGATTGGAGTGATCAAAATTGCAGATTTCTACATGCCATACAATAGTGATATGAGAAATAACTTTTCCAATAGAAGGTGAAACACCTGAGCTGGTACCAAAAGTAACAGTAGGGATTAAGAAGGCATGAAAAGAGGCAAAGCAGTATTAGATGGCCTAACAATTTATTTAATTGAGGAGATTCACATAATGTCTGCAGGCGATGGATTGACAAGCTAAGAAAATTTGCGTCCTTTCCAAGCATATAAGTACTTAGTCTCTCCCCTGTCCCTCAGGTTGGGGGAAGGAGTAGAGTAGTCATACCCTGGTGAGAAGTACCCCAGTGCTGTAATTAGGTGAGGGGGTGGGATGGGTTGAAACTATGTGCGGGCTATCAAAAGACTGTATTTAGCCGTCAATTTTTTTTAGGAGTGTCGTACTGTATCAGTACGCTAGTGTACTTTACAGTGTAAGATATATACAGGAAGCACAGCAATACTGTACTAAAATTACAGTGAGAAAATTCTGATTGAGAAATGAGTTAGGGAGACCCCATCTTTTCTAAATTATTCATTGTGTGATTAACTAACACTGTGTGAGATTTTTGAAAGGCCACAGAACCTAACAAACCCACCTAACCTAACCTAGTAGTTCCCAGGTCACAGATCTAGCTGAGACGAGACTCCCAAACCCCTCCTACCCAGGTCACAAAGTCTAGAAGTCACAAATAATTCTGTACCTTATGATTGACACTGTCTTTTTTTGTCTTGGCAATCTTTACTCTCAAGTTATAGTAGAAAATGTGTTTTTCTTCCCTAAAAGCTAATTCAGAATTACCCTTGGCATACTTTAAACTTTGAGGGATAATAAAATGAGCTTATTAAAAAATGTTCTACATTAGGTGTACGGTAATACTATCCGTGAAACTTGGGAATAGCATCCATATAGCCATAATAGCAGCCATTGCACTTTGTTACGTTGGGCTCCATAACGCATCCAACACAGCTACAAAGGAATTGAAGAGTTGTCCTAAGAAAAGGTGGCGTCACAAAACTGCTTTCGTCACACTCAAGCATACAAACTTTCCCAAATATGGTAAATTTTGTCATATGGTAGGGTAAGGAAGGAGGACTTGGTAGAAAAGTGGAAGGATGGCTAGTGCACAGGAAGTGTAAAATCGTCATTGCGCAACAAGCCTTGCACAAATGCTTGAACGGGCAGATATGTATGTTTTATAGAATGTAAACAAGAGTGAAATAAATTATTAGGGAAGAGGATCCCCATATTTTGTGTAATTTTTTGTGGATTAGTATGCATCCCAGAGAATAATGTATAGAGAAGAAAAGTTGAGTTTTACCATTACTTGTCGATTTCAGTAAATTTTCCCACCCAAATCCCCCTGTTCCCACTGGGTGGCCCCCATTACCATAGGATATATTAGGGTATATCTTATTAATTTTATTTGCAACACAAGTAAAGGTCATTTTTGAAGAAAACGCGAGTTTTTCTATAAATTGTAAACCCATGTCTCTTTAGTAAAGCTTTTCCCGTAATTTACTATAATACTGGGATTAATATTGATGGGAAATGCCTTAACGATTTGCAGATGATATAGTTCTGGTTAATGAATCTTGGGAGGAATTTCAAAAGATAAAATATTTGATTAGAGATAGGAGAAATGTAGGATTGAAATTGAATGAGTAAAATTAAGATAATATTCAGTGAAAATGCAGTCACAACAAATAAGGTTATGGACGAACCTCTAAGATTGTTAATGACTAATGGTAGGTGTTTCCCCAGGGTACAAGACCAGAATTATTAGGATAATCATTGGATGAAGAGCTTTTGGTAAACAAAATGAAATGGCAAAAGTAAAGTGCCACTTTCTCTAAAAAGAAAGGTATGTAATCAGATGGTCCTACCAGTATTAACATGTGCATCAGAAACGTGGAGCTTTACGGAAGCCTTAGAACACAAGCTACAATATTTACAACTCGAGACCCATGGAAAGAATAACAATGGGAATCACAATGACAGAAAAAAAGAGTAACATGGACACTAGAGCAACCTGAAGTAGAGAATATTCTAACATGTGTGAATAAGAAGTGGACAAAGGCAGGACAGATAATGAGTGACTCCTTTAGAAGCCAATCCTTAGGAGGGGGGTTCCTGCTGCATAAGGAGAAAGTCAAGAGTTTCTTGTCCTTTGAGGCAGAGCTCAAGGGTGAAGAATCCCTTTTCAACTTGTTCCTTCTCTCACTGAGAGTATGGCCACTCGACACTTGCAGCAGGGATACTGCTCTGTGCTGGAGTGTTCTCTGCACAAAGGGCAAATCTGATGATCCGTACTGCTGGTGATGACCGGACAAACCAGAGTGCTGTCGCTTCAGAGAACCATGATATATATTCATTGAAGGGGATGAAAATGGGTAAATAGATCTTTTAGATAAGCAGTAGTATGAACATCAGGAGATTATAAATTAAGTTTTATTCTTATTCTGTTTTATTACTCATAATATTTAATTATTCCAACACGGAGTACTTACCTCGAACTACTTTCTTAGGCGTATCTGGGATCTCCGTAACTGACCAAGAATTTTGCGCAGTTCCCCCTATCTCCGTTTTCCCTTGTCGGGTCCCTCCATGGTCGATGGATACATGCCCTGAGGCGACCCAGGTTCAGCGAGCGTGGGTGCGTTGCTAGGTCTGTCGCCAGTAAGCATCTGGTCGCGGCGTAGATAACATCTCGTCGCACTCTCTCACATCCCGTCCGACCCACCATTGTGTTCCACGTGCTCCCTTGTGTTTTCCCGTTCATACCCCTTCCTTGTGTTGCTTGTGAATTCCTTTATGGAATCCCATCGTCGTTGTCCTGGGCCTAAGGCCGGTAAGTCATGCAGGGTATGGCTCTGTAAGTTGGATATCGATCCGCACACTTTGTGAGCCACGTGTCAGGGCAGTGTGCGCTCCCACGTGTCCGGAGTGTGCGTCCTGGCCGGAACTTCAGTGGACATTATTCGGTACAAAGAAGAAGGTGTTTTCGAAGCGGTCGCCGAAGAAGACTGGTCTCGTTGCGCCGTTAACGTCTCCTTCAGCTCCTTCGGAGAGTGGTTCCCCTTCCCCTACCCAGAGTAGGGGACAACGTAAGTCCGTTGCGGGGAAATGCCCATTGCTGTTCCCCATGAGTCTGATTTTAACAATCCTAATTGCATTGTGCCTACGCAGACGAGTGTGGAGTCTGCTGTTGTGACGGAAGTGTTTCCGTAGACGAGGTTCTGGTGCCCGCAGGACTCGTCTCGAGTGAAGACCCGGTGTGGGGGAGGTCAGGAACACCGGCTCCTTCCCCCCCCCCCCATCGTGGCAGTGCTTTTCAGGTGCAACGGTTTCAGGAGGCGATCAAGACAGAGAAAGGCGAGCCACGTGCTCTTCAGACCCCGACTCCATTGTGTGGACGGCGCCAAGGACGCCCTTCAGGTCACCCATGCGGCAGGAAGAAGAGTTTTCTGGCTGGTTTGCCTCATGTGGGTTACTACTCATGCCCCCGGCGCCTTCCGTTGCGCTGCCACCTGATTTCATACAATCCGTCACCCCGGTAGCGCAATTGCAAGCCCCCATGTTGGCGGCAGAGGATTCAGAGGACTCTGGTAGCTCCTCTTCTTCTTCGTTGTCCTCGGATGTTACCTTGTCTTCTAGCTCTTCATCGTCGTAAGACTTCAGTAACCAGGAGATGAGGAAAAAGAAAAAGAATTTGAAGAGGAAGAAGTCGAGCTCGAACTCGGGCGCTCTAGAAGAAGGCCAAAGTTGCAAAGAGGAAGAGTTCCAGAAAGAAGAGGGCAAAAGTAGGTAAGGTAGTGTCCCCCCTCGCGGGTCGAACGGGGCTCTTGCCGCTCCAGTGCCTGCCTTGGCGGCTGCTGGAGCCGCTCCCGTGCCCTTGTCCAGTGTCTCTTCGGCTCCGTCCACGCTTCAGATTCAGCCGTTAGCACACGCTAACTTTCCCTTGCCCTTGCCCGGCAAGTCACCGGGTCCATCCAAGCAGCAGATGCAGCCGCTGGCACAGCAGGGCAGTCACTCTCCATGGATCCCTCCGGGAGGGGGTACTGTAGACCCATGACGGCTACCTCCTCCTTGAGTGCTCCATCCCTGATGGAGGCAGCCGCTCCATCAAGCCGGCCGGATGCCAGGGATACGGACGCCCCCACGGATCCATCCGTGATCGAGGATACAGCCGATACGAAGGATCAAGTGGTAGCAGGCTTAATTGATACGGGAGAATGTTCGCCTGATGAGGTATCCTCTTGTAGAAAAGTATTGGCACTGATTCGGCATCACCACAGGCTAGATGAGCCCAAACCGTCCTCAGAGCAGCCTGGCTTTCGGGTTTGGGAAGGAGGGTAGACAACCCAGTACAGCAGACACCATCCTTGACCCTACCGGTGGCTCCTGACATGTCCCTGGGCATGGACCACGTCGACCGGTTTGTCTCGGGGCACAAGAACTCGCTCAAGGGTCCTTCAAGCTCCTGTCTGGACTGAGGACCCAAAAGAAATTTTATGTGCCAGACGGACTGCCTGCGGGGCCTCGGACTATGGAAGAAACCGTCGCGGCTCTGGGCCAATGCAGTGGAGACGACAGGATCCTTACCGCCCCAGTGGTCTTCTCTCAGGCGGAGGCCTCTATGATGGACGACACGTCGCAGGACACCATCAATGTGGCCTCCTGGTTGGACTGGTGGGCATGCACCTTAGCTGGTTTCCAACTCTCCCATGATATCTCGGTGCCGGAGAATCAGGCTCTCTTGCATGAGCTCATACGTTCGGGGGGCAAAGCCATGAAGTTTCTAACCTTCCAGTCTTTGACTCAGATGGCAAACTGGATCTTAAGAAGGAGGGATACGGTACTTAACAGGCTCCCCCGTAGAGTCCCCGAACGTGAGGCAAAATTCCTGAGAAATGCTCCGGTGTGGGGTGAGACCCTGTTCCCCCTACAGACTGTAGCAGAAACCATGGAAAGAGTGGGGAAACTGAAAGACTCGGCTGAGCCTGGGCAGCCAGCAGCAAGACGCCCTCCACGTCTGTGGACAGGGCCTACCCGCCTACGCCACCAGCTAGACAGGAGGCCCCCTCCCCTTCCTGGCATCAGTCCTCGCAGCCCTCCCGCAGAGGTGGTGCCCCAGCCCAACCCTCCTTTAGACAGAAATACTCGGGCACGAGACGAGGTCGCTCAAACAGTCTCCCCAGAGGGAGATAGGAAGAGAGGCCCCTACACCTTCCCACGCCACAGGTGAGGGATGCCTCAAATCACATTGGCAAGCATGGCAGGACAACGGTGCGGACCCATGGACCGTGGCAGTACTCGGGGAGGGATACAGGATTCCCTTCCTGACAGAGCCTCCCCCTCTGATTCCCGAGCATCGGGCGGAGTGGCTGGCTCCCAAGGATCACATGAAGAGAGCAGCCTTGTAGCAGGTGTTGGCCATGTTGGAAAAAGGAGCACTACAACCCGTCCGGGAGTTGTTCCCGGGGTTCTACAGCAGGCTCTTCCTGGTGGAGAAAGCTACGGGGGTTTGGAGACCAGTCATCGACCTCTCGGCCCTGAACAAGTTCATCAAGAAGACGTTCTTCAAGATGGACACGCCGAAGTCTGTACTGGCGGCCCTGAGGGAAGGGGATTTCATGATGTCCCTGAACCTCAAGGATGCCTACTTTCAGATCCCCGTACACCCCTCCAGCAGGAAGTTCCTCAGGGTGAAGTGGGGAACCCAGTCTCTACAGTTCAGGACCCTCTGCTTCGGACTGTCAACGGCTCCTCAGGTGTTCACGAGGGTATTCACCGTAGTATCAGCCTGGGCACACAATCAGGGCATCAGGCTGATCAGGTATCTCGACGACTGGTTGCTGGTTTCAGCCTCAGAGGCAGCCTTAAAGGAGCAGGGGGCGAAGCTGTTACCCTTCTGCAGAGAACTAGGGGTTACCATCAATCTAGAGAAGTCCCAGTTGGTCCCCACCACCAGGATGATGTACCTAGGGATGGTCCTGGACTCCCAAGTAGCAAGGGCATTCCCCTCTCAAGAGAGGCTGGACATTCTGGACCATATAATGCGACCATTCCTAACAAATGCACCAATGAGAGCCAAGGATTGGCAGAGACTCGTGGGCCACCTGGTCTCGCTGATGAAACTCGTTCCTCGGGAGGCTGAAGCTGAGGTCGATCCAATGGAATCTGAAGGACCTCTGGTCACCGGGAGACCCGCCTCAGTCCTTACTCTTGATGTCTCCAGCCACCAGAAACATGCTCCTCTGGTGGTCTGACAGGGCGAACAGCCTACGTGGGGTGCCGTTCGCGTCCGCTCCTCCAGGGATGTTGCTCTTCACAGACGCGTTAAAGGAGGGGTGGGGAGCCCATCTGCTCGAAGAGACAGCAGAGGGGAAGTGGTCCCCGGAGGAGAAACCCCTCCACATAAACCTGTTCGAGCTGCTGGCGGTTCAAAGGGCCCTCGCAATATTCGCCCATCGCCTACAGGAAAACACAATAGCCCTCATGTGCGACAACGCCACTGTGGTGGCCTACATAAAGAAACAAGGAGGTTTGAGGTCAAGGGAGCTGTGCGATCTCACGGCTCGGATCCTGGAATGGGCCGAGAGGAGGCACATCATTCTCACAGCTAGGTTCATTCCAGGGAAACGAAACGTTCTAGCCGACGGCCTCAGCAGAGCAGGGCAAGTATTGGGGTTGAAGTGGTCCCTACACCCACAAGTGGCCCAGAAAGTCCTACAGTTGTGGGGCTCACTGGTGATAGACCTGGTCGCCACAAGGCTCAACACACAGCTCCCCGTGTTCTGTTCTCCTGTGCATTCGAGGACGCCTTCCAGCACTCTTGGGACGGACTCAACGCGTATGCCTTTCCCCCCTTCGGGATTCTCAGGCAGTTTGCTCAACAGACAAAGACAATCAAGGGCTACAATGATGACTTTGGTAGCGCCCTGGTGGCCGGGGAGGGAGTGGTTCACGGATCTACAGGACCTGGCCACCCTTCCTTCGTGGCCCCTACCAATAAGAGAAGATCTGCTGCACCAGCCCCACTTTCAGAGGTTGCACGAAAACCCTAAGTGCCTCCAGTTACACGCGTGGAGGTTATCAAGCGTCTATTAAGGAAAGAAGGATACTCGGAGAAGACTGCTTCAAGGATGTCGGGACATCTTCGGAAGTCCTCGAGCGTGGTGTTCCAGGCTAAGTGGGCCACTTTTGTGAAGTAGTGTGCCATGCAGAATCTGAGGCCCCTGGATGCATTAGTCCACAAGATTGCAGACTTCCTGGTCCACCTGAGGGACGACCTGGGGGTCTCCATTCCAGCCATCAATGGGGTCCGAGCGGCCCTGGGTCAGGTCTTTCACCTCTGAGGCATTGACCTGGGGGCATCTCGCCAGATTTTCATGCTCATCAGAAGTTTCGAGCAGTCTTGTTCCCCCCCGCGCCTCTCAGGTCCTACAGTGGGACGTGCTCTCGAGGTTCTGATAAGGCCTCCTTTCAAACCCCTCAAGTATATTCTAGATAAAGACCTCACCCTCAAGACAGTGTTCTTGCTGGCTCTGGCCTCGGCCAAGCGCGTGAGCAAGCTCCACGGCTTGTCATTCGAGGTCTTGCACCCGAAAGGGTGGAAGGACCTGTACTTTTAAGTTTCTGCCTGAATCTGTGGCCAGAACACAGAACACAGCCATTGCAAAACTGAGGTTCGAGGGGTTCTCGGTCCCGGCGATCCCTCACTCGGACAACCCGGAAGACTTGCTCCTGTGCCCAGTGAGAACAGTCAGAAAATACCTTGGCAGGACAGCCAGACTCCGGCCGGGCATCAAAAGTCTGTTTGTCTCCTCAGGCCCAGTAAAGAAGGCAGTGTCAAAGAACACGATCTCCTTCTGGCTTCGGCAAGTCATCAAGAGAGCTTCCGCCAGTGAGGGGTCCTCAATCCCGGGTACCCCGCGGCCCCATGATATTAGGGGTCTTAGCACTTCTTTGGTATTTGACAGCAACATGGCAGTAGGCTAAATCATGCGACCAGGCACATGGTCCAGGCAGTCCACCTTTACGGCCCAATACCTGAAAGACTGCACGAGGACGTCCCTGGACGCCTTCTCCATTGGGCCAGTGATTTCTGCCCTGCAACAAGTTTAGGGCTAAAGCCCCGGGTAGCCCGAGGAAGTAATTGCAAGCGACACAAGTTTCCTCCTTACTACCCTTTTGTCCCTTTCCTTCCCTTCTCCCATGTGAGAGATGGATGTTGTGGAAGCCCATGCCCGGATTATGCAAAACAGGTGAGTTACACATACAAGTAGACTTTTGCATGCTTCCCCTGACTCTCCCCTGTTCTTTGTGTCGTCTGGACCTAGGTCCTGTGTCCTGGGATGGTAGTGGTGGGTCTTCCTGCCTGCAAGTCCACCCCCGCCTCCTAAAGTGTAAGTCTCCTAAGAAAGTAGTTCGAGGTAAGTACTCCGTGTTGGAACAAATCACAAATTTTAAGTAATTTGTATTTTTCCTAACAGTACTTACTTCGAACTACTTTTGGGTTATTGCCCGCCCATCCTGCCCCGGGTGACTTACAGGAGTTCGAAGTAGAACACACATGCTTACTGGCGACAGAGACCTAGCAGCGCACCCACGCTCGCTGAACCCGGGTCGCCTCAGGGCACGTATCCATCCGCCACGGAGGGACCCGACAAGGGAAAACGGAGATTGGGGGAGCTGCGCAAAATTCTTGGTCGGTTAGGGAGGAGATCACAGATACTCCTTAGAAAGTAGTTCGAGTTAAGTACTGTTAGGAAAAATACAAATTACTTAAAATTTGAAAGTACATGACTACTTGCATTGTTAATCTGGTAGTTAAGACATCTTAAACTGATATAACTACTGTATGTTTTATTTTACATGAATGAAATTTATGCGTTATGGTATTTCTTTAACATTTGATAACATAACTTGAGTTCTTAATATTTCAGGATTGGCAGCCTCCTTTTGCTGTTGATGTTGACAATTTCAAGTTTACTCCACGTATACAGAGATTGAATGAACTTGAAGCTCATACCCGCATCAAGCTCAACTTTTTGGACCAGATTGCTAAGTTCTGGGAATTGCAAGGATCATCTCTGAAGATCCCCGTGGTCGAGAGGAAAGCTCTAGACCTTTACTCACTCCACAGACATGTTTGGCGAGAGGGTAAGCATTATCATCTCCGTTATCTTTTGGAATAGAGTATAGTATTTATTGGCAGGCGTAGTGAAGATTACTGAAATAAGAGAGTTGCAACTGAGATGATGTGGGCACATGTTAAGGATGGATGGTGGGGAGGGAGTGAGGAGCGCTTGGGAGGAACCTGTAAGGTGGAGAGGATAAAGAGGGAGGCTGAGAATTAAATCATGAGATAAGGTGAAGGATAATTTGGAGAGAAGAGTTTTGGTGAAAGAGGTTACCTTTGTTCGAAGGCATTGGAGAGCGCCAGGAGGCAACCTACCCCTTAATGTAGGGATAAGAGTGGGGAAGAAGATTGGAGAGGGCGCATCAGGCAACCGACCCCTTAATGTAGGGATAACGGTGGGGAAGAAGACAGTATTTACTATGTCGTGTACTTTAATGTTATGGTGTATGCTTCTTTAAGCTAGTTTATTTAAAGAAAAAAATAGGACAAATTGTTTTATTTCTTAATTAAGGTAGAAAATTGTTTTCGAGTTTGCATTATAATTGTCAATTACTTCTTTCCTAAGAGCAAGAATTTTACATAGTAAAGCCTTTGGGTTAGAAACTGATTTCTGTTACATCATAATTCTGAAATTGCTATTTTTCATCCTTGACTTCTAGTTTGATTGGTGGTTGTGATGCCAGGTAATTTACAATAAATTTGGGTTCAATAAGTTGTGTTCAGTACAGTATACCTTGTGTTAGCCTAAAGGACCTCCATTTAAATAACAGTTAAAGCTAAAAAGATCAAATAAAGTCAGTCTTGGTACGATAACCCCTCAGCTTTATTAGATCTAAATAAAGTCAGTCTTGGTACGATAACCCCTCAGTTTTATTAGATCTTAACTTAGTAAAATCATTATATAGTACCGTAATACCATAGGGGTTATTGTCATTTTTGCAGGCATTACTGTAATTAAGGTCTTTTCAGTATTCTTTTAGCCCCTAACTGCTCCCTTTTTTAGTATTTTACTCAAGCTCTATTCCGGCTTTGTTTCCTCTATCTTGATGTCCTGTATCTTTCAGCTTAGCCCTGCATGTGTGTAGTGAAGTTAATCCACCTTACGTGATCCACTGTAGGCATTACTGTACTAAGGATTTTTCCAGTGTTCTCTCAGCCTGTAGCTTCACTTCTCTTGTAGGTAGTAGGTTGGCCTGGGCACCAGCCGCCCGTTGAGATACTACCGCTAGAGAGTTATGGGGTCCTTTGATTGGCCAGACAGTACTACATAGGACCCTTCTCTCTGGTTACGGTTCTTTCCCTTTGCCTACACAGACACCGAATAGTCTGGCCTATCCTTTACAGATTCTCCTCTGTCCTCATACACCTGACAACACTGTGATTACTAGACAATTCTTCTTCACCCAAGGGGTTAACTACTGCACTGTAATTGTTCAGTGGCTACTTTCCTCTTGGTAAGGGTAGAAGAGACTCTTTAGCTATGGTAAGCAGCTCTTCTAGGAGAAGGACACTCCAAAATCAAACCATTGTTCTCTATTCTTGGGTAGTGCCATAGCCTCTGTACCATGGTCTTACACTGCCTTGGGTTAGAGTTCTCTTGCTTGAGGGTACACTTGGGCACACTTTTCTACCTAGTTTCTCTTCCTCTTGTTCTGTTGAAGTTTTTATGGTTTACTGTAAATGGGAAGTATTTATTTTGATATTGTTACTATTCCTAAAATGTTCTATTTTCCTTATTTCCTTATTTCCTTTCCTCACTGGGCTATTTTCCCTGTTGGGGCCCCTGGGCTTATAGCATCCTGCTTTTCCAACTAGGGTTGTAGCTTAGCATTTAATAATAATAATAATAATATCCTTCTACTTTCCATCCATTCCTACTCCCTTTCATCCATCTTGCCGTTGCTGCCGGGTTTCCCCTCAGTATCACTTAGCGTTTGAATGGTCTCACTGGGCCCCAGCGTTTGGCTCTACAGTGCATCCATAAAGCATAAATCCTAATTTTCAACTTTTGTACTGAGCGTCCTCCCTGGCCCTAGTACTGGGCCATATCACCCAGATTACTGTACATAAATAAATAGGCATCATTATAATGGTGGGTTTTTACTAGCCTACTTTTTCAGAAGTGGTCATTAGCAGGTATAATTGAAATTAAGGGATAAATTTCAAGTACATTGCTGTAATCATTAGTTTTAATTAGAAATAAGTTATTGCTAATGATTAGAAGGCCAGAACCAAAAAGGATCGGGTAAGCTGCAGGGCCGCTGTAATTGATTACTGAACATTTTCCTAAATTTTGTGATATTAACATGTAATACCATTACTTTTGCAGGTGGAATTGATACGGTCACAAAGGAACGCAAATGGAATAAGATAGCAGCACAGATTGGGTTCCCTAGCAACAAGAACTTGGGTGCCCTCCTAAAATCACATTATGAAAGAATACTCTTGCCCTTTGATATATTCAACAAAGGAAAAGAAATTCCTTCTCTGGTAAGTCTCAGATATTCTAGGATACTTTCCACATACCGTACTTATTGGATACAGTACATTAGTAAAATATCACCTTTATAGATATTTAGATAGTGCTGTTTCAGATAAAGTTTAGTTCTGAACTGTCATCCCTCGGCATACTTTCAAAATAAATCTGTGAACAGGAAACTGTATAATAATGGTCAGAAGTAATTAAAAAAAAAATCAGAATAAAGGATTATCTTAGTATTGTGGGATATTTTAACTGCCTTTTATGTGCGACAAATAGCGAGTGTGAAAGGTTAACTTGTTTAGTTTACCAATTTTCTAGATGTGTTTTTAAAATTTTTAAAACTCACTTCTTGCTAGAAACTTACATTATTACTCTTAAATTACTGTATACTGTATCATTTCCTTGGGTATATGAACTGGATTTCCCCCCTGAAATAAATTTGTTCCTACGTGTATACAAATCTATAGTTCTCTAAATCAGGAATGTCTTTAGCAGAACTGGAACAGCTGTTATAATTGATAGAGATAATTGACAACAGGTGATGAGTGTGGACGGGTAGCACCACCCACTTTTCTGTCACTTTTCAATTTTCATAGGTGACAAGAAGTGTACATTATTTTTTTTACACTTTATTTTGAGTGGTTAGTTTTGTCATAGTGAAACTGATGAAATTAAATGTGAATTTAAAAGGTGGTGAAAAGGTGGATACAGCAGCAGTTTATGGTTAAACCATGTATAGATTCACAATTGCTCTGCACTTTTTCTTGGGCCATGGTTGTTTATAATTATCTCCATGTGCCAAGGATAGATTGTGTCTTCTTGTTAAGGGCCAGCTCATTCTTTGCGGAGGAAGGAAGCCAAGTCTTTTCCAGCATCATACTTGGCAACATTAAAGACAAGGCTGAAAAGACTATCACTTTGCTCTCCTCATAGATTTTGATGATTCCTGAAGCTTCCTGGTATATGCCCCTGCCTTGGTCCCTGGGCATATACTTCAAAAGGTTTTTCAGGATGGTGGGGTGTAATGTGATTATTGTTCCCCAGCATTTGCTAGCTCCTCTTCCTATGTAGATTGCTACTGATGAGTGTGAACCAAGGAAAACAAAGAGCCTTCCTTAGGGGACAGATTGCCCTCTTTGTCACTTTTGAGGGAGCTGGTAGCTATTGCTACTTTACCCCGTGTCCTGAGTACCAGTATTACTAGTGTTTACACCAATGACACTAGCATGTACCAAAGTGGTGATACTGGCAGTGCATCTAAAGCTGGAAAAAGTGTCTTCTGAAACCAGCAAAGGTGGTCACACTGGTGGTGGCCTAGGTCCCATGGTCCCACACATACAGGATAGGTTTTTTGATGGATATCAGAGGCAGCTACTACATACATATACCAAGGCCCTTCCCCCAATTTTGGAGGGTAGCCGACATCAACAAAGAAACAAAAACAAAAAGGGGACCTCTACTCTCTACGTTTATCCCAGCCTAACAAGGGACTCAACCGAGTTCAGCTGGTACTGCTAGGGTGTCACAGCCCACCCTCCCACATTATCCACCACAGATGAAGCTTCATAATACTGAATCCCCTACTGCTGCTACCTCCGCGGTCATCTAAGGCATCGGAGGCAGCAGCAGGGCCTACCGGAACTGCGTCACAATCGCTCGCCATTCATTCCTATTTCTAGCACGCTCTCTTGCCTCGCTCACATCTATCCTCCTATCACCCAGAGCTTTCTTCACTCCATCCATCCACCCAAACCTTGGCCTTCCTCTCGTACTTCTCCCATCAACTCTTGCATTCATCACCTTCTTTAGCAGACAGCCATTTTCCATTCTCTCAACATGGCCAAACCACCTCAACAGCTACTACAGGATCAAAATCACCCTCTTGTCTTTTGTTATGATCTGGGGATCATGAAAAGTTTTACATTACATTAACAGACAAAATTTTTACAAGACTATGACAAAATTTCATTAGTGTTTATTTTGCTCAACATATGTTAAATTTCAAAGTTTTACTTTTCTTTTTATTTAAGAAATGTGAAGTAAAGACTGAAATCAGTGATAAGGACTACAAGCCTCATAAGATTCCAAGTCGCATGGCTGGTAAGATTCCCGAAAGTGAGAAAAATGGAAGGCGGTCCCGTCGTCACCCTGATGCAGGGGATATCAAAGCCGACACCCAGGTTGGTTTTGGGTCTGATGATGAGGTTAGTTTCCAAGTTAATTTGTGCATGGAGCAAAAATGACACTTATTTTTAGTAGCCTCTGTATTTGGACTGTTTTTGGGATTTTAGTTGTATTGTATGTATGTTGAACTTGTCAAAACTGGACTAGATAAGTTCTTTTTCTAAGCTTTGTTTTTTTGCTATGTAATATTTATCCACATGGAATTTAGATGGAATAAATAGAGGTGCTGCTTATTTAGTTCATGCTTTGCTCAGTGTCATTTAGGAATGCCTTTCAAATGAATTGTCGGGTTTCCTATGCTTGTTTGATTGTGCATTATTGATCTTACTTTTGACCTTTTTTCTTGAATTATATGTAGCTTGCATTTTTATACAGACTAGACAGATTATAGTTGCAGACTCCAAACAGATTAAATTCCAATAGATTGGCTCTACTTTGGTATATGAGTTCAAGAATCCTCTTGCTTTAAGAACTACACTGCCTTCTTTTACCTCTGTTTGGAATTTAATGTAATCGTTCGTATAGCTGGAGGTTAACTTTTATTGTTGGTATGATTTCATTATGCTATGGTAGGTTTTGATAGCCAAAAAATGTACATAGGTACATTTGTGTGGTAGTTGCCTTTCCTTAGGTGATAAGATAATCGGATTATGGGTTGGGATGTTTTGAGAGAAGATAGGCCTGTTCTTGCTCAAGGGTCTTTTGTGTTGTCTTTGCTTTTCCTTAGGAAGGAAATATTGAATAGTCAGTTGGGCATGGAAATTAGATAGCTCTATACTATACTTGAAAGTTCAAATTAATTTTTATACCAACCTTCAAAGATCTTTTATATCCTTAGTGCCCATATCTTGCTTCCTACATGGTCCCTTGGCCTCTTGCTGTGTGTCATTTTGAGTTTGCTTGAGTTTTTTTTTTTTAAAGGTAGGGTTGTTCTGTATCCTTTAGAATGTGAGGGGCATACTAAACTTGGGTAGTAGGTGCTGTAATTCCAAGTAGAAATGGGTTGGTGGCTCTTGAGAGACTAGTGGGGTAGTGTGACTGCTTAAAGGTTTTGCACTTTTCATTTTGAAGTTTCCAAACCCGTCATAGTACAGTATATTGAACAGATGTCTCCTATAGGGCAGGATATTTCTTCCGTCTATATTTCATGTACAGTAATTTTACGATATCTAACATCTTCCATACTTTTTATAGAAGGCCAGAGGTGATTCCTGTGTCTTTGAATGTATTTCAGCGTGAGGGGAGTTTTGGTTAAATATAGATGTGCAAATTTTCTTGCAGATTACTCCACTAATCTTAGAGCAAAATGAATGTGCATGAATTTTTCTTATTTTTCTAATCCTTTTATAGTAGTTTTTAATCAAGACTTAAGGAACTGATCGTTTTTACACATGAGGAATAAAGATTGGTTGTAAGAAAGTAAAACTTAAAAATTCTTTGTCCTTTTACTATGAAGTTTGTAATGATGTTGAAAATAATTCAACGTTTTATGCTTTAACTTCCATATATGAAAGAATCCACCCTTGCTTAATACTCTGCCATATTTAATATTTATAGGATACATGGTATGTCCTAATTGATAATGTTATATTTGGGTTAAGAAAGGATAAATATTACTTTAAAAATAGTAAATTTTAATTGGCATTTTTCTTTGGAATTGGTATATTACACCTGGATTTTTGTATAGTTTTCATTAGGTAGTTTTGGGACCCCACAGTTGATACAATTGTATAATGTACAACACATACAGTTGGAATACTGTACTGTGCCTTTAAGGTAACGTAATATCTTTGAAGAAATATACTGTACTGTATATTGCTTTGTTCTATTCAACTGTTGTATATATGAATGTACAGGTATTTCATATTTATATTTAGATCTTTCATATTTTGTATGCAGTCTTTCACTGCTAAAGTTTCAATCAAGAGTCTACTTCTGTTAGTTCCCTTATCATGAAAGCTGATAAGTTTAGTACAGGCTTATTTATTACATCAGCAGAATCCTCTTATAGTTTTTAAGAAATCTGAAGTTTGCCTAAATTTACTGTATAATACAGTATTGCAGTACTGTAGGGCTCCTTATACTATCTAGATATAGATATATATATATATATATATATATATATATATATATATATATATATATATATATATATATATATATATATATATATATATATGTGAATTCCAAATATATGAGATGTTTAAAATGTAGATCTTTCAATCTTACTTATCCACAAAGATTCAACCCCACTTAAAATGAATGGCTTAGGCAGTTTTAATTTTAGCTGTGATTTCCTATTTTACCATTTTTAAATCATAAAAGTAAATTTGTTATATTACAAAGTTCAAATCGTTGCTTTTAGTATTTTACACAAATATTCTGTACTTGTAAGTGGCAAGTCATTTAGAATTGAAAGTGGTTCTTTTGAAGGAAAAGGGCCACTTGCATTACATACCTGCATCCTAGTTGCCTCTGGCCTGGGTGCCAAACATTCTCTTCAGACTT
The DNA here is from genome assembly GCF_036898095.1 of Palaemon carinicauda. Classification (NCBI taxonomy): domain Eukaryota; kingdom Metazoa; phylum Arthropoda; class Malacostraca; order Decapoda; family Palaemonidae; genus Palaemon; species Palaemon carinicauda. The sequence goes on along the minus strand of NC_090745.1, from coordinate 107,689,421 downwards.
TGCATTCACATTACCTTCTCTCACTATTTTTTTTTCTATATCCCTTTTGGGCTGTGATGCTGCTTTTAGTAGCTATGGTAATCTATTTAATGAATTAGGGCCCTCCCCTGTGGGATTTAAGAATTATATTCATGACCCTTTGAAATTTTTTTCCCATCATTGAAGTGTTCCATTCTTGTATATATCAGTAAAATATGTTGAGCTATTTTTTTTATTAGCTGCTGTTTCAGGTATCTTTCCTGTTGCCCTCCTTATTCATGTATTTTTGTGGGGCATTCCTGCCTTAATCATAAGATGTCTTCGTATCAAGAGATTTTAGGTGCAGTAGGTGTGTGACCCTGTGATTTTGTTAGTCATCTTACAAGAATCGGGCATATTAAATTAGTCATTGTCTTGCAAGATTTCTTCTTTGTGTGTAAAACATCCATACAAACTATCTTGCCAATGGTAGACCCAAGGGGAAGCATAAGCATGATGTCGCTTCCACCCCTTATCTGATATTTCATTGTCCTTCTCTCCAATCATTAGGTATAAGGGTCTTTCTACTCTCTCCCCACCCTTCAACTGCTTTTAATAGTATTTTAGCATGGCTAGATTAAAATCTACTCTTATCCACTCTTATCCTTTATCCATGGAGGCTGTGCAATCAGCATTGTGAAAAAACTTTACAGGTTACTCGCAGAATATACCTTGGCAAAAATTACATTGGGCACCAAAAAATCACTAAAGCAGTGGTTGGTATCCAGTTAGATTTAATTGTTCTGGTGGCAATTAAGTACTCGGTTTTTGTATTTAGAAGTGAGAGATACTTCTTTATTGTGGTGCTAGTGTTACATACCTACCATTTGGCTTTTTTGGTTTTGCTGCCAGTTTGTTTTTGGCATCCCCTTATCTACATACTGTACTCTAAACAGTGGAAACTACTGAATTGTTTTAGCTGAGAGAACCCATGAAAATGATCTTGCAGAACATACTAGGTTAGAAAAATGTGATATTTTTATTGGCAAAGATATCTGGTTCAGGTATACATACTTCTAGTATGCATGATGTTCGTGATTGCCTGTCGGAAAGTTAAGATGGTTGTCACTTTTTATAATTCGGTCTTTCATTTCATTACTTGTTGCTTCCTCCATTCCTTTAGATTGTTATGTAAGATTTTCTCCAGTTCTTTCACCAATCTTGAAGGGATAAATCGTCCTGTATTGTTATTTGTTAGTTTTCTTTCCCTTTTTTGGGGCAAGACTAACATGAATGTAAGGTATAATTAACGGGAGTTTTCATTCTAAGCAGTCTTAATATTCTGTGATTGGCTGAGCTAATGATACTCTATATCCCTTGTATTCTTAATGGCAAAGCCTTGCTTTACAGGCATCGGTTTGTATTCTATACATTGACATAATGTTCTAATGGTAAAGCTTAAAGCCATTGGTTTGTATTATGTACAATAACTGTACAAACCTTGTAATACTGTCGCCTTTTGCTTCAGTTGTTGGCAAAGATTTATTCATAATCAAAGACCAATTGATAATGTGTGGTTGAGACAGGAAGTGAAAATTTGGTTGTTGCCGAGACAAGAAGTGAAAGTTAAGGTGTTGCCTTTGTCCAGTATGTTGAGGTGTAAATTCTAAATGAGCTGCCAGTAATTAAAGCTAATGCCTAGTGCTAAAGGCTATACAGTAATTTGTATCCTCAAAGCATAATATTGGGTTTCATAATTATTTCTTATTGTAGCAGAAACAGTTGAGAAAGATTAAGATCCCTTAGCCTAAGAGCTTTGCAGTGGCTTACCAAATAACTTGCTTCTGGAAGGAAATACCATATAGAATGAATGATCCTTGTGTTTTTATAGGAGGAAGGAAAAGGCAGCAAGGAACTGAAGAGGTTGCAATTTTATGGTGCTGGACCTAAGATGGCTGGGTTTGAGAAGGCCTCTCCAGAGGATAAGGGAAAGACTCGTGGGAAAAAGGTTGACTATTCAGACTTAGACCCGGTAAGCTGTAGTACTTTTTGCCATTTATTTTTTTTTTACCAAAAAAAAAAAAATTAAGGAACAGGGTTGAAAAGTATAATATAGAGCTCCATCTTCGCAAGATGATTACTTGGGATCATTCATTCAGCCCCAGTAGGAAAGAAATCACTGCCAAATTTAAACACTTGCAACCTAATGGTTATTTCTTATTCTACTTCTTAACCTTTTCAATATAACAGCAAAATTACTATGTGCACTGTAGGTTTTCTGATTGTAGACTGAACTCTCCTATAAACAGTGTTTAGGCTTAAAGCCTTTAGAAGGCCTGTAACCGATTAAACTTTTCTTACTGCAGATTGTCTTGCTCAGCTTTCTGTTTTTCAATTTCTCTAACTTAGCTTGCATGGTATATGTTTGCTGATAAAATTATAAAAATTATTGTAGACATGAATATTTTGTACAAGCATATATTGAGCAAACATGCAGAAGTTCAGAATTTTATATTTTCTTTTTCTCTTACACAGCTGGCAAAGTACATTTGTCTAAATTGTGGACGAGGCGATGCTGAGGACCAGATGCTCCTGTGCGATGGATGTGATGATTCTTATCACATATTTTGCCTAGTTCCACCTCTTCTGGACATCCCCAAAGGTGACTAATTTGTTACATATGACTATATGAATTTTAGATAGTTATTTATTTCATTTTATCGTATTGCCCATTGAGAGTAATTAAAGTGCTGCGGTAGTTGATCTTGAAATTTTAATTTTAATCATTTTGTATAGAAATCTTCAGTGCAAAACGTCGGGTATCATTTCTTATAATAATTTTTTTGCTCATATATACGTATAGTATTTCAAGTATTGATATTGTTCTATCACTCTAGGTGATTGGCGTTGCCCGAAATGTGTAGCGGTGGAAGTAAGCAAACCTGTTGAAGCATTTGGTTTTGAACAAGCCCAAAAGGAATACACACTTCAGTCATTTGGTGAAATGGCAGACAAGTTTAAGCAAGATTACTTCAGTATGCCCGTACATGTAAGTGCTGCTTATGTCAAAATTTTTATATCATTTTAAAGGTAATCAGGGAAACTTGAAGTGGGATTTGAATTATGCCTCTAGTTTGCTCTCTCTATTTTCCCAACTAGGTGGTCATTTGTGCAGAAATAAGTTGATTCCTTGACACTGTTGCAGTAAGACTTATTTGATTCTTTTTTACAGCTGATACCAACAGAAATGGCGGAAAGAGAGTTTTGGCGAATAGTCTCGTCTATTGATGAAGATGTAACTGTTGAATATGGTGCAGACTTGCATACGATGGACCATGGCTCTGGTTTTCCTACCAAGAATTCAAAGAATCTTTTGCCAGCTGATCAGGTAAGTTTATGCCTTGCATAGAAGTAAAATGTCCAGAACCAGTATTGTACCTGTAGGTCATATTGTTTAAATGTTTGTTTGGCACTGTAGGTAGTACAGACAACCCTTGATTTTCATAGGGGTTGGGTAATTGGGACCACTGCAAACAGCGTAAAACCCCAAATTGTTGGTGCCCTAGGCTTAGATCAATCTTCACTCAAACTAACACTAAATCTTCGAAAAATTTTTGGCCCAAAAATCGGCCGAAATTTTCGAAAAAATTTCGGCCAAAATTTTCGAAAATAATTTCGTCCCGAAAATCGGCCGAAAGAAAATTTTTTCGAAAATAATTTCGTCCCGAAAATCGGCCGAAAGAAAATTTTTTCGAAAATTTTGGGCGATTTTCGGGCCACAAATTTTTTCTTTACATTGTTTTCACAGAATCCATTAACTGTACAGTAGCTTACTGTAATTCTATGGCAGAATACTGTAATAACTACTTTACTACTAAATTTCATTCTATGATTTTCACAATCCTAAATAACTAAAATTTGGTTATGGAATTTTATTTAATATACAGTTCAACTTGTAAAATTATTACCATCAATATAAGTTAACTCTGCCCTCTCATTACATTGAATTTTGATATATAGTATTTTCCTTTTTCATTTTTTTTTCTAATTTTCAGCTTATTCTTTGAATATATCATCCCTTTCTGTATTAGCACTTGTTCTTTTCTTTTTAGTTTTAAGTAATTAGATTTGAAAGACTGAATTTTATCCACATTTGGTACAATGTATTACTGTATCATACAACTGTTCATCTCCAATTAGTTATTTTTTATTTCCTTTTTCATCTCTCTTATTCATATTTTTATTCAGCCTTCTGACATTTATTCCCCATTCCCTTCTCAAGTATCATCCTCAAATCCTTTATTTACACTTTGGAAATGGGTCGTCTGAGCCGATTGAGTGGTGCAACAACCTTCTCAGATACTTACCGTAGAACGCTCAGATCTGCTGATAATTTCCATTGCGTCCCAAACGGGTTTTAGAGCCCAAGTGGTTTAGATTGAGATTGAACTTGTTTCATACCGGGTAGATCATGGTAAAAGTAGGGAATGAGGTACTCGCACAGCATATAAATTTATGTGGAGTAAATTATGAAACTAGCAGATATTTTATTAGCAATTTATTGCAGTCATCATTGCGATATCAGGATAGAAACTACATAATTATTTATTACTGGTTTAAAGTTAACCAATTTATACCCTAAATATTATACATGCATTTATTGAATAGGCCAAGTAGTAATTTAAAAACTGATCAAAGTAATGTATGCATAATAGAAGTAACTCATCAAGTCGGCTGATTCTATCTTAGAGTATAACGTAAACACTAACGCAGTGCGTATGGCCACTAGTTTGTGTACTTTTCTGTCATGAAATTGAATAATAAAACAATGAAATAGCAGTACAGTATTTTGATTGGGTCCTTTTCCCAGCGAGTTAGATCATTGTTTGTATGAGTTTTAATGCCAATTGTTTTTTGCATTATCTGAGAAAGGTTTTTGCAACATCACTTAAGTGCATAGCTTTTGCTTTTCCTCCGTTATCACTTTTTCTTCCTTTGTTCTTTTGTTCTTCATCCGTTGCCAATTTTTCTTTCTTAATTCTTTTGCTCTTCCTCAGTCACTGCTTTTCTTCCATCTTGTCCAACCTCTAACTTCTTCTAAATAGCACAAATAAATGGTTTTCCTCCAGTTACATATTGCTGAATGACCTATGGGTCAGGCTTTATGGCCCAAATTCAGAATCACAAGTCTATTACATAGTACATTTTGCATAAATGTCGAAAAAAAACTCATGGGAACTAATACTGTAATTTATAATATGGATAGAATTTTTTTCATGTACTGGACTTGCAAAGTTTTCATATTGTTTTATATAGTTCGTTATTAGATTTTTTAAAATTTAAAGCTTGAGAGATTTAAGTATCGCCTTTAATTTGAAAACTTTATATGCTAAGTACTACTATTTCTTATTTTCTTTGTTTTTTTATCCTTAGGAATATGCCATAAGCAACTGGAACCTGAACAATTTACCAGTGCTGGAAGGATCAGTTTTGGGTCATATAAACTGCGATATATCTGGCATGAAAGTTCCATGGATGTATGTTGGCATGTGCTTCTCCACGTTTTGCTGGCATAATGAAGACCACTGGAGTTACTCTATTAACTATCTTCATTGGTAAGTTAATGCTGCTTTTTGGTATGTTATTGTATGTAGATGTGATTATATTGATTTATCATTTGTTTGATTCACACTGCAGTTGGCTATTGTAACATGTCTCTGAAGATTTAAGTATGAAGGGATTTTTAGTGCTGTAGTATTAGAACTAATTATTTTGATAAAGCTTTGCTCATTTTGATGGTGACTCCATTGGTATCTTGTAAACCACACAATTCCAGTCTAGTCTGTTTATGAATAAAGCTAGAAAGTTATCTTTGGTAGGCAATAAGTTTTTGTACATACATACACTAAGGCACTTCCCCCAATTTTAGGGGGTAGCCAACATCAAACAAATGAAACAAAAAAGGGGACCTCTCCTCTGCATTCCTCCCAGCCTGACAAGGGACTCAACCAAGTTCGGCTGGTACTGCTAGAGTGCCACAGCCCACCCTCCCCAGTTATCCACCACATATGAAGATTTGTAACGCTGAATCCCCTACTGCTGCTACCTCCGCGGTCATCCAAGGCACCGGAGGAAGCAGCAGGGCCTACCGGAACTGCGTCACAATCGCTCGCCATTCATTCCTATTTCTAGCACGCTCTCTTGCCTCTCTCACATCTATCCTCTTATCACCCAGAGCTTCCTTCACTCCATCCATCCACCCACACCTTGGCCTTCCTCTTGTACTTCTCCCATCAACTCTTGCATTCATCACCTTCTTTAGCAGACAGCCATTTTCCATTCTCTCAACATGGCCAAACCACCTCAACACATTCATATCCACTCTAGCTGCTAACTCATTTCTTACACCCGTTCTCACCCTCACTACGTTCCTAACCCTATCTACTCGAGATACACCAGCTATACTCCTTAGACATTTCATCTCATTCCCCACAACTCCGATCCATACATCACAGTTGATACAATCACTTTCTCATACAGAACTCTCTTTACATTCATGTCCAACCCTCTATTTTTTACTACTCCCTTAAGTGCCCCCAACACTTTACATTCTTCAGTCACTCTTTGACATACATCTGCTTCTACTCCACTATTTGCTGCAACAACAGATCCCAAGTACTTAAACTGATCCACCTCCTCAAGTAACTCTCCATTCAATATGACATTCAACCTTGCACCACCTTCCCTTCTCGTACATCTCATAACTTTACTCTTAACACATTAACTCTCGACTTCCTTCTCTCACACGTCCTTCCAAATTGTCACTAATCGGCCAAGCTTTTCTTCAGCTTTTGTATAAAAAAAAAAAGAAGTACAGTGGGGGTGTTTCTGAAACCCTGGCATCACTGTGAAGTTGTCCAATAAAATAATGCTTTTCATAATTGTCTTTGTTTAGGGGAGAACCTAAGACATGGTATGGTGTCCCTGGAGGAGAGGCAGAAAAGTTTGAGGCTGCTATGAAGTCAGCAGCTCCAGAATTATTCCATGCACAGCCGGACCTGCTCCATCAACTAGTCACTATTATGAATCCTAATATTTTAATGAAATCAGGTAAGGTATTTTGTAATTTACAGTATTTTATAGCTTAAGTTCACATTGTCAATATTTGTTGTAGCATAAGCTTTTTAATCAACAATATATTTATAGTATTTTACTGATGTTGTATTTAACAGGTGTTCCCATTGTGAGAACGAATCAACATGCGGGCGAGTTTGTAATCACTTTTCCTCGTTCATACCATGCTGGATTTAATCAGGGATACAACTTTGCTGAAGCTGTAAACTTTGCTCCACCTGACTGGGTAAATATGAATTGGTTTATAATATAATCTCTCTCATGATATGTTGATTTCTTGTATACATCTGATGAAATAAAGGCAACTTATCAACTGTTTTGATTTCAATGCTTGTCATATTTTCAGCTTGCGATTGGTCGTGAATGTGTATTGCATTACAGCAACTTGAAGCGATATTGTGTGTTTTCTCATGATGAGTTGGTGTGTAAAATGGCTTCAACTCCTGATGAGCTGGATCTTACAGTAGCAGCTGCCACTTATCAAGATATGTTGCGAATGGTAGATCTTGAAAAGAAACTTAGGCGATCTCTCTTGCATTGGGTAAGTTGCAGGAAGGAAGTAGTCTGCATAAACTTTGATGCTCTTCATACCTTTGAAAACCTAAGTTTTGGTTCTGGTGGATTATTCTTAATTATTTTTTTATTTGCAGGGAGTAACTAGTGCTGAAAGAGAAGCTTTTGAACTGCTCCCAGATGATGAAAGGCAGTGTGACTTTTGCAAAACAACATGCTTCCTCTCCGCTGTGACCTGCACCTGTACTCATGATCGTTTGGTTTGTTTAAGACACTACAAGTTACTGTGTGAATGTCCTCCAGAAAATCATACGTTAAGGTTTGTTAAAGATCTTTGTTAATTTTTGGGTAAGCCGTTTCCAAAGCCGTGCCTTTCTTCGTGTAGACATTGCTTACGTTATACACTTCTCTACTGTAATGTTTAATTTTTTGTCATATGCAATAAATGTTCTCATCAAGATAACCAATGAAGAAAAGAAAAGTGTATCTTTTAAGTAATGGAAGTGTGCAATGCCCTCCCCAGATAAAGCTCATGGATATACTGAAGACTAACTGCAGTTGCCAGTTAGTGTTTTTTCCATCGATAGAATATTTCTTTTTTTATAACATTGGAAAGTATTGAACCCCGCAGGGAAAATAATGATTACACATGATCCCTTACCAATGGTTTTAATGGCATTTACCCAATACAGTACAGTATCCCATGTGTATATTTTAGGTGTCCCTGGTACCTTCATGTTTTATGTCTAGCAAAAACTAGAGAGTTTTCTGCAATAATTATTTGGTTTTGTTACAATAGTAGGTAGCTGCGTGCAAGATTTTAATAGTAAAGTTGTTTTTCCACCTTGTATTGTTACTTGGGTCATATCAAATAGCAATGTTAGTTTCATGTTTGATAATTATCCACAGGTACAGGTACACATTGGATGAACTTCCTCCCCTGTTGCAGCGATTGAAGGTACGAGCAGAATCATTTGACCACTGGGCTGTCAAAGTGAAAGAAGCTCTTGAAGCCAAACCTGATGATAAGTTAGGTAAGTATATGATGTAGGTTGTCAAAAGACAAAATACACATTCCTGTATTACTCCCTAGTGTTTATGGTCATTTTCAGGCACCTGAGTTTGAATAGGGATTTTCATCTTCAAATCACATGGATATTATTAATAAGCTGTGTATGTCCATGAAATATTAGTCCTTCTAAGCTGCACTTCATTAAATATATAGTGTATTAACTAATAGCGGACATCCTAATGGGTAGATGAAAACCTCTTGAAATAAATTCTGTGTTTGTTCTGGCGTAGATACAAAACCTCTGCTATTTATAGGGTATACTTTTGGCGCAGCGGAAAGTATACCCTATAAATAGCTTCAGGTTTGTATACTGGGAAAAATACAAATTACTTACAAATTTGTTATTTTAGGTCCTCCTAATGTTGAAATTGACGAGTTAGGAAAGTTTTTTTAAATTTATTTGACTTTGCCTCAAAGATGATTGTCCAATGCTCTTGAACATGTCTAAAGTATACCTTTTCTAGTGTCCTTGCTTCTAGCAGTTATACTGGATCTTGTTTATTTTCCTTTGGAAATTGCATTTGAATTGGTAATTTACAGGAAAACTTCAATAAATTTTCTACACAATTGTGCTATTTTTTACTTTTGAAGATTTCCTTTTATTGCCTATGTGATAGCTGGTTTTGTTTCAAAGAGTATGGTACAGTGTTCTATATGATGGGTAATTTTTTGTAAAAGGAATATAGCCATCATAAATCAAAATACTATAACGATATACTGTATGGTAGTACAGTATATTTGTTTGAGAAAGAATTTGTAAAATGGTCTAAATTAGTTAAGTATGCAAGCCTCAGTAAAATGCATTGCCTATGTTAGTGTGCACCAACCCATTTTGTTAGATAGTCCTGCGTTATTATTAGCAGTTGAATGGCAGGACAGGATTAGAAATGAAACTAAGAGATTACTAGGGCCATATGTGGATATCATGATAGGGGTAGATGAAGAGGTTTGGGCATGCTCTTCGCACTCTCCAAGGGAGATTAGTTCACCAAGCGTTCAGCTGGGCTCCAAAAGACCCAGGCCTACATGGCTGAGAATTATTTAGCGCGAAGTAGGAGATGATGGATAGAGAAGTTTCGAAATAAAAGCTCAAGTTAGAGATGACTGGCAAAATCTAACCAAGGTCCTTTGCATCAATAGGCGTAGGAGATGAAGTTTTCTCTTATCACTGCTAAACTTTGTTTGTAGGAATTCTCAAGTTTGCTGTTACCTCGTAATTTTAGTTCTTAACACATTGTAGCAGACAATGACTGAAGTTCAGAAGTTTGAGCTTATTTTGTATACTTTTAGATGGGAAACTTCTAAGATATCACGATTATAAATGGAACAACATTTATAAACTGATATTTAGTAACTTTCTAAAGACTGGTTCCCTAGTATTTAATGTTTTCATTTTTATGATATTGGTACATTACTAAGATTCAGAAATTTTTTTTTTCATTATATAATTGTGTGGTTTGACTCTTTTCAGAACTTAGTGACTTGAAGGAGTTGGTTGAGGAAGCAGAGGCACAAAGGTTCCCAGATAGTGAGCTCTTACAGACTTTAGTTCAGGCAGTAACAGAAGCCGACAAGTGTGCTACAGTAGCAGCTCATTTAGCTACTAAAAAAGTTCGAACTAGGTATGTTTTTTTACTCTTTTCATCGTTAAATTTCATCTTCATTTAAATGATAATAAATGTAATTAAACAAAATACCTTAATAATAATAATAATCATATTTTTTATCTAGGACAAGAGGAAGTGGAGAGGCCAAGAGTCGTCTTACTTTAGAGGAACTGAGATTGTTCCATGAACAGATAGAATCCTTAGCTTGTACTATTCGTGAGGGTGAAGCTGTCAAAGAACTACTAACACGAGTTACAGCCTTTCAAGAAGAAGCAACTGAATTATTGAATCAACAAATGCCGGAGTCTGAAACTATTGCCAAGATGGTGGACACTGGGTGCTCACTGGATATAGATCTCCCTGAATTGCCTAGGCTGAAGCTAAAGTTGCAACAGGTGTGTATTGTACCACTTTGATTTTTTCTATTAAATGAGATAAAGTTGGTGATAGATTCTTGAAAATATTTTAATAGATCTCTATACTGTTTTGATACTTGCAGGTTGAGTGGTTAGAGGAGGTGGAAGAAACTCTGGATGATTCTTCCTCCCTTACAGTGGAATGTCTAAGAAAACTATTAGATGCAGGAATATCCCTGCCCCCCCATCCACGTATTGAAAGATCCTTGGCTCAATTACAGCAGTTACTGAATAATATGGAGATGTGGGAAGAAAAAGCTAGTCAAACGTTAAATGCCAAGTATGTTTCTGAAGTGTTTGGTAGGAAGTAGCTTTTGTTTTTTGTTTATATTGTATAAGTTCTTTTTTACCGTATAGGAAAGTGCACGGTTTAGCCCTGTTGATTTTTACTGTATTCCTTTTGTGCTAACCTTACAGACCAGGTCTTAGTGTTAGTGAAGGTGAAGAATTGGTTAGGCAAGCTGAAGAGGTTCCCGCTCATCTTCCGAGCGTAATAGCTTTAAAGGATGCTGTGAAGAGAGCCCGTGAGTGGACAAATAAAGTGACCACCCTGCAGAATGGTGAAACTGCTCCATTGTTGGAGACAGTTGAAGGGCTAGTGAGTAGGGGAAGGCCAATTCCTTTGCATTTGGAGCCCCTTGCTGATTTGGAGGAAAATGTAGCAGCTGCACATTCATGGTTAGAGAAGACTGCACGAACATTTTTGAAGAAGAATTCCCATCTTACACTATTAGAGGTATAGTCAGTCAGTGTTGGTTTTTGTTTCAATTCATGATATTAAAAAACATGTTGATTTATTCTTCTGGAAAGGTGAGATTTTGAGTAGAACACACTTTAAAATAAGTGATTTCCTTTGGAGAAGAAAACATTCTTAGAGAGAATTAGAGTAGAAGTATTCCTAAACTGCTAATATCTGGATTTAGTCCCAGATTTTTTTTGATTGTCTAACTTTTATGAAAAAATTCTCTAATTCACCAAGATTTTCAGAAAGCCACATCAACCTTATGATTTACCATTGAAATGGATGTTTGCAATAGTTGAAATTATCTTATGCAATTACATTTGCAAGTTCTTGGGTTGGCTAGTTAGTAGCAACTATCCATAATAGTTTCACAGTTAAGTAAAGGTAAACTATTGTAAATAGTTTTTAGTTGCAAGGTTTCTTAAGATGGAAGAATTTACCTTTAATCTAATTGGTATTGAACATTTTGCTAGTTATTTAGCATTTATGTGATGTTAGTGTAAGTGTTTGCCAAGACAATTGTGCGCCATTGTAACAATAATCAGAAGGTTGTGATCAATATAATTCCTTACAGGTGTTGGTTCCAAGGACAGATATAGGCGTGGTTTCAGGGAAGCGTAAGAGAGTGAAAAGAGAGGAAATGTCTGCACAGCAACAGCAAGCACAGCTTTTAGATATATCATTTGAAGACACGGCAAACCCTGCTACAGTGGTGAAGGCTTTTAAGGTAAGAGAAACTGAGTGGAAATTCTGTAGCCCATGGACTAGTCTATACAGGTACTAGAAACTATTTAAAGAATCAATCTTAGTTTATGATGAAATTACTGTACCCTTGTTACACTTTATTGCTTCATTACAATATACCCTAAACGATATGTTAACTTTTCTAAACTAGGAATGTGAAGAACGAGAACTAGGAGCCATGAGAGCATTAAGAGCTCACAACCGAAACAAACGTGATGGTGATGCTGTGCAGGAGGGAGCTACTTTCTGTATTTGTCACAAAGCACCACAACCTAACATGCTTACGTGTTCCCTTTGCCTTGATTTGTTTCATTGTAAGTTAGGGATATTGTTTCTACAGTATTGTACGGGTTTATAATCTTTTTTTCTTTGTGACATTATGAAAATTGAATTATTACATGGAAGTGAAAAAACTTATACATATACTGTATATTTAAAATTACCATTTCAGCTGCGTGTGTTCCTTCCTCTCATCGCACGAAAGTAAAGTTAAGTAGTGAAGGACGATTTTTGTGCCCTTCATGTGAACGTTCCCGACGGCCGAGATTGGAGACAATTCTCTCTCTCCTTGTGGCTCTACAGAAGTTACCAGTGAGGTATGTATTCTGATGTAATTATTTTATTAATGTACCTACCCAGTAGCGTAGCCACCCGATTTATGCCATCTCACTGATATCTTGTGGAAAATCTGCCTTTAACATCAAATATTGGTGGTAGTAGTTTCTTAAATTTTTATTTTTAGAACTTCATCACTAGTTTTCATATTTACTATTTTTATTTTTTTAAAAGATTACCGGAAGCAGAAGCCCTTCAGTGCTTAACGGAAAGAGGAATGTCCTGGCAAGACAGAGCAAGAAAACTCATGAAAACGGATGAACTCACAGCTGCACTTGGAAAATTGTCTGTCTTCTCCCAAAAGTTGATAGAAGCGCAGGCTAAGCAGCATAAACCAACACCTACAGTACGTGATGAAGTGAGTCTCTCGCACTCTCTTTTATGTATATGCAGTGTTTGATCGTGTATTTATCTATCTATATCCATTCCATCTGCTGTAACTAGTCCACTACAGGACAAAGCCCTCGGACATATCCTTCCACTCTTGTCTGTTTATGGTCTTTCTTTGCCAGTCTATACCTGCAAATATTCTTAGTTTGTCAATCCATCATCTTCTCTTCCTTCCCCTGCTTTTGTAATCTCAAGGGACCCATTCTGTTGTTCTTAATGTCCTTCTCTTATGTCATTCTCATAAGCCCTGCCCACGTCCCTTTTTTTACGTGTTAGAATATCCTCTGTATTAGGTTGCTCTGTCTGTCTCTTAGTGTTCCCATTTCCATCACCATTCTTTCCATTGCTGTTCGAGCTGTAACTACCTCATGTTCAAAGGATTTGGGGGATGCCTCAAAGTTTCTGATGCACAAGTTAACCATGTGATTAAATACTTTCTTTTTTTAGAGGAAGGGTCATTCTAATTGTGTAATCTTGTTTTGTTTACCAAAATCTTTCCATCCCATATTTATCCTCCCTTTAATTTTGGTCTCATGTCCTTGGGAAACACTTACCATCTATCCAAAGTACAGTACATATATTCATTAAGAATCTCTGGAGGGTCATCCATAACCCTTAATGTTCAATGAGAATGCAGAGAAAAACAAGTGTCTTAGTTTTACTCATATTCATTGTCAGTCCTACATGTCTGCATTCTCTATTCAAATCTTCAACACCTCCACTGCCTATGATCCAGGGCAATGTACGCCACTGCTGGATACTCCACTTTTTAAGTTGACCCAAGTCTGTCTTGATATTACCAGACCATCTCGTGGGTGGTCTACCCACAGGTCTTCTCCCTGCTGGTCTGCCCATTTCCAGTCTTCTAATCATACGTTTGTCCCCCATTCTCGCAACGTGACCTGGCCACCTAAGCCCTTTGTGAACTGTATGATTTGTTTTAAGTTGCAGCCTTGATGCTTCTAGCAGGGCTGGTTTGATTTAAGTTTAAATCAAAGTAAAAAAAAAATCATGATTTAAATCAAAATGAAATATACTGTCAGAAATTGCCTTGGAAAGGAGAAAACTTCCAAAACTAGATACTATTTATAAGTATAGCAAATTAACAAAATCCTACTTAATAACTATTCCTAACATTTCAGGTAAACTGTGCTCTTGAAAATGAAAGTTGTTGCCGATACAACTTATAAAGGTCTTGATTTTTTTTAATAGCGTTAATAGGAATTGCAAATTTAGCCGTTATAGTATGCACATAGAAGTCCTTAATAGGTTTTTAGTTTCATTTCTTACTTTTTACTATAATTAAAATATTGCTATATTTGTGTTTGATTGGAGTTTTGCTGGTTTTTCTCTCTATGTACTAGATACTGTACTATAAATTGTCGATTAAATTGTTAGCCTGAATTTTGGTTTTTAAGAGAAAAATTAGTGATGTATATTAAACTATGGTTTCATTTAACATAGATCAAATTCAATAGCGGAAATACCCTCATAAGACTGAAAAAATAATCAGCAGCAGGAAGTATTTGTTTTTGGAAAAAAAATTAAACTTTTATTTAAAGAATCTGAATTAAATCAAATTTTATACTTTTTTTCTTTTTCTTTATGCCATGTCTTTTATGTATGCTGTGAATAATTTTGAGGAGATAGGGTCTCCCTGTCTAACGACCTTTTCTCATGATCTTTGTGTAGTTTTTGGATGGCTGTACTGCCTGTGTAGATATCTAAATGTTTTATAACATAAGATTCATCTACTTCTCTGTGAAAGACCATCATCACTGCTAAAGTTTGAACAAGATCAAAAGAATTCTCATGATCTATAAATGCCATACAGTGGTTTGTCATACTCTGTTGATACATGGATATGGTCAGTTGAATACCTGCTTCTATAGCCTGCTTGCTCTCTTGGGCAATTAAAATCTAGCTCTGTCTATTCGATCTAATACGATCTTCATAAATATTTTATACATTACAGTGAGTAAGCTTGTTGGGTGGTAATTTTTCAGGTCTTTTGCGACTCCCTTTTTGTGAATTAGTATAGAAAAAATTTTCCAAGCTGTAGGTATAGAGCATTCTTGCAGATATTTTGTTTAAAACTTCCTCCATCTATTTAAATAAATCTCAAGACCATAATTCTTTCTTTGTAAAGCAAAACTAGTCAAGCTCTCATGATACTGTATGTATTTGAAATTCTTAGTTTCCAAGGTTATTTTAATCTAAAATACTTTCTACCACTTGAAATGAAATGAAAATTTTATAATTGGTCAAATCGTATGCATGTTGGTTACTACTAATGATACATTTATACTATTATTCACCAGTATGTTAAGACTTTCCCCTTAATCCCCCCTGCAACTGTCATTTCTGTACTAGTTTTATAGTCCTGTGTTTTCAAGGTAACAAGAATTACATACATACATACATACATATACCAAGGCCCTTCCCCCAATTTTGGGGGGTAGCCGACATCAACAAATGAAACAAAAACCAAGAAGGGGGCCTCTACTCTACGTTCTTCCCAGCCTAACAAGGGACTCAACTGAGTTCAGCTGGTACTGCTAGGGTGCCACAGCCCACCCTCCCCCGTTATCCACCACAGATGAAGCTTCATAATACTGAATCCCCTACTGCTGCTACCTCCGCGGTCATCTAAGGCATTGGAGGAAGCAGCAGGGCCTACCGGAACTGCGTCACAATCGCTCGTCATTCATTCCTATTTCTAGCACGCTCTCTTGCCTCTCTCACATCTATCCTCCTATCACCCAGAGCTTCCTTCACTCCATCCATCCACCCAAACCTTGGCCTTCCTCTTGTACTTCTCCCATCAACTCTTGCATTCATCACCTTTACCAACTCTTAAAACCTGCCCATCCTCATGAGATGCTACTACACCCCCCCCCCCCATGAACTTGTGTATATTTTGATCATGGAAAATTTTTATTCCATTCACATTTAGCTAACCTCTTCTTAGTGACCCCCTTTATTGCATAATACTAAATTCACCCTCCCATCTCATTTTTAGTATATATGACAATTTTCATAAATAATTTTCTAAGACTTGTAAAAAAGGAAATTTGCACCCTTTGATATTAAATCTTCCCTTTAATACCATTTTCATTATTGTTCTTTAAGGCAAATCATTGACCAATAGATGAATATTAAAATGTACAAGTAAAAGACTGAAAGCAATATGAGAGGGCCAAAGAAATACTGTAAAGAACTTGAATGCTGCAAGTGTTGCTCAAAGTATGAAGAAAAATCATTAATGATCTAATTTTTGTTAAAGCTGTTTAGTATAGTAAAGCCATGGCTGTAGGTAAGCTAGCTAGTTATTTATTTATTTACTTTTTGTGCAAAGTTTCACCAATTTTGTGCAAGTTGGTATTTGTTGCACTTTTTCTTTGTGGAGGATACCACTAAATCCCAACCTTATAGAAAATTGTCGATAAATATTACATGTTATTGTTCTGTTATTTTGAGAAATTACCTCAGTTGAAATGCAGAGTTTATACTAAAAACAATTTTTCCATATCTATAAATTAAATTTTTGATTTACAGTTAATTATTTTTTTTTTTACTATTTTGTTCATATGTGCTTGATTTTTTTTTATCATCACATAATGTATAGGTGCATGGTGTAGAAAGATTTAGAGTTCAAATGTAGTTTGAAATCTTTTCTTGCCTTTGCAGGAAAAAATGGAAATTGAAGACTCCACAAACGATGACTCTCTGATGAGTGAAGAAGGGGAGAAAGAGTGCCGTGCGGACAGTTCAAAGGTAGACTCTGAAAAAGAATTGAATAAAAAATCTGAAGAGGGAAGTTGGGAACATGCATACTCTAGTAGTAAGGGAAACCGAGAGAAAAAGAGTGAAATGGACAAAGCACGATGGAGTCGCCTTGTAGCAAGTGTCATGGAAAATCCCAATGGTCCCCTTATTACTCTCTCGCCAAATATTCGGTCTCAAGTTCAAGACTTGTTGGTGGAAGGAGAGCTGCTTGAAGTGAGTCTTGATGAAACCATCCATTTGTGGAGGGTTTTGCAAGCAGCAAATCATCCCCCAGCAATGCTAGAAGACACACTGTTATCTCTAAATTCAACTAGCAGCACTAATGAAGATAAGGCCAAAAAAGCCATTCCAAAAAAGAGAAAGTCGCAAGGAGACGGTACGGAAGATATGCAACCAAAATCACCTCAAAAGTCTCCTGCAAAAAAGACAAAGCTTATTAAGCCTGGGGGTTTAAATGCAGAGGGAAAGATAACCAAAGGAATCCTGAAGAAAAAGGCACTTGCCAAAGTAGCTGGAGCAGGGCCTGGGGGAGGAGGATCTCCGCCAACAGCTGGAGTGGGTATAGGTAGTGGATTAGAGAAAAAAAAGAGAGAAGGCCTTATGCCTAACAAAGATGGTATAAAGAAAAAGGGTTGTGGGAAAAAGAAAAAACCTGTACAGAATACGCCTAGTGATGAGGACGATGACAATGACGAAGCGTGTGCAGCAGTAAGGTGCTTTCATCCCACAGGACAGAATGTAGATTGGGTTCAGTGTGATGCATGTGAGGGCTGGTTCCATTACATTTGCGTAGGCCTGACTTCAGCCGACGTAATAGAAGAGGAGGAGTATTTATGCAAACGATGTCTGCCAAAAAGAGTAAATAAAGCAGCAGGCACCAAGGCATCAGGGGCAGCCAAAGCAGTAGCTCCAAAGGTAGGATTAATTTCTACCACATCGTAAGGACATTTTTTTTTTTTTTTTTTTTCCACTTATGTTAAAACTTAATGATTTTAACTTGTACTCTTGAAAAGTTTATTTCTTTATAAAGAATTGAGCCAGTTTTCTAGAAAAGAAAGTAATGGTAGAGAAAGGGATTAAGAGTGCAAGACACTTCATATACGAAATAGAAAGTTTTTAAACTGACGTGTCATGTTAACTTACAGCCAGGGGAGTTGACGGAAGAGGAGAGTGTGGACATCCTCCTCAGCCTAGCTTCAAGTCTACCACCAAAGGAGCAAGTTTGAGATGCTCCTTAAAGTGATTAAGCTTCATTGCTGTGTGATGATGGGTTTTGAAGTTGGGCATTTTGGAAAGAAGCGCTTCTCAGATTCCAGAGGGATTTGCTTCCGTTTCAGAAGTTGAATATTTTTGTTATTTATGATACAAACAAAACTTGGCTATTACAATGTGTAAATATAGAATACATATGCAGAATCATATAGTAGAATTTTTACATGAGAATCTAGCGGGCTCACATGCACGAGTTGTGCATTGGGTAATTCCTTCGTTATAGGTTTGGAGGCAGTTGAAGGACCTCCTGTCCATTAGAGAGTTTTCTTCAACAGATTGCCATGTTGGCTTCAGTGGGTGAAAAAGTAGACTTCTCTAAACAGAATTTACTTTATGGAAAGATAAATGCTTTATTGGCTTGTGATTAGCCAAAATGAATTATTTTCATATTTGTCATATTGCATTCCCTTTCATTTATCCAACTACCCCTTCTTATAACAATCTGACCAAAGATGGACTTATAAATTTCAGTATTTTATTCAGTAGTTATGACAAAGTAAAGAGTGCACTTATACAATTTTAATGTGAATAAAGAAAATAGAATTATTCTTTTACTAGAAATTCATTCCAGTTTACCCAAAGTTAATAAGCATACATTATTTACACCTTTTTTTTTTTTCTTTTCTTCCTCTATTTTGTTATTTTTCTCTTATTCTGTGAAAATAATTTCATGGACACAGTCTATTTACAACCTAGTTTCCATAGTTGCAGGTATTTATTTTCATAGTGATATGAACAGTTTACAGTAGTTCTGATACTGGTCAAGATATCATAGGGATTTGGATGAATATAATGGTCTTGTTACTTAGACATTGTTTATGAAATACTGTTTGTTCATACAGAACCTCTTTGCAAATATTATGTACAAAGCCCAAGAGGGAGTAAAGTTGTATTTATATGCCAAATCTACTGCGCTGTACATGCTATTTTTGGAAATCTTGTTTATATGACATAAGGAATTTTGTTTGTCTTCTTTTTTCTGTTCTTCAACGTACAAAAAGTATATTGTGTTTTCTCCATTGTCTGTATAAATTTCATCTCGTCGCCATTCTTTTGAATAAACCTTTTGCTTAAAATTGTTCCTTTTGGACAGGCTTTTGTACATTTTAGGAGGCCTCATTCATCATTACACAATAGTGGCTTAACTAGTCATGTAATTAATCATTCAGTATTTTGTATCCTCAATATAGACTGATTTGCACATCCAAAAATGAAAAATAATGCAAAATGCAATTTAATTATCATATGTATATTTGAGTTTGTAGATGACATAGCTTTTGACTTCTGTAGCCTAGTCAAATTTTGCAATACTATACCAATTTTAGCAATACAGTATAAGTTTTGCCTTGAACTTGGTTATTAGATATATCCATGGGTTGACAAATGAATGTATTCTTGTCACTTTAGGTGCTAAATCAGTCTTGAGACTGTCTCAATAATTTTCTGCCCATATCTCGTGCATCTGCTGCCAGTTTGTTACATCATGTGATGAAACATTCACAATGGGTTGGCAATTTTTTAAGATAGTATTGATTATTAACTCATTATTTTATTGACCACATTATCACCAACCATCCATAATACAAAGCCTCCAATTTAGCAGCCCACCTTACTTATGCTGGGTATATGATCTCAGTTGCTCTACAAAGTATAGTTGCTAACAGCAACTTGTACCATAATTTTTCCCAACTATTTCGAAATGTTGAGTGTATTAGTTTATATATTAAGGCTGTACAGTTCATCATTTTTCCATTATGTACACAATTTCGTTTCTCAAACTGTACAATTTTGTCCTTAGAAGAGATAAAATCCCAAAGAGAGTGAGTATGGCACACAAACATATGTATTTATAAATGCACTAGGGATAATTCTCTTGTTCATTCAGCCTTTATAAAATCCCTTCATGAAATATAACCATACTGGCTTTCTTTGATTTACTGATGGTGTCTCTACATGGACAAATGCAGAGGACAAATTGGTAATATCTATTTCATGTTAAGAGGAAAGAAATCTTTTAGTTGGTATAGTGCCCAAGTACTGTAGTTTGTTTATTTTTGTTTGAAATGTCAGTTATTTATGGATTTATGTTGAATCTTTTTGATGAAAAAAAATTACTGATTTGTGCCTCAAAAGTTACCAGTGTACCTGTGTTAGTTTAGCTGCACTGTTCTTGGTATTAAAGAATACCTGGAAAGCTTTAGAAGCCTGGTTTCAATCCATATCCTTTTAAATTTTCAGAAGTTTTCATGTTTATAAATAATATCGCCAACTATTAATCCATTTTTTATTTTTAAACAAATTAAGGTTATAGATACTGTAACTGGCTTATGGAATTTACTTTAACTTTTACTCTTGGTCTTGCCTAGTTTGGTGTCTCTAAAATTTAGTCTTGCCATGAACTATCACCCATCTTGTGCATTAAGATCCTTTGTGATATAGATAACCATAATTATACAAATCACAGAATTGTAGTCTTAGAATAATGTGTACTTAAATTTTTATCTGTGGATTTATATAATTGTGCTTATATTTTTATTTAAATGTTACACCTAAATTGAACTGTGAAGGTATTCAAGTGCAAAAAAAAAAAAAAAGTGAAAATATACCATGCAATGTGGTGAGCCTATTCAGACAGCTATCAATGTCAAATCAGCCTTTTTCACAGGCAAGCATTGTCTTGTCTTGTACATACAGTACATAGAAATTAGTAAGTTGGCTGACCAGTAAAGCAAGAGTATAAAGTACTGGACATATTTTACTAGGATCTCCCTTTTGTTTGAGCACTGTCTTTCCCCATTCAAGTCTTTAAGTAGAGTTGGTTGTAGGAAAACCTTAATATAGAAAAAATAGTTACCTGGCTGTAGTTTTAAAAATCTGTATATTGAGTTATGTTTAGATATGTATCATGAATGCCTTTATTATTATTTTATTATTGCAATCCATAGTGCAGCTGTAGTTGAATTGGCAGAAGGCTTCAAACTCTAGTAAAGCTGACAAGTATGAGAAAAAAAATTTTAACAAGTATGAGAAAATAAATTTTAGTACTGTATAAATCTAGTTTATAAAGAATTTCAAAGTAATATAAATAAGTTAACAACGAAAGAGTTAGACTTGTGATAGTCTGCTCAAGGGAAAAGCAATTTAGAAGTTAGTTCTACTAATTCAACAACAGTATTAAGATTTCTCACTTTGGTCACAGCTGAAATATGATTGCTATGATGGTACATGGCCTTAAGCATAATATGACTTGAACAGTATCGTGTAGTGGATGCTATTGTAAAATCCGATTGCAATGATTAGGAAAAATAGTTGCAGCTCGATGATGCATGATGTTTTGCAAAAATAATTGATCATTGTGAAGTTGCCTTTTAAATTCTTTTAAAAGTAATTGGCCTGGTGAACCTGAAGGGTAAATTTCAAGATTCTATCACATTTGGGGAAAAATTTCTTGTTGCAAACCATTTGAAACTTTTAAGCTAATTTTCCTCATTGTAAAAATGCTGAATTAAAGTAAAGAAAAAAATACCCTTGGCATGTACCTGCTCAGTCTGTCAAAGGTAAAATACAGTATCAAAATGTGTTTCAAATAGAGAAGTTCTAACTTAAGTGCACGGACATATTTTTTTGCATCATGAGCTATTGTCTTGACCTTCTGTGTATTTTATGTAATTATCATTTTATTCTTGGCATTGCTATAAATTAGTGCTTATACTGGCCGTTAGTAGATTAGGACAATTTACATTTCATTCGACCAAAAATTGCTCCCAAACTAGTACAAACCCTCGTTCTTTACGTAGGAGAATGAGAACAGTGGGACTGGAATACGTCCATTGAAACTTTCAAAACCAAGTGTCGACAACAGACTGGTTATCATCAGTTGGTACTGGGGAAGCACAAACTCCATCGATGTCATTCTCTGAAAAACCACTTTCATTTTAGCCCCTGGTAAGAACAGACTTTTCCAAGTTGCTCTGGATTTACTGGCTATATCACCCTTCTTTTTCTTTTCATGTTTGCGTGTTGTGTTTCGGTGGGGTATGCCAGACATACTAACTTGTCAGGGAATGCTTGCGGCACATTCTTGTCTAAGGTGGAGACTGACCCTCACCTATAATTTGCCCTTCATGCAGAGGACATTCCTGCATGCAGGCATCACATGACGAATGGCCATCCTCCCAGAGGGAATAGTATGGCATGAGAAGGAAGAAGTCTCAAAGGAAAACTTTGCCTTCGGAGCTCTTCCTCTAAGTTGAAGTCCCGACTTCTCTCCGGTTAATATTGAAACAATTTTAGAAGTTGGAAGCTCTTTCCATATCCCCTGGCAAAATAGGGAAGGCCTCCTCGAGGAGAGTCTAGCATCCTTAGGGGTGGGGGGCCCTCAGCAGAGGAACGTATCTGTTCCAGCCGTGGATGACTTCAGCTCATCCCCTTCTAGAGCTGAGAGGAGGAATTTCTCGTCTGTCTCTGGCCCCAAGGATCTTCTGACAGCACTGCAGGTTCTTGCCCAATCAAGGACCTGCGGCGTGATACTCGCGCTAGTGTCTCCTCAGTATATCCTTCCACTGGGAGGATTCTGCCTGCTCAGCACAAAAGCAGTCATCCCTGCTTTCACTAAGAGGTGGCTAACCCTTTGGGGATCCTCGGCAGACACAACAGCAAGTGCGGTGCACCAGATGCATCCCATCCTCTCACCTGGGATGGTTGAGAGAGCAATACCACTCGCCAACTACGCACCCTGACAACTGTGTCAGCATATCCTCAAGTGGTAGAGCACCAGATCCCTTAGCTCACATACTTGTAACCCAGGTATGCCTCTTACAAACTCGGTGCCTGCTGTCTCCAAAGGAAATGCAGTCGAGTGCCGCAAATACTCACAGCCTGCTTTACGCGAGGCACCAGGGCTTTCCGAGGCTCGGAAAGTAGACTACGCTCCCTGTGACAGAAGAAGTCGGCCCCATCTGATCATACATTGTGGAGCAAAACACTGAACAAGGATCCTAAAACTGGATTACCTGTTCCAGCTCCAAACCCCCTGTAGCGTGCGTACCTAGGTCATACCAAGCAGACAGTCAGACCCAAAACACTGGTTAGATTATCCTTATTACATATCCAAGAAGAAGAAAGTTACTCCTCGAGGTGCTTCCTTTCACCCACTACCCATAGGGGGTTTGAGATCTCTCACATAAATAATTTCATGCTATTATCCAGGCTGTCTCAAGAGTCACTAAGGCTAGCACCTTCCCTGGAGACACAGAATCTCCTCCGTAGTACAGCTGAAGTAGTAGGTCCCAAGGAGTCAATCTGCAATTTTGCCTTGTTTACAGGAGAAGGAAGGGAAGTGAAAACTTCATTTCCTAAGAACTGGCACTTGAAACTTGAAAGATCTTATCGAGTCCCACTGCAATGCAGCATTGGAGGTGGCATAAACTTTTTTCTGATGTTCTGATTTCTCTCCAGACATGAAGGAAGGGGAGATTCTCATGACTATACAGTATCTCTCTCAAAGGTCCTTCCCTCTTTCGTTTGGAAGACGGTAGTGGTGGAGGGGAGTCAAGACTCACTCCTCTACAGAGCTGCAACATACAAGCAACCTGTGGCTCGGGTACCGGCCATGCAGAAAATCTCTCCCATAGTGAGGCAGGATGGTTCTCTTTCTGGGCAGTCCACTGCCAAATGATAACCCTCGGAAACCTCCCTTTTAAGGTAGCAAGAAGATGGGGTAGAGCAGGCAAGCAAGAACACACCCCTCCTAGGGGACCATTCCCCCTATGATACCAGCAGTTGGAGGATGGTTAAGACTTAGGTGGAAAAGATGGCAGTTTCACAAGGTAAAACGCTGGATGGTTAACGTAAACGTATGTGTTCGGGGTACATTGTATTATTCATCAACTCTCCCTCTTCTTTGAATCGTCCTCCAATGGGAAGAAAGTCCTTTTCTCAGATCAGGGAAATATAGCCCTTTGGGCAGAAGTTGAGACCTTGGTAGAGAAGTACACTCGCTAGGATGTCTTCGACTAGTCTCCAGTCTCTTACAGTCAACTCTTTCTTGTTAAAAATGTGTCTGGATGCTGGGGATAGGTCACTGAACAAGTTTGTTCTTAAGACTGTGTTCAAGATGGAGACCACAGCTGTGGTCAGAGAGCCATGTGCTGGCATCCGGACTGTGGTCCGAATTAGAATGATATGCCACATCAATCTCCTTTAGTTGAAGGTGACATTTCTTGCCCTCCAACATTTTCAACTGCTGCTTTCAGGCCACGTGGTGGTGTTGAGTGACAACACAACCATAGTGGCATATCCAAACAAACAAGGCAGTACTATTTCATAGCAACTTTGCCTTCTCGCTGTGTAAGTCCTGCAATGGACGGAAGAAAATGTGGTCTCCCTGTTAACTCTTCATATCGGGCATGAAGATCATGGTATATAATGTGAGTAGGAAGACTCAGTCGGTTGGTTGGATCCATATGGTATTTCAATCCTTGGATACCAAACAGGATACGTAATAACTGTGGAGTTTGCCAATGCTAGAACTGTTTGCAATGTCCCTCATCCGGAAGCTTCTGGTATACTACTCCCCATTACCAAACCCACAGGCAGTATTCAAAGATGTCTTGAAATGTTTGTGGGACAATTTGGATGTCATAGAAGGGCTATTGCTCTGCCTTGAGCCAGGTCTTTAGGCTGAAAGGAGTTTACATTTCCTCTTTGGTAGAACTTGTGGTACTCCTACAGAGTTTGGAAACAAGCCTGCCCACTGTCGGAAGTGAGACCACCTCCTTGAAACGTGAATAAAGTTCTCCATTGCCCTGGCCTTTACTAAGAGTATTAGCAAGCTTTATGGTCTCCTTCAACTTGCTCATTCAAGGCGATGGAGGAAGATATGGTTCAGCTTCTTCCCCGAGATTTTGAGTCTTAGGAAGGTAACTAATGATCCTAATAGGCTACTTTTGTCCTTTCAGAATGCTAACACGGAACCTCAAGCATATGTACGGAGCTCGTCAAGAAGGTGGAAAACGTGATCTCTGCATGGATCAGAGAGATCATATCAATCCTACTCCAGGAATGCAATAATGCGACTCAGAACTCTCTATGTCAGGAGCATAGGTTCATCCATAACATTCAAGAAGAACCTTTCAGCAACACAGGTGTTACAAGTGGGTGTCTGAAAACGCAGGTGTTACAAGTGGGTGTCTGGAGACGCCAGACTACTTTCATGGACCCCTACCTGCATGACTTGCCCACAGCTCTCTGGACATGTTTTCTCTAGGGCTTGAAGTAGCTGCTTAGCAATTGGTTTAGCTATCTTAGCTCCTCTCTCTTGACTATTAGTAGCTGATTGAAGAGAGGGGTTACAGTTTTAGTCTGGGGCGAATGTAAGAATGACTGGCCTTTATTCTATTCTTCATCTTACCCTCTCTTGGGGTACAGTATCCAATACCCTGTCAGCTGGATTATTTGACTGCAGGTAAGCTGCATGTAGCTTGTATCTGTTCTATATAGAAATGCAGTATAGAAGGGTCATCCCCACACTCCTTACGAGGGGGAGTCTGTTTTGTCTGGATAACCATTTTCTGTGTTTTGCAAATCTTTTGCGAAAAATTTCCCTTAAATATTGTTGCGAAATGTTTCTCACACTCGCTATCTACCAATGCACTGGTCGTGTCAAGCCACTGGTTAACGAGGTGTCAGGATTCTCCCTCTTACTCATCATCATGCTTGAGTCCAGAAATCCCAGGTTAAAGTTCCAGCCTGTTGGAAAGGGCACTTCCATTCTCCTAAGGACGAGTCTCCTATAGTGGCGGCTAGTGTATAGTCACTGTGGAACTGCAGTACTCCTTATTTTCCCTTGATATCGATAAGATTAATTTTTTCTTTAGTTCTTTCTTTAGACTTTTACAACATTGTTTAATTTTTAAGCTTAACGTCAGTAGCCATTCGTCAGTTAATAAAAAAATATTTATATTGAACTGTGCGCTTCACAGTTCCAGCAATGTGATGTTTGGAGGTTGTGTGCATGAACTCAGGAAGCTGCACGAGGCTAAGAGTGCTTTGTCGGTCTCGTATGGCCAACCTTGGTGTGCTGATGGAGGATATTTTTTTTTTACTTCGCATGTGATGTGCTAAAAACCATGTACCATATTCTTGAATGTCAAAGTGTAGAATTAGGGTATTACTGTATCTTTCTTCCAGCTTTTCTTATTTGATCCATTTTAATGGAGAAATTTCCTCTATTGTCATGCAGAGATCAAGGAGAAACTTACCGATCTTTTTGTAAAAAGCAAAACGAAGAATGGATTTAATTTTCAAGTGAA
This sequence comes from Palaemon carinicauda, assembly GCF_036898095.1. NCBI lineage: Eukaryota > Metazoa > Arthropoda > Malacostraca > Decapoda > Palaemonidae > Palaemon > Palaemon carinicauda. Next base: position 107,662,857 of record NC_090745.1, on the reverse strand, counting down.
TGAGCCAAGCTTGAACTATAACAATTTGGACTTAGGTTATAGTACCAGGTAAGTAAAAGAATTTTCTTATACCTGTTGAAACAAAGGCTAAAAATTTTCTAGAGCAGCACCTCCACAAATTTTATAGCTTGATTCCTATGTAAAGAATGAGGGATTATTTATTTCTATAGGAACAAATGACAATTTTGTTAGTAATTTGGTTTTTTCCTAACTTTACGAACATATTTCAGAATACATTAATAATAAAGAACAAGTGATGATGCCTCTTGTTTCTTAGACTTTTATGAATACATTAAACAGTAATTAGTTAATTACATCAGTATGCAATAAATATACTGTATATTGATTTACCTTGTTTCCAAGTGTCAGTCATCCTTAAATATTAAATCATAAGAAAAAATTTACGTTGCTCAGTTTTACGTAACTTTGTGGCGAACCATTACAATAAAATATTGGAAAAAAAAAATCATACCATAAGATAGTTTAAAAATAACTATATACATTCATTATGAAAATGTTAGTGATATACGCTGCATAAATAGAAAATATATTCACTGTACCCTGAATCATCTGACAACTTGGTTTTGAATCTCTCATAGGTGTACAGTACCATACAGCTTCTCACACGCAACTTTTATCTCGACAGCATTAGTGTTGTTGGGTTCTTTATGTTATGTCAAACAATTATTTTGTTAAGGATTGTTGACTATATATTGTGCTCAATACCTACTTTTTGGGCTCAGGCCATGTCGTCCTGATGGAAGTTCCTTCGTTAGTAGCTTCCAAGGTTATATTTGACTACAGTGTTATATCCCCGAGAATTTACCAAAGGTATCCAGAATTCTAACTCCTGGAGCGAATATCCCTTGAAGATTTTTAATAAGGGATATCGCATAAAATCAGAGGACATATTCTTGAAACGTCTCATAGCTATCTACACCCCTAATAGCGTTTTCGCTTCGAGGGGAAAAAAGTGGCAAGAATATTGGAAAGCCGTTATTAAGGCAACTCTCCTACTGTACTGTAAATAGGCGCCACCCCGCCGCCTCGTGGCGCCATCTAGCCATTCTTTCCCTTGTAGCTTTGCTGAACGGTGTTTATCCCGTGTTATCTCTCGCTATTTTGGATTTATTTCGCTGCTATGATTTCTTCACCAGCTTCATCTGCCTCTGGAAAGTTAAGTAATATCTTTGAATTGTGTAAATGTAAGCTCTTGCCAGCTTTACTCTTCGATTGAGATCGTAATTAATGTAACGAGCTGTTGACAGCCGGATGGCGTCATGGACGGGGTCGTTCCTTTTGTACATTTAGTTAGCCAAGAACGACTTTCCCGGCATCGCTTGCTTCTTAACTTTAGCAATTTAGCTAGGGATTTTTATATTATGTCCTTGTTGTCGTGAATTTGGCTAAATATTTTGAGCCTCACGAGTGCTAGGCTTCCTAGCCTAGGCACTTTCACACTTCATGCATGATATAACCTTCCTGGTAAAGTTTTACTGAAGCTCAGGCAATATTTTATACATTTAAGATATTACTGCATTTAATTTTCCTCTTCCAAGATAGTATACGAGAGAGTTTCGGTGAACGATTCTCACTGCTCCTAGGTTACTAGCCTAGGGGCTTTAGTGTACTTTCATACATGTCCCCAATTGCTCTTGTATTGTCTTTTAAGGGGAGACTGACACCTCCTATACCTTTCAAGCCAATACCAATTCCTGGTGGGATTTAAGAGCAATTCCTCTCCCTCTGACTAGCCTAGGCTACCCTCAGATTTGCCCTGAACTGAGTTCTGGCAAATCTTTACTTAGACGTCCCGTTTCTTTCTCTTACCCACTGAGTTGGTTTCGAGCCTAGAACGGGACATCAGAGTAGTTTGTCTGTGTTCGGCATCCGTCCGTCTGGTGAAATGATTTCCCAAGTCGGGTTAGGTTGCCCTTACAGGAGGCTAGATCTCCCTAGGCCTTACCCTGGAGGTTTTTGTATGACAATTCCCCCCCTTGGCCTAGTAGACAGTCCTGTGCTGGTAGATCTTTAGCCGAAGAATTGAATTCTTCCCCTGCCGAAGATCTCTGGTACGAGATTCCGTTCCCTTTGAGAATGCGTCCTGGGTGTCGCTTTCTCACCTAGACTAACCCAACCTGGGGAATTGAATTCCCCAACCATGAGGTTGTCTTCTATGGGATCAGAATTGCCCAGGTAGGTAGTACCTTTGGGTATTACCTCACCTATAGGACCCTTGCCCTTCCCCTGCTGTCCTTTTTGTGTTGGCCTAGTCTTCACATACCCGGCCGTTGTTCTACATTCGACCCTGTGGGTAGTCTGTAGAATTGGCCTGGGGTCTCCTGCCTGCCGCCGGCTGAGCCAGCTGCCGGCAGGAGAACCCATTTGTCTTTGAGTGTTCTTCAGCCCTCCCTTGGACTGCCTTCCATATCCATGCTACCAATATGGATGGGATATGATCGGATGGAAGCCCGAATCTAATTCCCCCTTCCATTTGAACCCTCATTCCGGATGTAGGCCAGCAAGGCTGAGCCTTTGCCTTCCTCCATCCTCCTTTTCCTTTGCCTTTCCCCATTCTGGGCCAACTGCCCGCAGCTGTAAACGGCAGCCATGTTGGACGCCTGCCGGCACTTACCTTGGGCGCCGTTGATCGACGACCAAAGGCAATAGGCATGCTCTGACCGGCCGCCGGCAACTTTGTTGTCTGCCGGCAGCCGGCAACCCAAAGTCTAGACAGTTTATCGCTGGGTCCTACTTGATAGAAGGTCCCTCTGGCTGCCGGGGACAGAGCAACTGCTGGCGACCTGCCCCCCTTCATCCTGGGGGCTCTTGCCTTCCATAAGCCTGGTACCTGCCGGCATACCCGGCAGACAAGGCAGTCCTGGTGGCATGCCGCCGGCAGAGCAACTGCCAGCCATCACCCTGAAGGCAGTGCTTGCCTTCTATAGCCCAGAACACGCCGGCACGGCAGTACTGACGGCATGCCGCCTGCAGTCATTGCCATAGCCCATACAAAATTTTTTCCAACCTACATGGTGCTCATGGGCATCCCATTGTGAGACCATCACAATTAAGAGAGCAATTCTCTCTGCCTTTTTAATGGTTAACAACCATTACCAATTCCACAATATTGAATCTAGAAAACAGTGTTAAGAAGACACCTTATATCCAAGGATATTCTTCCCAAATTCATTAAGAATTTAGTATTCAATATTGAGGGAGGTCACAGCAATGGGCTGGACAGGAGATACAGTAGATGTCTTTTCCTTCATCTAGCTTACCCTATCCTAAGCTAAATATTTTTGAAAAAATATGTATGATGAAATCTGAGAATTTCACCGAATACTTATATATCCTCTTCTTTCTTTACAGGAGGAGCATCCCGAGTGCGGGAACAACTTTTGCAGGGTCCGCAGTAGGAACTTTTGCTGCCATGACATGTGCAGGGCCCACGCTCGCTGCGCTGTCACGAAGGTATCTCTTAAATACTGGGACCCACAGGTATGTACTGTTTGTGACAAACTTGTTAAAGAGGCTTTTGATGATCAAAAGTCTACAGAGTCTAGGGATGCAGCAAGAGAGACGCTGCGCAAATGGGTCAGGGGTTTTCAGAAGAATACCTCTGGCCCATACCTTCCTAATGAAAGGATGAGGGACTGTCTGTTCCCTAAGGCATCTTCGGATGCAATCTTTCCCCAGGCTCAACCCGAGATTCCCCTCGTCCAGATTCTGATAGAATCTGTTGTTTCGGACGCCTTGCAGGGCATCCAGCTTGAGGACAACATGTCGGTTGTCTCAGAGGAGACCGAGCATAATCTCCTCGAAGAATTGGAACAGGAGGATGATGTACCCCCTGAAGGCGAGACCAAGAAAGCTGAAACGATTTTGGTTTCTTCTGCGATGGTGGCCAAGCCGGTGCCTTCGACCTCTTCTTCTGCCCCCTAATTGGATTCGATCACGAGCACGCTGCACTCTCTTCTTTCCATGTTCCAGGACATGCAAAAGAAATCGTCGGAGGAGGCGGCTTTTCTTCGGACGGAGATGCACCAGCTCGTGGCGACGCGTTTAGCTCCGAAGAAGCTTGGAGGTATGCTGAGCATATGCCGATGTCAGGGGGGGAAGATCTTCCTCTCCGAGAAACTGGGCACTGTCCCAGTGGACGATGTAGAGTTCTGGCCCAGCAAAGGGGCCTACCCGGATTGCTATGTCCGTCTGAGGACGGAGCCTTCGTCCAAAGAGGAGACAGCCAAAAGAGGTCATCGTTTTTTACCTCCCCAAGGCCCAGGCCTTGTTCTCAAATACCTTGAATGAGAGGGCCTTTACTAATTCCAAGGTGCCGGCTCTCAGCAAAAAGCACCCTTCCTTTGTTGCTGATCCCTCTCGTGCCTTTCCCTTTATGGACAAAGGGTTTAAGGCTGCCTTAAAGGCAGTGGAGGCAGGGAAACCCTGTCCTACACTCGAAGAGTGCAGACTCTTTTCCCTCGCTTTTCCATCAGAGGACGCGGACTGGAAAGATGTGCATAACACTTTCACAGTCGGGAAGCTGGAGGCAGACATTGCCGGACGTCAGTTCGGCGAAGACCTCCCCAAGCTGTCGGACTTTCTCCTGCGCAGGGAGCAGGAGACAAAGGAACGTCTTGCTGCTTCTATGTCTCTGCAGACGGGACTAGAGACGATGGGAAGCATGTCGGAAACCCCAGGTATGTGTATGGTCTTCGCCAAGGCTCATTTGGCGATGGTCACCAAAGACCTGTTCAACTTCATCAAAGCCCGTAGGGCTTGCAGAGAGTTCGTGTTCGCCTCGGCTGCAGTGAGGCACGAACCGAGGAAGCTGATAGCTTCCAACATCTGGGGAAAAGACCTCTTCCCAAGCGAAGTGGTCAAAGAGGTCGTGGACAAAGCCGCATCGGAGAATAGGAATCTCCTCTTCAAGTGGGGCTTGTCCTCCAAAAGCAAGTCTTCCGCTGACGAGGGTCCCCAGCCGAAAAGGAAGACAAAACGACCAAGAGTGCCCTCTCGTCCTAGACAACAACAGCTTCCCATGGCCACGGTGCAACAGAATGTAGCACAGCCAACCACCACCTTCCAGCTGGTCCCCCAGACGGTGGCGACACAGTCGCCGGCCTTCACCCCAGCTTTTGAAAGGCAGTCGACAACTTTCAGGCCGAAGTCTCGAGGTTCCTCTAAGCACCCCTCCAGAGGCAGGGGCAACAGAGGTGGACGTGGACGTGGCCAAGGAGGTAAATCCTCCAACCAGCACTCAAAGTGAGATGCTACCGGTAGGAGGGAGACTTCTCCTCTTCCGGGATTGTTGGACCTTCGATCCCTGGGCCCACAGCCTGGTCAAGAATGGACTGGGGTGGAGTTGGAACACACCTCCACCCAACTTCCCTCAATTCTTCCAACACTCAACCCCCATATTGGTAGAATATGTTCAGGAACTCTTAAACAAGAGGGTTATAAGAAGGGCGAAGTCCATCAAATTCCAAGGAAGGCTATTTTGTGTTCCGAAAAAGGACTCGGAAAAGCTCAGAGTCATTCTGGACCTATCACCACTCAACAAGTTCATAGTGAACTACAAGTTCAGAATGCTGACGCTTCAACAAATAAGGACACTTTTGCCCAAACAGGCATTCACAGTCTCCATAGACATGACGGATGCACACTGGCACGTACCAATCAACCGTCAAATTTCCCCCTACCTAGGGTTCAAATTACAGAAAAGACAATACGTCTTCAGAGCCATGCCCTTTGGCTTAAACATAGCCCCAAGGGTATTCACCAAGCTTGTGAATGCAGTCATTCATCAACTACGCCTAAAGGGAATCCAGGTAGCAGCCTACCTGTACGACTGGCTGGTGTGGGCAGCATCCAAGGAGGAGTGCACGCAAGCCTCCAAGGAAGTGATCCAGTTCCTGAAACACCTGGGATTCAAGATCAACTTGGAAAAGTCTCGTCTTTCTCCAGCTCAGAAGTTCCAGTGGCTGGGTGTCCACTGGGACTTACAGTCACACTGCCTTTCCATTCCATCAAAGAAGAGGAAAGAGATAACGGGATCTGTCAAGAGACTCCTTCAATCCGCCCGGATATCAAGAAGGCAACAGGAGAGCGTGTTGGGGTCCCTCCAGTTTGCCTCAATGGCAGATCCAGTGTTGAGAGCACAATTAAAAGATGCATCAGGAGTTTGGAGAAAATACGCATCAAACGCTCGAAGAGATCTAAAGAAGCCCTTACCAAATCGTCTGGGATCCCTACTCAAGCCATGGTCGGAGGTCAAGAACCTAAAGAAGAAGGTACCCTTGCAACCACCTCCACCGTCAGCCACCGTTCACACGGATGCCTCAAGAGAAGGGTGGGGAGGCCACTTTCATCATCGGAAAGTCCAAGGAACCTGGTCTCCTCTCTTCCGAACCTTCCACATCAACTTTCTGGAAGCCATGGCAGTTTTTCTCTTGCTGAAAAAACTGAAACTTCGCTGCTCGATCCACATTCGCCTGGTCCTAGACTGCGAGGTTGTAATGAGATGCCTCAATCGACAGGGCTCGAGATCGCCTCATCTGAATCAGGTAATACTGGCCATCCTCCGTTTAGCGGGGAAGAAGAGATGGCACTTGTCAGCAGTCCACTTTCAAGGATTCCGCAATGTGACGGCGGACGCTCTTTCCAGGTTCAACCCAGTAGAGTCGGAATGGTCCCTAGACGCAAGATCATTCTCCTTCATCTTACGCAAAGTCCCAGGACTGCAGATAGACCTCTTCGCAACGAGCGACAATAAGAAGCTACCCCGGTACGTAGCCCTGTATGAGGATCCCCTAGCGGAAGCAACGGACGTGATGTCTATAGACTGGAACAGATGGTCCAAGATATACCTGTTCCCTCCAACCAACCTTCTGCTGAAAGTCCTCGACAAGCCGAGATCCTTTCGCGGGACAGCAGCAATAGTGGCCCACAAATGGCCCAACAGTGTCTGGTTCCCCCTAGTAACGGAACTACGCCTGAAGCTGATCCCGTTGCCGGATCCAGTTCTGACTCAGCAAGTGCAGAAATTGACTGTCTCCGCTTCATCACTGAAGTCCCAGAACCTTCATCTCATGATTTTCTCACCTTGGCAGTCAAGAAAAGGTTCGGGATTTCAAAAGACAGTATCGACTTCTTAGAAGAGTACAAGTCAAAGTCAACAAGAAGACAATATGAGTCTTCCTGGAAGAAATGGGTCGTCTTCGTCAAGGCAAAGAAACCTAAGGAGATTTCTACGGATTTTTGCCTGTCCTTCTTCATCCATCTCCATGAACAAGGTCTAGCAGCCAATACGATCACTACGTGCAAATCCGCCCTATCCAGACCAGTGTTTTATGCCTTCCAGGTAGACTTCTCTAACGAAATCTTCAACAAGATTCCCAAAGCCTGCGTTAAACTTCGGCCCGCAGCCCCTCCTAAGCCCATTTCATGGTCTCTGGAAGGTTCTTCACTTAGCATCAACTCTGAACAATGAAGATTGTTCGCTAAAGGACTTGACTCAAAAGGTGATATTCTTATTTGCACTAGCCTCGGGAGCCAGAGTCAGCGAAATAGTGGCCCTCTCGTGGGATGATGGCCACATTCAGTTCACAGACTGCGGAGAACTGAACCTCTTTCCGGACCCAACGTTTCTCGCCAAGAACGAGCTGCCCACTAAGAGATGGGGTCCCTAGAGAATCTGCCCTCTGAAGGAAGAAGCATCCCTCTGCCCAGTGGAATGCCTAAAGGTCTATCTTCGTCGAACTTCAGACTTTAAGGGAGGTCAGCTTTTCAGGGGAGAAACATCAGGTTCAACGTTATCCTTGAAACAGATAAGGGCGAAAATCACCTATTTTATTCGCAGAGCGGATCCAGACAGTACACCCGCAGGTCATGATCCGAGGAAAGTCGCCTCGTCCCTTAATTTCTTTCAGACTATGTCGTTTGAAAGCCTTCGTGCTTATACTGGATGGAAGTCATCCAGAGTCTTCTTCAAACACTAAGCGAAGCAATTACAGGAAATTAAACATTTCGTGGTGGCAGCAGGTAGTGTTCTGAAACCTGCCGCGTGACTTCTGCAAAGAACAGTGCACTATTTGGGACGTTTTAGTGAAGGGTGTACATGATAGACTCTTAAGTTGTATCATGTGAGTAATGTGTCTAGTGTCGACACTATAAGACTGTTCTAACTACACAGGTGACATTCAGCATAATAGACCAACACATGTGCCATGCATATTTATATGCATAGTGTTCCTTGTAACAACAGAATACATAGTGAAATCTTTACATATTTCCCATAGAGTGGCTTGTGTTCCCTTTTTCAGGTGAAGCTTTATTTATTTCTGTTATTACTAATTATGCTCCTATGCAGATTCATTCAGCATAAATTGAAATTGTAATTGATTGTTACAACCATGATTTCTATTTTTATTTTTGTAATAAACAATAGTAGGAATCTTTGCGTCTCATTTCGCCCCAAATATTCTAAACTTTATATAAATGTCAGAGCATTTTTTGATCCTATTATTATCTAGGAAAACACTAGGAACTGAGATTATTACTGTTCCGAGCAACCAGGTAAGGTCTTATTGTACTAAACTGTCTATCTTATTGAACTAAGGTTTCCTACATGCATATAAACCTGTCTGTCTCTATCAACAACCAGACTCGGGAGGTTCTTCAGTAACCTACACAGATCAATTCCATCTAAGTACAATCTATGCTTTACGTATATGACGACACTAATATATAAACTGTTTGCTAGTCTGTTCCTTGAACTCACAATCCTCGGGTTTTTTCCTAAAGTCTACCCAGACTCTTCCCTGTAGGGGGCAGGAAGCACTGACATCTGATATGATCAGTTGAATGATGTTTTAACGGTAACATCAAGTGTCTCTAGGCCCTGAGGGCCAAAAGGAAAACTTATCTTGAGATGAACGACACTATTGAAAATCCATAGATACATTAATGCTCTGGTAAACTTCCATCAGGACGACATGGCCCGAGCCCCAAAAACGGATTTTGAGTGAAGCGAAAAATCTATTTTTGGGTGAGGTAGCCATGTCGTCCTGATGGACCCGCCCTCCTTTTGACAAAGGATAAAGATTCCCTCCCTAATATACTGTATCTGTTACACCTACAAAGCTACAAAGAATGGCTAGATGGCGCCACGAGGCGGCGGGGTGGCGCCTATTTACAGTACAGTAGGAGCGTTGCCTTAATAACGGCTCTCCTATATTCTTGCCACTTTTTTCCCCTCAAAGCAAAAACGCTATTAGGGGTGTATATAGCTATGAGACGTGTCAAGAATACGTCCTCTGATTTTGTGATATCCCTTATTAAAAATCTTCAAGGGATATTCGCTCCAGGAGTTAGAATTCTGGATACCTTTGGTAAATTCTCTGGGATATATCACTGTAGTCAAATATAACCTTGGAAGCTACTAACGAAGGAACTTCCATCAGGACGACATGGCTACCTCACCCAAAAATAGATTTTTCGCTTCGCTCAAAATCCGTTTTATGACTGATAAAGAAAAAATAAAAGGGTCAACTAAAACGCCTCTTTTAAAATTAAGACTAATACAGTACAGTATGAATCTAAAAAAACAAATTCACACTGCCAAGGCACTAAAAGATTTCTATTGTTTCAAGCATGAACGTAGCACATTTCCCACCCTCCTATCCACTGTTTACCAATTTATAAGTATTATTCTGTACAGCACATACATTACTTATTGATCTTATCCACCTAAATGAAAAGAACACTTTGCGCGAGTCATTCCTGGTTTAATCGGCTCAAGAAGCACTTAAGTTTACATTAAATTTCAAATCCAAGAAGAAGCTGCTATTGATACCATTGCTGCCCTATGAATTACCAGAAACTTTAAAGAAAAAAAAAGAAGTTTTCTGGAACTCATCTTCAGTGACAAAGAGATAGGATTATTCTGGAAGAGAATGCCTGATCATTCTTTTATTTCTAAGGAAGAGAAAACTATACCAGAGTACAGGTAGTCAAAGTTAGTCATAAATTCAATGGTAGGGGAAATCTTACTGGCAATTTCCAGCTAAAGCCATAGTAACATGCACTTAATACTTGGGCCCTCAAGAACATCTAAAAGGCATGACCATTTTTGAAGACTGGTTTAATGGCCATTTTATTATTTATTATTATTATTATTATTAATTGCTAAGCTACAACCCTGGTTTGAAAAGCAGGATGCTATAAGCCCAGGGGCCCCAGCAGGGAAAATAGCCCAGTGAGGAAAGGAAACAAAGGAAAATAAAATATTTTAAGAACAGTAACATTAAAATAAATATTTCTTAAATAAACTATAAATACTTTAACAAAACAAGAGGAAGAGAAATTAGATAGAATAATGTGCCCGAGTGTATCCTTAAGCAAGAGAACTCTAACCCAAGATAGTTGAAGACCAGAGTACAGAGGCTATGATACTACCCAAGACTAGAGAACAATGGTTTGATTTTGGAGTGTCCTTCTAGAAGAGTTGCTTACCATAGCTAAAGATTCTCTTCTACCATTACCAAGAGGAAAGTGGCCACTGAAAAATTACAGTGCAGTAGTTAACCCCTTGGGTGAAGAAGAATAGTTTGATAATCTCAGTATTGTCAAGTGTATGAGGACAGAGGAGTGTAGGCAAAGGGAAAGAATCGTAACCAGAGAGAAGGATCAATGTAGTACTGTCTCGCAAGTCAAAGGACCCCATAACTCTCTAGCGGTAGTATCTCAACGGGCGGCTAGTGCCCTGGCCAACCTCCTACCTACAATAAAGGAGTATTGCAGGAACAAGAAAATCTCCTTAAATGTAGACCCAGATGTGAAAGTTAGTTTTCTTGTCACCCAGCACCACCATTATTATACGACCCATGGACCATGGCATTATAGCAATATTCAAGAATTACTATTTACAGCATACTTTATGCCAGACAGTTGATGATACTTTGACAGAGGACTGGATAAATATTCAGGAGTTTTGGAAGGCCTACAATATATACCAAATTGTACTAAACATAAGCACTTTTTGGGCGGAAGTGACTGTCGGTGATGAGCCGTGTATGGAAAAAGCTGTGCCTTCAATTAGTTCAGGATTTTTAAGGTTATGAAGAGTCATTCAAGGACATCAAGGAATTTGGTAGTGCTGAGTAACGAACTTTGAGATAGAAGAGGAAAATTTTGTGAAGCAACCACTGGCAAACAAAGAATTGTTGGAGTTTGAGTAACAAAGAAAATTTCCCCGACCCAGAACCAACAAATTTTCAGTTTTAAAGAAATGCAGCAAGGTTTTTATCATTAATTAAAGTGGTTGTCAATATTTTGAGTCTAAGGACCCTTCAACCAGTTTGCAAAAATGTGTATGATGTTGAAGGTTTATTCCTGCCTTATAGGACATTTTTTGACAAAAGAAGGAACAACAAACAACAAAATTTGGAACCGTTCCAGGTTGGAAAAAGAAAAAGGCTACAGAGTCATCACCTGATTTTGACGCCGAGAAATACCTCCCATTTACAGTTGCATTTTTGCCATCAACCATACATTCTTCTCCAACAACTGATTCCTCACCTCAAACTCTACCTTCTTTATGTGTTAATATTATTTTGGGGGTTAAAGGGCTGTGTGGTCTCCAAGGACTTGCCTGTTTAAGGCTAGAACAGGGAATCCAATACAGTATGACATGGCTACCAAAGATATATAGTTCCCATGCTTGAGGGTCAGTGTATCAACGTGCAGAGCACAGAGTCAGTGAGTAAATATAGGGGAGACCTGTGACTTCAGGCTCATTGGAACTTGCCACAGTAGCTTCGAGTTGCACATTGTACGCTACACTTTGTCATAATCCAGTTCTTGCCCATGCACCTACATCATCAGCAGGTCCCAACCCCCATTCTTCTTGATTAAACAGAAGTGAATGTGCTCCACATGCCTGCATAAGGCTAGGGAGGCAGGAGGGTTTTTGGAACCACTAGGAGAACAGCTATTTCCAATTCCAAGCCTCGTCTCACACTGAAGTTTCATTAAGAGGACAACAAAGTTGCCCCTCAAGGTAAGACCTTGTCCCAGAGCAGTCAAACTTTGGTTTTAAAGCAAGAGGAGACCATTTCAGATCTTTCAAGGGAACCATGGGAGATAGTAAACCAAATAGAGGCAGAAGATCTTGTTAATGAATATCTTTGGGTTGGGGTCATCTCCAAAGTTTTTGGGAATGAAGTTTTTTAATGAGCACAAAGCATAGTCTCCATTAGTTGTGGATAGCCAAACCCCCTCCATGCTACAAGTTTCATCAGGCTAGGACCATGGAACTCAACTCCTTTGTATGCAAGATGTTGAAAGGTGCAGGTTTCTAAAATTTCAGGGCAGACTATTCAGTGTACCAAAGGACTCCCCGCAAAGAAGAATGATCCTCGACCTGTCTCTCATCAACAAACACATCAGGTGCAACCCATTCAAATGATGATCATCCGGCATGTCTACTAATTACTACACCAAAGCGCTTGGACCTGCACTATACTGTAGATCTAAAAGATATCTATTGGCACGTCCCTATTGTCAACGACTTCTGACCTTACCTAGGGTTTTGGTTGGGGAGTGGGTTGTATAGGTTCAAAACAATGCCATTCAACCTCAACGCCACCCCAAAAGTATTTGCAAAGTTGGTAAAGGTAGTGATCAAACTTGGGCAGTTGCAAGGAATTCAGATCATAACTTATTCAGACGATTGGTTGATTTGTGTTGAGATAAAAGAATTAGCGTTTGCCTTAAATATGTAAATAAAGTTATGCAGGTTCTTCAGGACCTTGGGTTTTTTTTTTATCAATTTTGTAATGTCAAGACAAATTCTAAGAAGGATATTTCAGTGACTAGGATTCCAATGGAATATGATGAATGCCACTCTAAGCCTTACAAAAACATCTGGGCAAAGAATTCTAAGCAGGGTCAGGGCCTTGGTTTCTAACCACTTCTTTTCCGGGAGGTAACTGGAGATTTAGGGTCTTCATGAGTTTGCCTCAAGTCAATCCATAGTTGAAGAACAAACTGAAAAACCTCAATTGGGTGTGGAGAAG
>NC_090745.1:107642278-107644778 GCF_036898095.1 Palaemon carinicauda | reverse complement strand
CGGTATTCTGCTGGACAAGCCACGGTGGTCAGTCTGCGAAACCAAAGTATTTCAGCTCGATATGAAACCTTTATCCATTTACGTGTCAGATTTGACATTCTTTTTTTCAATAAGTATTACAAATAACGCCCCAGTGCGCATAGTGGAGGATCTCAACGTGGCTGTACTCCACCCACAGAGTGAAGGAAGCCACCTAAAGGTATTATTCTCTCTCTCTCTCTCTCTCTCTCTCTCTCTCTCTCTCAGCAGGCTTTTATTATCCTTTCAACCTTTTTTTTTTAATGCAGGTAAAAATAAATAAATAAAGGTAGTGAAAATAACTTTAAATATAATCCTATGTAACCTCAGTCATCAAAAACTGAAATTACTACCTGCGTTATTTGGTTCCCCTTTAGTGTTCTCCTCCCGCCCTTCCTACTTGCCCCTACACATCCGCTGGTCCCTACGAATGAAACCCGATGGGTTATCGGTTTTCTCCCCCGTCTTGCAGTCCACATTTTCTCCGATAACCAAGTTTGGTTTATTATTCTAAGGGAAGCAAGATCATTGATAGGTAATAGGCAAAAAAAAAAAAAAAAAAAAAAAAATCAGTAGGTAAAATTATCCATTATGCTGAATGTTAGCTCGACTATCTAATATGTCAATAAATTTTTAGCTTCAATTAAAAGGATAAATAATTCATCGTGAGAGTTATGATAAGATGAGGAAGATAAAGAAGATATGAAAAATATCTTGCGGAATGGTTACGAGGATTACTTCGTTGCACACCCAATTTTGATGAACGTTTTATAGTCGCGAACATGATCTCTCTCTCTCTCTCTCTCTCTCTCTCTCTCTCTCTCAGCTGCGACCCACAACAGTCTACAGACAAATAGAAAGTTTAGATCGATAGAGGAATGATTGATTTTGGGGAATAACCTTATAGTCTCCTATGCCCGGTTCGAGAATCAAACGATCGTCAGATGTTAGTGTTTGTGTGTGTGTGAGAGAGAGAGAGAGAGAGAGAGAGAGAGAGAGGTCAGTATTTCCTAGACAAGGAGTTTAGATTTTACGGATTAAGGTGAACTAAAAAGTACTAATATAAGAGAGGGTCGAAAATTCAAGGCCTGGCCATAAAAGATGAAATTAAAAGTCCGCAGACACTTTCTTATGTTGGTGAACCTAACGTACACTCTAATGGTCTGTAAGTGTTGGATGACTTTTGAAACTGACTGTACTTCCATTCAGCATATTCATTCAAGGGGCTAAAGGTGACAGAGGTGCGTTGCGCTAAACGTGGTTAATTAAACTTCGCCATAAAGAATTTCTTTTATAAAATACTGTATATTATATATAATATAACTTTCCAATAAAAGATTCCGCAGTTCACGAAACTCACTGTGGTTGAGCTCCTTAGATTATATATATATATATATATATACTGTATATATATATATATATATATAGGCCTATATATATATATATATATATATGCTTAAAGACTGATTATAACTTCCAAAATTTAATAATTTATATCTTTTTACATAACAGTTAATCCCTGCAAGTTTCATTACTCTCCGATTAAAATTGTGGCCAGGAAGCTGTTCACGTACAAACACACACACAAACAAACAAGAGGCGAAAACATAACCTCCTCCCAACTTTGTTGACGGAGGTAAAAAAAAAAAGAAAAGAAAGACAACGTGTTCATAACTAGTGTTAATTTCCATGATGTTTAAAATACAAAACAATCCCTAAAGCGAGTCGCAGTAATCCTGCATTAGACGCAGTAAAATGAGCGATTTTCTCCTAGTTTATGGAAAATTCATTCGTGCCACGATTTCCATTTTATAGTTCCATGTCGTAATTTGCCAAGGTAATAAAAAGGGCAGTTAAAAATATCCCTGAGTCAGCACGCCGAGATGAAGCCACCAAACCCGCGGCTTTAGCCCTATTCCTCTTCCACATAATAACATAGATGAGGAAAATACTCCAATGCAACAACAACAAAAACAACAACAAAAACAACAACAGCAAGAGCAACAATAAGAGCAAAAATTATGACAATTTAAACGATTGCAATTATGTTAATGGTGAATTCTTTTGCGTCAGTTGTTAACAATAAATAGAAGACACAATCTGTGTTTCGAGATGATCATTTACTTTCATAAATTAATTCAAATAAGTAAAATTCATAAATAAAAAATTGAGGAACAAAAATAAAATAGGAAACTAAAAGCAATTATGTTGATGATAATTCATGTTCGTTATTACTTTTTGGAAGTAAAAAGTAAGTACTTTTTCAGAATTTTTTTTTTCAATAAATCACAGAAACACAATTAATGATTATTTATAATATATAATCCTGATGCCATTGCAATATTCATATGCATTTACGGCGAGTAGCGCGTAATCGTTTCAATTACACTACAAAGAAATGGCATTTGTATTTAAAGTTAACGAACAGTGCTTTTGTCACAAAAAAAGTAATAAATGATTAAAGGAGGCAGAGTTATGGGCA
>NC_090745.1:107632278-107637278 GCF_036898095.1 Palaemon carinicauda | reverse complement strand
CTAAAAGAATTCGGAAGAAAATCTTCTCGGATTTCCAGATGGCTTCAGAAGAAATAGCCATAGACTTAGCATGGAATTCTGAATTCCTCTAGAATGGAATCTCAGAACGGTATCGGAAGAAAACGTTCCCGGATTTCCAAATGGCTTCAGAAAAAATAGCTATAGACTTAGCATGGAATTCTGAATGCATCTAGAAATAAATCTCAGAACGGTTTCGGAAGAAAACTCTCCCGAATTTCCAAAAGTCTTCAAAAGACATAGACGTATACTTAAAATGGATTTCTGAATGACTCCAGAACTGAAATTTCCAAGGGAAGTCCTGAACAACTCCTCCCCGAGCTTCAAATGACTTCCGAAGACCTGATCTTCATTTTTTCAAACGTAGCCTGCACCACCTCACATGATCTGTATGTAGCTGGCGAAATCTAACCAAGGAATTCAGCGTCAATAGGAGTAAGAGGAAATTAGTTGATGACTGGGAGAAGGATTTCACTCAACTCCCAGAGATCGCGTTCTGGCGGAATAGGAAGCTGCCGGTAAGAATTGTGTGTTACGTCTTCGGAACACCATCAACTACAGATGGTTTTGGTTGCTGCCGAAGTTGCCGATCGTTCGTTTTTATAGAAAGACACGGGATCTTCCGTTGGCAGCTGAGCTTTAAAGATCATAATGTATGCGCCTTGAAGGATCCTTTGCTTGGGCTTTTGCGACGATGTCTTATTGAAGGAGACTCTTGGAAAAAGTACGAGGCTTTGTATCGGTGCAAAAACGGATTGCGGGGAATGAGGATGGAGGCAGAATGGTTCAATTGAACGGTGAGTGACGTGTAGTTCTTCAACAGGATTGTCCCGAAATTCGCCACTGAAGTAAGGACATATCCAGACGACATTGGTAAATATATCATGTTGCTCGTCATTTACTTTGGCATGATAGTGTATGAGGAGAAATCGATAGTATTCATTTCTTTACTCATTGCCCAGATAGGTAAAGAATAAATGCCTTCGATTTCCCTGAGGAATCTGACGAAGTGAGGACTCGCGGCACTGAAATCTCTTTTGAAATCTAGAAGGACACTGACGAACTAAGGAAAAGAGACAATGAAATCTCGAAAGAAACAGATAATATAATGAAAGAAGATCTTGAAAACTAGAAGACAGGAGAAAACAGCGAAGAGGAGCCTCTAAAGCCAGATGTAAGACACCTAAAAATAGAGAGCCTATAATGCTAGAAGTAAGGCACCTCAAAATATAGATCGAAGACCCTCTAATGCTAAAAGTATGGAACCTAAAAATATATGTCAAAGAACTTCTAATGCTAGAAGTGTGGGAGCTAAAGAGAGAGGTCAAAGAACTTCTAATGTTAGACGTGTGGGAGGTATAAAGAGAGGACAAAGAACTTCAAATGCTTGAGGTAAGGGAGCTGAAAAGAGGTCAAAGAACTTCTAATGCCAGAGGTGTGGGAGCTAAAAAGAAGTCAAAGAACTTCTCATGCTAGAGGTGTGGGAGCTAAAAAGAGGTCAAAGAACTTCTAATGCTAGGGGTGTGGGAGCGAAAAAGAGGTCAAAGAACTTCTAATGCAAGGGGTATGGGAACTAAAAAGAGGTCAAAGAACTTCTAATGCAAGGGGTGTGGGAGCTAAAATGAGGTCAAAGAACTTCTAATGCAAGAGGTGTTGGAGCTAAAAAGAGGTCAAAGAACTTCTAATGCAAGGGGTGTGGGAGCTAAAAAGAGGTCAAAGAACTTCTAATGCAAGGGGTAGGGGAGCTAAAAAAAGAGGTCAAAGAACTTCTAATGCAAGGGGTGTGGGAGCTAAAAAGAGGTCAAAGAACTTCTAATGCAAGGGGTGTGGGAGCTAAAAAGAGGTCAAAGAACTTCTAATGCAAGGGGTGTGGGAGCGAATAAGAGGTCAAAGAACTTCTAATGCAAGGGGTGTGGGAGCGAAAAAGAGGTAAAAAAAACTTCTAATGCAAGGGGTGGGGGAGCTAAAAAGAGGTCAAAGAACTTCTAATGCAAGGGGTGTGGGAGCTAAAAAGAGGTCAAAGAACTTCTAATGCAAGGGGTGGGGGAGCTAAAAAGAGGTCAAAGAACTTCTAATGCAAGGGGTGGGGGAGCTAAAAAGAGGTCAAAGAACTTCTAATGCAAGGGGTGGGGGAGCTAAAAAGAGGTCAAAGAACTTCTAATGCAAGGGGTGGGGGAGCTAAAAAGAGGTCAAAGAACTTCTAATGCAAGGGGTGTGGGAGTTAAAAAGAGGTAAAAAAAAACTTCTAATGCAAGGGGTGTGGGAGCTAAAAAGAGGTCAAAGAACTTCTCATGCAAGGGGTGTGGGAGCTAAAAAGAGGTCAAACAACTTCTAATGCAAGGGGTGAGGGAGCTAAAAAAGAGGTCAAAGAACTTTTAATGTAAGGGGTGGGGAGCTAAAAAGAGGTCAAAGAACTTCTAATGCAAGGGGTGTGGGAGCTAAAAAGAGGTCAAAGAACTTCTAATGCAAGGGGTGTGGGAGCGAAAAAGAGGTCAAAGAACTTCTAATGCAAGGGGTGGGGAAGCTAAAAAAAAAGGTCAAAGAACTTCCAATGCAAGGGGTGTGGGAGCTAAAAAGAGGTCAAAGAACTTCTAATGCAAGGGGTGGGGGAGCTAAAAAGAGGTCAAAGAACTTCTAGTGCAAGGGGTGGGGGAGCTAAAAAAAAGGTCAAAGAACTTCTAATGCAAGGGGTGTGGGAGCTAAAAAAGAGGTCAAAGAACTTCTAATGCAAGGGGTGGGGAAGCTAAAAAGAGGTCAAAGAACTTCTAATCACTAATGCAAGGGGTGGGGGAGCTGAAAAGAGGTTAAAGAACTTCTAATGCAAAGGGTGTGGGAACTAAAAAGAGGTCAAAGAACTTCTAATGCAAGGGGTGTGGGAGGAGCTAAAAAGAGGTCAAAGAACTTCTAATGAAAGGGGTGTGGGAGCTAAAAAGAGGTCAAAGAACTTCTAATGCAAGGGGTGTGGGAGCTAAAAAGAGGTCAAAGAACTTCTAATGCAAGGGGTGTGGGAGCTAAAAAGAGGTCAAAGAACTTCTAATGCAAGGGGTGGGGAAGGTAAAAAGAGGTAAAAGAACTTGTAATGCAAGGGGTGTGGGAGCTAAAAAGAGGTAAAAGAACTTGTAATGCAAGGGGTGTGGGAGCTAAAAAGAGGTCAAAGAACTTCTCATGCAAGGGGTGTTGGAGCTAAAAGGACGTCAAAGAACTTCTAATTCAAGGGGTGTGGGAGCTAAAAAGAGGTCAAAGAACTTCTAATGCAAGGGGTGTGGGAGCTAAAAAAAGAGGTCAAAGAACTTCTAATGCAAGGGGTAGGGGAGCTAAAAAGAGGTCAAAGAACTTCTAATGCAAGGGGTGGGGAAGCTAAAATAAGGTCAAAGAACTTCTCACGCAAGGGGTGTTGGAGCTAAAAAGAGGTCAAAGAACTTCTAATGCAAGGGGTGTGGGAGCTAAAAAGAGGTCAAAGAACTTTTAATGCAAGGGGTGGGGAAGCTAAAAAGAGGTCAAAGAACTTCTAATGCAAGGGGTGTGGGAGCTAAAAAAAGAGGTCAAAGAACTTCTAATGCAAGGGGTAGGGGAGCTAAAAAGAGGTCAAATAACTTCTAATGCAAGGGGTGGGGGATAGATGACGCCAGCGAGGCTTTGGGGAAGGCTCAGCGGCGTCTGTGTTCTTTCAGATGCGTAAACTTGATTAAATATAAGTAAAAACAGGGCATTAAATACGTATTATAAAAACTAAACTCTTTCTTATCTTGACAGCCCAAATGAAATCTTCCAAGTTCCAACATGTAACTAAGCGCTCCCGAAACACGAGTCAACCTTTTACTTCTGCTTGAAGGATATCCTCGCAAGTAAAAGGTAGAAGTACGAGGTAATTCTCTAAATAGAAGTACGAGGTAATTCTCTAAAGCAAAAGGTAGAAGTATAACGAAATCTTTCTTTCCATATTCATAATTATTACCTTATGCTTACAAGGATATCCTTCATTTTTATGAATACCTCCCAATATTTGGAGGACACCAAATTCCTCTAACTGATTTCAATGGATTACATAGTTGTCTCTTTGTCGAACAATGATCATGTATATCTACAGCTGCTACTTTCTGTAGTTATTTCCTTCTACTTTGAAAAATATGTTTTCTTTCTAACTCATAATATACTTTCCTTACAAGAAATATATCCACAGCTGCTACTTACTGTACTGTTACTTCATTGTACTTTAAAAAAAAAAATTCCTAACTGTTTTATCATACTTTCTTTTCAAGAGATATGGCTATCGCATCCTTCGTAATTTAAGCCATTTTTTTCATTCTTCCTTCCTTATTTTTTATTGTTGTTTTGGCTTGAGTTAGAAAAGGACAATTGACTACTCTTTAACAACGTCATCTGATAGGCTGTTTTTTTCATGGTGTATTGAGGAATCATAATTTTTTTTTTTTCGAAAGCAAAACTTATCCAAGAAATGAATTACCCATCAAGAATATTTCCGACATCTTTGCGTTTTTATCCACTCCTGGGACCCAAAACTTCTCGATATTAGTCTTTCTCATAAACGAATGTTTGGATTTACGCTCCCCACTTGCCAAAACCAGTTATATTTATCGAGGTTTCCATGATCTGAGTTACCTTCCAGATTGATTTTTTTTTTTTTTTTTTAATGAATGTCCTCACTAAAGAGGCTACTAGTACTACAGTTGCTGCATTCATTATTGAAGGTACAATTATCATCATCATTATAACATACAGAAACCATGGCGAAACTGAACGCAAAATGAGGATATAAGTACTATGGAATCTCAGAGAGAGAGAGAGAGAGAGAGAGAGAGAGAGAGAGAGAGAGAACGTTCCACGGATACCATAGTGTCCCCATACTGTACACAACGTCAATCATTATCGATTGATTCTACTATTCCTCTCTTTCATGGGGCATGATCTCCCCATCTGCTTCCCCTTAAGCGGAATGCCAATCAATATCTGCAAAATTAGAG
>NC_090745.1:107617278-107622278 GCF_036898095.1 Palaemon carinicauda | reverse complement strand
GGATCAGAGTGAAGCTATGTAGACCTGGTTCAGAGCGAGGCTTAGTAAAAGTAGTTCAGAGGGATGCTATATAAAACTGGTTCAGAGCGAAGCTATGTAGACCTGGTTCAGAGTGAAGCTTAGCAAAACTGGTTCAGAGCGAAGCTATGTAAAACTGGTTCAGGGCGAGGCTTAGTAAAAGTAGTTCAGAGGGATGCTATATAAAACTGGATCAGAGTGAAGCTATGTAGACCTGGTTCAGAGTGAAGCTTAGTAAAACTGGTTCAGAGCGAAGGTATGTAAAACTGGTTCAGAGCGAGGCTTAGTAAAAGTAGTTCAGAGGGATGCTATATAAAACTGGATCAGAGTGAAGCTATGTAGACCTGGTTCAGAGCGAAGCTATGTAGACCTGGTTCAGAGTGAAGCTTAGCAAAACTGGTTCAGAGCGAAGCTATGTAAAACTGGTTCAGGGCGAGGCTTAGTAAAAGTAGTTCAGAGGGATGCTATATAAAACTGGATCAGAGTGAAGCTATGTAAAGCTGGTGCAGAATGAAGCTATGCAAAGTTGGTGCAGATGAAAGCTATGTAAAGGTGGTGCAGAGGGAAGATATGTAAAGGTGGTGCAGAGTAAAGCTATGTAATATTGCAAGGATAATTTACTCGCTTCATCAAAAAGTTCGCAGTTTTGGACATAAGTTGAATAAATTTGAGTGAAGGTTAGTGCTAGTTATTACAATGCTCTGACATAATCATCTGAGATACAATAACTGATATAAGAAGATTACAATATCTTTTTTATACTGGCACCATATTCTAAGACAAATATCTATCTACTTCCTAATGTATATTGAGTGAATAAAATCAAATGACATGGGCAGGACATATAATGAAAATGATAGATAATAATAGATGGACATTAAGAATAACAGAATAGGTCCACAGAGATTGCAAAAGCAGCAGGGAAAGGAAGAGAAGACGATGGATTGACGAACCAAATCAATTTGCGGAAGTGGACTGGCATAGAGAGGCCATTAACAGACGCAAGTGGAAGGACATGTCTGAGGCCTTTGTTCTGCTGTGGACAACCAACGGCTTAGGATTATGATATAGAAGTCAAACGACGTTAACTAAAAGAGGAAAAATCAACACATGAAATAATTTACCACCACAAACTTGAATAGATCGACAAATTTTCTGCCAGAGCTTGTTGGTTTACAAGAATTAGAAAGTATGTTAGTGTGTATGTTTGGTCTCCTTAGAGCTGACATTGCAAGTGTTGAAGAAAGCAAGTAAAGAGGCTATAGACTTAATAACACACGACATGCATAAAATTCAATCGAGAAAATATCAGTTTGAAGCATAAAAATGGTTACTCTTGTTAGGGGCAGGCCGAACAGTAGCAAGTTTCAAACAAGCAGTTGACAATTAGAGGTAATAAAAATTAATACAATTATTAGGGAAAAAAGGCAAATGTTTGCAGCAGCCTTGATACTCATTACTGCCTATCTTCATATCCTCTTCTCTTCTAGCATAACTGCGCATCAAATAATCACTCTTCTTATATTATTTCAAGATTGTCGATTATCTTCCTCAGACACTGAGATACAGCCGCTCATAAAATAAGACACAAACCCATGAGTGAGAGCAATATGTTTCGCTGCTATCAATAACAGTAACACTTTACGCACACCCTATTAATATTAGCTGACGTACACCTAGATATTAGTCAGCTTCTCTAATTTCAATTAAATTGTTTTGTAAACCTTTACTATAATAAAAGGAAGCACGTACTTGATATTAGTGATAAATTTGTTGGGTATCTCTGACAAATATTGAAATTTCTTCATAAAAATCTGAGCAGATTTAATAGACCAGAAAATTTAGATATAAATATATGTAAATTTTTCATTTAACATCTAAATTCTGCATAAGCTCCGGTAAACGTTTTAAATATTTCCCTTCAGTTTCTGAGGGAAGTCTTTCTCACTCATACATACAGACAGACATGCGTGCGAGCACATGTATGCGTATGCCGGTACATACGAGCAAATGCAAGTAAATAACGAACCATATGATCATTCAGCTTTAGAGAGAGAGAGAGAGAGAGAGAGAGAGAGAGAGAGAGAGAGAGAGAGAGAGAGAGAGAGAAGTTTTGCAGACTTTCCATTTAGACATTGATTGTACCATCGATTTCATTAACTTTCATACAAATTCGAAAGGCTCACACATAGCTAAACTCCCACATTAAAAATTTTATTTTCTTTTTTAATTAAATATATTTTCATTAATTACTCAAGTAATCATTGGGATACCAAGAAAAACTTTCTGAAAATTCAGAGTATAATTTTTCTTTCGTGTCAGAGCCCTCTCATCATGATTGATGGATTAATTTAGAATTCTCTGGCATCTTGACATCGGAGACTCTCATCATGGCAGAAAATAGAAAAATAAAAGACATGAAAGAACCTCATGCATTTATTTTCCTTTAATTTTTCTCTTTCATCAATTTCATATTTAAAACAAAGATCTTATTATTAATGTGAAGAGTTAGGATTTAGTATAATGTTTAGACAGTGAAAAAAAATTCTCGTGCAAAAATACATTAAAAAAATACTCTATCCACCTCTATTCGAATTTCACATTTTTCGTACGATTAAGAGACCAGGAAAATATGGGAGAAGATCATTGAGAAGAGACTCAGAGATGAAACAACAATTGGTGAGGAACCATTTGGATTCATGCCTGGAAGAGGGACTGTAGAAGCAATATTTGCTTTGAGGCAGACGATGGAAAACCATCGGAAGAAACAGAAAGGACTGCATATGGTCTTTATTGACATGGAGAAGGCATACGATCGACTACCACGTCAGGAGCTCTGGAGATGTATGAGAGAAAAGCGAGTCCCTGAGAAATACGTAAGAATCACCCAAGATATGTATGAGAGGGCAGAAGCAAATGTTAAGAGCAGTATAGGCCTAACAGAAAGTTTCTCAGTAAATGTGGGACTCCATCAGGGGTCTGCATTGAGCCCTTACCTATTTGATCTGGTCATGGGTGTAGTAACACAAGGTATAGGAGATCAGTCTCCTTGGTGTATGCTTTTTGCTGATGATGTTATACTGTGTAGCACTAGGCGAGAGGTAGTAGAAGAGAAACTGGAGGTGTGGAGAAGAGAAATGGAAAATAGAGGACTGAAGATCAGCAGGAAAAAGACAGAGTATTTGAGATTGAAAAATGGCGAGAATGGGGAAGTTAATTTACAAGGAGAGAGATTGAAAAGAGTTGAAAATTTCAAGTATTTAGGATCAACAGTTGCAGAGGATTGAAAAGAGTTGAAAATTTCAAGTATTTAGGATCAACAGTTGCAGAGGATGGTGATCTGGGGGCAGAAATAAACCACAGAATACAAGTAGGATGGAAGAATTGGAAAAAATTGCGTGGAGTACTATGCGACAGGAAAATAAGGGTTAAGTTGAAAGGTAAAGTACACAGGACAGTTGTGAGACCGGCAATGATGTATGGAGCGGAGACGTGGGCAATAAAGAAGACAGAAGAGAAGAAGAAGGATGTGGCAGAGATGATAATGTTGAGATTGATGTGTGGGGTGACAAGAAGAGATAAGATACGGAATGAAGTAATTAGGGGTACCACAGGAGTTAGAAAACTATCAGATAAGATCCAAGAAAGTAGACTGAGGTGGTATGGTCGTGTCATGAGAAGAGATGAACAGTATCTTGGGAGGAGAGTGATGGAAATGGAGGTACAGGGAACGAAAAGGAGAGGGAGACCAAAGCGAAGGTGGATGGACTGTACCAAGGATGACCTTTGATCAAAGGGATTAACCGGTGATGAAGTGTGGGACAGAGGTAGATGGAGAAAGCTGACCAGAAACATCGACCCCACGTAGAAGTGGGAAAAGATGTAGACTAAGAAGAAGAAGAAGAAGAAGAAGAAGAAGAAGAAAGGAGAGGTACTATGAAATACAAGACAATTTAAAGGATTTAGAGAACAAAGAAAAAGAAAAGTTCCACACCAACTAAGTGAATGATGTAAAAGGCTGATCAATTCTTAAGTTTTTACGTCTACGGACATTTCTTTGGAAACTGATCTTCGAATTTCCAAGTAAATATTTTCGACAAACCAATTACTTCCAATCACCAATTCATACGAATTTGCGAAAACAAGAGCCCCCACCCCATCTCTCTCTCTCTCTCTCTCTCTCTCTCTCTCTCTCTCTCTCTCTCTCTCTCTCTCTCTCTCTCCAACACCACTTAAGTGGGTGGCAATTTCTTTACATACAAAATAGCAAATATTTGGAAGAGACTTCCAGCGGATGTACAGTAGTAAGTAACACAGTAAACGAGTTCAAGAACAAGTTAGACAAGATCATAAGAACTCTCTAAATGCTTGAACTAAATCGCTCTACTAAAGATGAAATGGAGCCTTCGCGAATGGACTAAATAGTCTTTGAGACATCCGAAATCCTTGTAACTCACTCACTCTCTCTCTCTCTCTCTCTCTCTCTCTCTCTCTCTCTCTCTCTCTCTCTCTCTCTCTCTCTCTCTCAGAGAAAGCTCCCGACTTGAAGATAAGCAACGTTTGTCTAAGAGCTACAAAGGAAAGCCCATGCTCTTTTTAAACGGACTTTTATTTGTATAACAAAGTAAAAAGCAAAACATATTGGAAACGTAAAGAATTTGAAAACCATAGCAAAAGCCGAACAATAATGTTAAACGATGTGGTGACGACGGATACAAAAGAACATAATCACGCAGGTGATCCTGGAAGTGAGCAAATATACAAATTTATTAATGAAGTAAAGAATAAGGCTAAAGATGGCAGAGAAGTCCCCCCCCCCCCGCCAACGTCATAACATCTAACACATCTCAAGTTTCTCAAGGCGTAGTTGCGGCTTTACCTTGCTTAAGGGTACACCCGGGCACGCTGTCCTGTCTTGTTTCTCTTCCTCTTGTTTTATTAAAGTGTTAATAGTTTATATAGGAGATATTAATTTCAATGTT
>NC_090745.1:107609778-107612278 GCF_036898095.1 Palaemon carinicauda | reverse complement strand
ATATATATATATATATATGTATATATATGTATATATATATATATATATATATGTATATATATGTATATATACATTTATATATATATATATATATATATATATATATATATATATATATATATATTCATTATATATATATATATTTATATATATATATATATATATATGTATATATATATATATATATATATATATATATATATATATATAAAGTATCCTCCAAAATATTGACATGGCAAACTGAAAATTCTCATCAGGCAACACAGGGGAGTTTTAATAACCCCCCAAAAATCTCATTAAGTTTTCACATAGCATTGAGTTTTTCAGACAGTTTAAAATACTACTCAACTTCTCTACTTTTCGATCTTCTTTTGTAACCAAAGCATTTTTGGTGTAACCTAAAAGACAATAGGCCATTAAAATTAGACGATTCAGGGTGAATTGGTTATAAAATGCATATCGGAAATCAAGAGGTACAATGACTAAATAAATGGTTTTGTCCTCTCTGGTATTACTTAAAACAGAAATGATTTAAGTAAGATGCAGACTTAGGCAAGGGCCTAAAGGCCTAAAACTCACAAACTTGACCAAACAGTCCAAGCTACTCAGTTTCTGATGGCAAGGGGTAACATAACATCGACTACCTAGCCAGTGGCCCGTTACAAGGACTATCAATAATCACGGTGGGAAGTTCCTAGCTCTTGCTTCAATGCCTATTCGTAGTGCAAACTTCTTGCTCAGTGAAGCACCTGAAGCCTTCATCTCTATACTAGAACTCACAAGGTAATGGGACCATTCACTTGATCACTCAAAAGGATGTATCAGGGTGTGGCACTTTGGGGACCAATGAGTGAGAGTTGAGGTCCTAGTTGTAAACAAGTGTACTTGGGCTACCTTATAAGGTTATAAGAATAAGAGGACCTTATTCAACAAAATTTCGACACCTCTTGACACCCAATACTTCATAAAATAAAGAAAAATTTTCTGCTCATCTTTTGAACTTTGCAATAGTACCCCCAGAACCTAAAGGGGCTAATTATCCCTAGACTCTCATGCATATCACTTAAATATTCTTGTAAAGGATTTTCTCACTTCGTTATTTTTACCTCCGCCAACGAACTTGGAAGGAGGTTATGTTTTCGCCCCTCCTTGTGTGTTTGTAATTTGTGTGCGTGTTTGTTTGTGAACAGCTTCCTGGCCACAATCTTAATCGTAGAGCAATGAAACTTGCAGGGATTAATTGTTATGTAAAAGGATGGAAATTATAAATTTTGGAAGGTCAAGGTCAAAGGTCAAGGTAACGGTCAAGCAAAATGTCAAATTCACGTAATCATCCATAAGTTTGGACATCGTTGTCACAGAGACTTCAAACTTGATTCACATTTGTGTATGAAACTCCACGCCAATCAATACATGTTAAGGTCAAAGTTCAAGGTCAAGGTCGAGCAAAATGTCTAGAAATAAGCTGCCGCAGCGGAGGTCTGCGCTCTACTGAGTGCCCCTCAATTTCTATCTTTTTACAATCGTCCACAAATACAAATGTCAGAGGATACGACACAATGAAAAAAAATGTATCAATGATGAATGTCTGCTCAAGCTATATATCAAACACCATTACTAACACTAAGATAAATTATGATAGGAATTCAGGAAATTAAGATATATAAGAAGCTAATAAATAACACAATTTTGGCGGTATTTATCAGATTTTGGATTCACCTCGGGTAACTGTTTGGATAAT
This sequence comes from Palaemon carinicauda, assembly GCF_036898095.1. Lineage (NCBI taxonomy): Eukaryota > Metazoa > Arthropoda > Malacostraca > Decapoda > Palaemonidae > Palaemon > Palaemon carinicauda. Next base: position 107,610,537 of record NC_090745.1, on the reverse strand, counting down.
AACCGCACATCATTCTTATTCTTAAAAATCATCCTCATTTATAAAACTGAAACAAATAAAAGCAACAACAGCGACATCCGCAACTTATCTATCTAGCTTTTCGAACTCCCCCCCCCCCCCGCCCCCACCAATTGATTTCCCCCCAAAACGAAAATGTCTCGCGTCATGAAAAATGTAATTTAAATCGACGCGTACGAGCAACATTTCATTGCATGGCAATAGCATCGAGTTCCCTTTGTGAACAGACCAATAACACAAAATCAAAAATACATATCACTGATCCCATTTAGAAGATGATGCCCCCTCCAAAAAATTGCATCATAATGAAATTGAAAATTTTGCTGTCGGTATGGCTTTGGCAACGACTTCAAATGCATTCTTTACATTATTGATACGAGAACAGATCTGTCTGTGTCTGGATATGGAATGAGAGAACTGACGGGTTTGATTGATTTGACTTGAATTATTTTCGGCGATTGTTTTGAATAGAGATAATGGAACTGAGAGAATAATAGAGATCGGAGTAACGATGGGAATGGTAAATAAAATGGAGGAGTACATTCTTCGATTGTGCAGCAGCAACACAGGTATTTACAATTCAAAATCGTCCAAAGGTAGTGAGAAGGATATATGGTGACTTTAAACACGGCTGCATACTATCTGTCTTGTGCTTAGAACGACTTTACTGATTTTCGTAAGGCTCTAACTAGCCTGTAAAGATATTTTGCTATTATACTGACTAAAAAAAAAAAAAAAAAA
>NC_090745.1:107594778-107604778 GCF_036898095.1 Palaemon carinicauda | reverse complement strand
ATAAGTTTCCTCCAATATCTTTAACAATTGACAAGTTCCTTTACTACCTTGAATTGTTGATAAGTTTTCTGCACTACCTTGAACAGCTGATAAGTTTCTTGCACTACCCTGAACTGCTGATAAGTTTCCTGCACTATCTTGAAATATTAATAAGTTTTCTACGCTATTAGGAGCTATTTATAAGTTCCTTCATTACCTTGAACTGTTGATAAGTTTCCTGCACTACCATACGTTGTTTCAAATGTGACGGGCCGAGAGAAGTTTGTGACTCAAAGGCAGGATGAAAGTGATTTTATTGTAGAACACTCTCCTTTATATACAAAATCTCAAAGCAACAAGAATTTTCATGTTCAAAAATTGACATCGTTACCGATGAGAAAAACAGACATGTTATTTCAGGTTCTTTTTAGTGCGAGGGGAGAGCGAAGATACAAGCACAAAATGAACTATGTACGATCGTGTAACACACGGTTGGTACATGGCTCCCCCCCCTAAAAATGACATACTGTACATGTTAAATAGGACGCCCTGAATCTGGAGTGGTAGTAGCAAAGACTGCGCCGATTAGCGGCAGTGAGTGGCTGCAGAAGTTGTTGGTTGGGGCACGAGCGAGTAAAGGTGGATGATGGGTGGCTTTGTTGCCGTTCCGGCTCATCACGGGGTAGGCGTGTGTGTCCTACGGCATTCATAGGCGTGTGTGTATCCTACGGCATTCATAGGCGTGTATGTCCTACGACATTCATAGGGCTAAGGCATTCATAGGCGTGTGTCCTACGGCATTCATAGGCGTGTGTCCTACGGCATTCATAGGCGTCTGTCCTACGGCATTCATAGGCGTCTGTCCTACGGCATTCACGTCAGCTTCGGTTGAAGTTTAATAGGTGTCCTCTTCGTAACGAGTGGAGGCGTTGATGGAGGTTTTGAAAGTCATGAAGTGGCTGTCCATAAGGGCGTCGGCTTTGGTCATCAAGTCCTTTATGGGTAAACTATTGACATCAGGTTTGGCAGCCCGTACAGGTTTGAGTAAACGGCTTACCCAAAGGGCACGAAGTAGGTTCACATCACGAGGAGAGCCGTCTGCGGCAGGTTGCAGGTGAGTGATACTGGCCATTTTCCCGAGGTTGAGCGAAGCCATTTGGTCCCCCAACGGTTGTTGAGAGAGCTGAAAAAGCATTGCTATACGGGGGGGGGGGGGGGGGGGAGATTGGAAGGCGGGAGGAGCGAGTCACTCCGGGGTCACCAATGTGACAGGGTAGGAGAAGGTTGTGACTCAAAGGCAGGATGAAAGATACTGAGTGAGTTCAATGTAGAACACTCTCCTTTATATACAAAATCTCAAAGCAACAAGAACATTTATGCTCAAAAATTGACATCGTTAACGATGAGAAAAACAGACATGTTATTTCAGGTTCTTTTTAGTGCGAGGGAGAGCAAAGATACAAGCACAAAATGAACTATGTACGATCGTGTAACACACGGTTGGTACACAAAGTTTCCTACACTACCATGAGTTATTGATAAGTTTCCTGTACTACCTTGAGCTATTGATAATTTTCCTACCTTGAACTGTTGATAAGTTTCCTACACTACCTTGAATTGCAGATAAATTTTATCCAAACCCTTGAATTGTTGGTAAAATTCCTGCATTTCCGTGAACTGATGAGAAGTATCCTACAGTACCTTGAATTATTGATAAGGTTCCATCACCAACTTGAACTTTTGATAAGTTTCCTCCACTACCTTGAAATGTCGATAACGTTTCTTAACCAACCTCTAACTATTGCTAACTTTCCTCTACTACCTTCATCTGTTGGTAAGTTTCCTCCAATACCTTGAAATTTTATTAAGTTTCCTTAACTACCTTGAAATATTTATAAGTTTCCTGCACTAACTTGAGCTGTTCATAAGTTTCCAACAGTACCTTGAATTATTGATAAGGTTCGACCACTCTTGAACTGGTGGTAATTTTCCTGTATTACCTTGAAATGCTGATAATATTTTTTGCATTACCTTGAACTATTGATAACCTTTCTACACTTCCTCGAACTGTTGATAAGTTTCATGCACTATCTTGAGCTGTTGATAAGTTTCCTGCACTACCTTGAACTGCAGATTAGTTTCCTGCACTACCTAGAACTGCAGATTAGTTTCCTGCACTACCTTGAACTGCAGATTAGTTTCCTGCACTACCTTGAACTGCTGATAAGTTACCTGCACTACCTTCAACTGTTGATAAGTTTCCTACACTACCTTGAACTGCTGATAAGTTTCCTGCACTACCTTCAACTGTTGATACGTTTCCTTCACTACCTTGAACTACTAAGTTTCCTGCACTAACTTGAAATTTTTATAAATATTTTGTACTATCTTGAGATGTTGATAAGTTTCCTAACCTACTTTCATATTTTGACAAGTTTCCTGCACTACCTTGAGCTGTTGATAAGTTTCCTGCACTAGCTTGAGCTATTGATAAGTTTCCTGCACTACCTTGAACTGCTGATAAGTTTCCTGCCCTATCTTGAAATATTGATAAGTTTTCTACGCTCTCAAGAGCTTTTTATAAGTTTCTTGCATTACCTCGAACTGCTGATTAGTTTCTCGTATTACCTTGAAATACTGATAAGTTTCCTGCTCTAGCTTTAGCTGTTGATAAGTTTCCTGCATTATCTTTAGATGTTGATAAGTTTCTTGCACTACCTTGAATTGTTGATAAGTTTCCTGCACTATCCTGAATTGTTGATAAGGTTCCTGCACTACCCTGAATTGTTGACAAGGTTCCTGCACAACCTTGAACTGGTGACAAGTTTCCTCCACTATCTTCAAATATTGATAAGATTCATGCACAACATTGAGTTGTCGATAACTTTCCTGCACTACCTTGAGCTGTTAATATGTTTCTTACAATACCTTAAGCTGCTAAGTTTCTTACACTACCCAGAGTTGTTGATATGCTTCTTACACTACTTTGAGTGCTTGATAAGTTTCCTGCACTACCTTGAACCGTTGATAAGTTTCCTGCACTACCCTGAGTTGTTGATGTTTCCTGTGCTACCTTGTGTTGTTGATAAGTTTCCTGAACTACCTTGAGTTGTTGATAGGTTTACTACCATACCTTTAGCTGTTAAGTTTCTTACACTACTTTGAGCTGTTGATAAGTTTCCTGTACTACCCTGAGTTGTTGATAAGTTGCCTGCACTACCTTGAGTTGTTGATAATTTTCCTGCGCTACATTGAGTTGCTGATAATTTTCCTGCGCTACCTTGGGTTGTTAATAAGTTTCCTGCACTACCTTGAGCTGTTGGTAAGTTTCTTACACTACCTTTAGCTGTTAAGTTTCTTACACTACCTTGAGTTGTAGATAATTTTCCTGCGCTACCTTGAGTTGCTGATAATTTTCCTGCGCTACCTTGGGTTGTTAATAAGTTTCCTGCACTACCTTGAGCTGTTGGTAAGTTTCTTACACTACCTTTAGCTGTTAAGTTTCTTACCCTACTTTGAGCTGTTGATAAGTTCCCTGCACTACCCTGAGTTCTTGATAAGTTTCCTGCACTACCTTTAAGTTTCCAATCATGTACTTTTGAGCTTACCTACTGTACCCAATGAACTGGAAAGAAGATACAATATTCTGTATATTCCTTTCTATAATAACAGAAAGCAGTGCTCTATTTTGTTCATTAATAAAAATACATATTTTCAATACTGTAATACATAAATGAAAGACAATTACAGCTTTAATCTGCTTCTCTTATCTACCGCAGATTAACATTCAATTTTCAATTCTCAAGCCGAAAAAAAGATGACAATAATAGATTTCTGGAGTTAAACAAACGTCTAGTAATAATTTCAATTCTTTTCAAGTGTTTGAAACCCCGGATTTTTTTGTTTAGAATTCTCTCCGCATATTACAGTGTTTGTCAAACACTCACATTTATAAAATTAAATGACACTTGAAAGGTCAAGATGTCTATGTACATCTCGGATGTAATCTCAACTCCAGTTATGTTGTTAGGATATCACCCGTGGCACCAAAGGATCTCTCTCTCCCTCTCTTTCGGAGCGTGATTGTTACCTATCTATCTATATATCTATCTATATGTATATATATATATATATATATTATATATATATATATGTATATATATATGTATATATATTTCTTTCCTGTCACGGTGAGCCGCTTAGCCAAACGTATGACTACTGAATCTCTCCCTGTCCCACGGGTAGGGGTAGAGGGAGTAGTCATACACTGGTGAGATGGGAACCCGGAGAGGCACACTCAGAAGCTACAATCTCCCACAAATTTCCCAAACTGTCATGTTGTAGTTAGGAAATGGGGACTGGGTGGGAAGGGTTGTATCTGTGTGTGTGTGTGTGCATGTCTATCTAAATACTTGGCCGTCATTTTTAACGGATCGCGTACACTAGTGTATATATATATATATATATATATATATATATATATATATATATATATATATATGTGCTTGTACATATTTATAAAATTATATCACATTTCCTCTTCTTACATATAGGAAGAGTGCCGATGGAACGTGGTTACGATTCACAACAGTCGATCAATTACCAGGTACGAAATTCACTGCATAGGTCAATAGGAATAAAACATCCAATGTGTTTATTATTGCAAAAAAAGGAGACCTGACTGATTGCAATAATTACAGGGGTATGACACTTACGTCAGTTATGAAAATATATAGTATGGTTATCCTAAAGAAACTGGAGAGAAAGATTGACGAAAAGCCGAGAGATAAACAAGCAGGATTTAGAAAAGGCAGAAGTTGCACTGACCAAATTTTCAATTTGAGACATGTTGTACAGCAATGCGTAGAATATAGAATACCCTTTTGATGGCATTTGTGGAGTATGAAAAAGCCTGTGATAGTGTGCACAGGCCAATTTTGTGAATGAAGTTCCTCTTGAATAAGTAAATTTGATTAAGTCTGTTTATGAGCATAGCAAGTGCAAAGTTGATATTAATGGAGTCTTATCAAATGAATTTCCAGTGAAATGCGGAGTACTCAAAGGGAATGTCTTGTCACCTACGTTGTTTATATATATATATATATATATATATATATATATATATATATATATATATATATATATATATATATATATATATAAATTTGTTATGTATAAATATACATACATGTATGCAAAGAATAGAAAGAAAACAATAAACCACTATCAAATTTGCAAGTAAAATTAACAACATATATTCATGCTTTGAAAACCGGCCTATCCTGAGAAAGCGTTGAAGACCCTCGTATGCAGCTCCGTAGAGTAAAAGAATTCCATCTATTCCGTATATCAATATAAAGAAAAATTGCAGTTAGGCTTAACGAATTGGGTTAAACCTGACTGTAGTCCAATCGAGAACAATCGCAATTCCTTTTCGCTTTGACAATGGGAGATATACCTTTTTTTTATTGGAATTTACAATAACGGCATTGTTGTAAACTTACGAATATTGGTCCGAATATATTTGTTTCAAAATTTGACAGACGGACTGGAGGACATTAGAGTATATACTTAAGTGTTGCGATTTTTTCTCGTAATTTCAATATTATCTTAATAGCATTGCTACCGAAAAAAATGTGTTTATCCATATGTTTTGCTTAATATATATCTAATTGTTTGTTCCCATCTCATCACTTGGGTTAAGAAAAATAGAATTATTCAAGTGTAAAATAGAAATATACAAATCCATCATGGACTCTCCAAAATCATGATATAGATTAAATTTAATTATCCACAATCTTGTGAACATTAAGATGTAATGAGTGGAAACTAACATAACCACAAAGAATAATATTGAACAATAACCCAAAGTTCCACACATCGTTGGCCCTTTTTCCGATTGAAATTAATGTTCACAAAAGCTTTAAGAACTATGTATGGGTTCTGTCAGTTGATGTCTTCAAAGATATAACCCCCTTAGTATTCCTCTGTATATATTTTTATTAGGTAGTAGGTCAGCCAGCGCACCAACTAACCTGTTGAGATGCTACCGCTAGAGTTATTGAGTCCTTTGGATCCCTTGCTCTGGTTACAGGTCATTTTCCCTTTCACATACAGCGAATAGTCTGGCCTATTCTTTCCACATTCTCCTCTGTCCTTATACACCTGACAACACAGATTAACAAACAATTTTTCTTAGCTCAAGTTGTTAACTACTGCACTGTAATTGTTCAGTGGCAACTTTCCTCTTAAGAAGCGTAAAACAGATTATTTAGCTGTGGTAAGCAGCTCTTCTAGGAGAACTCTAAAATTGAACCATTATTCTCTAGTCTTGGGTAGTACCATAGCTTCTGTACCATGATCTTCCACTGTCTTGGGGTAGAGTTCTCTTGCTTGAAGGTACACTCCGGTTCACTATTCGATCTTTCTTCTATTCCTCTTTTTTTTTTAGTTTTATAGTTTAGCTATGAAAGATCTATTCTAATGTTGTTACTGTTCTTTAAGACATTTCATTTTAATGCTTCATTACTTCCCTTTTAGTTTATCTATTTACTTGTTTCCTTTCCTCACTGGGCTATTTTTGTCTGTTGGAGCTTTTGAGCTTTTGAGCTTATAGCATCTGGCTTTTCCAACTACGGTTGTAGCTTAGCTAGTACTAATAATAATAATAATAATAATAATAATAATAATAATAATAATAATAATATGTATTCTCTACAACCTCTGACTGCAGATTTTTAATTAATTACTGTACCAACGAGGTCCCTGTTGCCCCAATTCCTCATGACCAACTCAGCAATGGGCGTGTTATTCTCAAGTCCTCACCTAGCTCATTAACATTTACAATATTACCTTTAAGGCCCCACTAAGCTCAGTAAGGTGTACAGTATATTACCTTGAAATTCCCTCCAAACTCAGTAATATGTAGAGTATATCCCCTTGAACTTCTAAGTTCATTAATACATATTACCTTGGCATCCTCACCTAGCCCAGTAATGTGTATATTACTTTAAAGTTCCCAACATCAGTACTGTGTACATTGCCTTGAAATCCATAAAAACTCAATAATGTCTAGTATCTTAAGTTCCCACTAAGCTCGGTAATATGTATATTACCTCAAAGTTCCCAATACGATCAACATTACTAATGTTACAATGACGCCCCACCGAAATCAATAATATGTATAGCCTCAAAATTCATACTAAACTCAGTAGTAGTTAATTTGTCTCAGCTGGTGGGTCCATTACACTAGGTAATATTTATATCGTCTCAGACGGTCTCTATATTGATCGAAACCTCAACAAATATCAAATAGTCTCCTGGCTAGCACAATGGTAACATGTTCGCCTAGCATTTCGCATGGCAGCAGATCGATCCCCATCCGGGACCGTGAGTTTAAGCTGTTTACTGGGGACGCCACTGCTGTGATTGAGCACCACAGTGGGGGATTGGGCTTGCCCGGCTGACGTTCTGGTGAGCATCTATTCTGATGAAACTGGAACTGAAACTAGACATCATTATCTTTAATGTTTAGGATGCCTCTATTCCATACTAAGCTCAATAAGGTTACTGTTGCCTGGAGGTTGTACCAACCGTGTGTCACACGATCGTACATCGTTCATTTTGTGTATATATTATGCTTGTATCTTCACTCTTCCCTCGCACTAAAATGAACCAGATTAAACATGTCTGCTTTTTTCCTCTGTAACAGTGTCTGTTTTTTAAACATGAAATTTCTTGTTGTTTTGAGCTTTTGTATATAAAGGAGTGTTCAATAATAAATTTACTCAGTTGCTTTCAACCTGCCTTTGAGTCACAACCTTCTCTCGGCCCGTCACAAGGTCTTCACAAAGCTCGTTAATGTCCATACTGCATCATCTGACATCTTTACCAAGTTCAACTAGGTGATCGCTCTCAGTTTGTAGGTATACAGCATAATCCAAGCTGTATGAGCTATTTGAATTCCATTAGAGCAGCTCAAACGTCCTACTGTATGGCAATAAGTTACAGCTTTGTCCATCATCTCCTTCACAGTGAACTAATAGCTTGGCTGGTTTCTCCGTCTAATTAATTAGAACTTTTCTGTCTTCTGGACAGCTCGTCTTCATCGCTCCTGGTCAATTGTGATTTCAGTTATTCCTTCTTACGTTATTCATAGTTATGCTGTTATAAAAAGCTATTCCTAAAAATCTAAAGTTTATAAAATTTATCAACTATCCTCAATTATACTCGTGTTCATCAATATGCTATCAGAACTTCCGATTTTCTGGAAATTGTTTAAGTTTTTGTCTGTCTTAAACAGTTTCTCTCTCTCTCTCTCTCTCTCTCTCTCTCTCTCTCTCTCTCTCTCTCTCTCTCTCTCTCTCTCTCTCTCTCTCTCTCTCTCTCAAATTTTCCACTGGTGTATGGTAATACTACTCAATCATCCCGACTGAAAAGGGATAAAATACCTTTCAGTTGCAAACAATGTGTGATTGAAGAACAAACAGGATACAAATATTGAGGATCAGTGAAATGAATATTTTGATAGAGCAAAATGTACAGAAATTCGTAGTAGTTCAAGCATAAAGAAAAACAAAAATATGTAATTTTCAAAGCTTCGAGATTTCATGTGTCTTCTTAACTGGAGATAAGATGTCTTGTGGCTCTGTTAATTATACTGTATTCTTCGACCTTGAAGTTTCACTCAAGTGAGTTCCAGCATCATAACAAAAACCAATGAGGAACTTTTAGGACGATCTAGCTTTTCTCCACTAATTTCCAACTCAGTCTGAACGGCAGGTTGTGAACTTGCGAGTCGGTGACTCGAACAAGGTCCCGAGTTCGAGCTGTTATCATGAGTTGAAAAGTTTCTCGAGTCAACACATTACCGTCCTGGTGGACTATAGGTCTGCATGCTGAGTTAGCAGCCACTGCCTAGTTTTCCCTGATCCTAGCTTGGGTGGAGAGGCAGTGCTGATCACATAATCTCAAACATGTAGTGTGACAGCAACGACCAGTTGTCTGCCGCTCACGAGTAACCTTTAAATCTAAAGATTTATATAAAAAGTAGTGCCGGTACTGCAAAAGTTGGGACAGAGAGAATCGCCCGAATATCAGGCCAAAAATAAAATAGTCTTATTTTTTCATCCACCATTTGTTGCAAAATTAAGTTTTTCTCTACAAGATTCACGCTTCTTATTACATACAACCCATCAACATTTAATAAATTGTGGCCAATAACTCAAGGGACTAAATTATTGATATTAAAAACGGACGTTACACTTAACATGGCCATCGAAGCGTAAAACTAACGGAAAAGCTTCCCTCTTATACAACTGCCTGATGAGTGATTTAATAAGACAACTGGCATTACAATATGACGGGATTACAGACAGACAACAAGAATAGTAGCAGCCAAATAGTCGTAATAATAAAAGGGTAAAATGTGAAAAAGGTCAAGTGTGTTACTTCGCTTGAAATCATAAGCTCAAGTAGTGTTATAATTAATGTCTAAAATTAACCCACAAAAAAAGGAAGAAAAAAATTAAGACGAAAACATTCTATTACGAAAAATAACTAAAATATTCTAATAATTTTTGATAATATCCTTTTAGAAAGCATCAAGCATTATTTCTATTGTAAAAACAAACACCTGAAAAAGTGCAAATAAATAATCCCTACTTGAGAGAATACCATTTTCATTTTCTTATTTGTTTGAATATTGCCAAGCAAAAATAGCTTAACCTTTTTTTTAAGCTCAAGATACAGCTGAAAAATATAATTTCCATTTTATAAAGTCAGTCATCGATATTTATTCAATATCAAGTACCAAGAATCTGTCAGCGTCCCTTTAAAGAATCACAAATTAATATCTGGAGGAAAATAGACTCTGTTCGCTTTCCATGTCTGAAATCATAATTTTGGACGTTGCCAGAAATTTGAACATCAATATGTTGAAGACAACTAAAACTAGAGGGGCACTCATTAGAGTGCAGACCTCCGCCGCGGTAGCTTATTCCTCAACCTTTGGCACGACCTT
>NC_090745.1:107564778-107589778 GCF_036898095.1 Palaemon carinicauda | reverse complement strand
TAGGTGCCCTGGCATACGTCTTTTCAAGATCCACAAAACACATTTAAAATTTCCAATTCCCTTCCAGATATTTCTCTTGGACTTACCTTACTATAAAATGGCATCCACACTGCTGTTTATGTGCATCAATAACTCTCTCAACCATTCTTTTACTTTTCTTTCTATTATCTTGAATACAAGCTCTAAAAGCGTTGTTCCTATGTAGTTTCCACAGTTTAACACATCTTTTTGTTTATACAATTTAATAATCAAACTATCTTTCCAATCCCTTGGCAGTTCCTCTACATCCCAAATCTTTACCAATATTGTGTGCACCATCTCTTCTAGATTTCCCAAAGCCATAGTAATTTCTGTTTTTACCACTGACTTTCCTACAGCTTTATTTGATTTTCATTTCTTTGTAGGATTCTCACCTTCACTATTATGTTTGCTATTGATCCCTCTACTGGAGGAACATTTTCCAGTTCTTCTCGCTCCTTCTCAGTATCTAATAGTTGTAAAAAGTAGTTTTCCCTTCCTCTCTTGACTCCCTCTTCCACAATTAAGATATTTCTACTTTTCATCTTCAATAATTCCTACCTCTCTTACATCTTCCCCCCTCTACAAATCTGTAAATTACCTTTTCTTTCTCCGATGTCCCCATCAACTCATACCTCTCTCTCTCTCCTGGCTTCTCCCTTTTGCAATTGCTATTAATATCTTTGTTTCTCTATTTGCCCGTCTATAAAAGTTTTTCTTTGGTAGTTGTTAGCTTCTTTTCCACATTCTTCTGGCTACACACTTTTCTTTCATAGCTGCTTGAACCTGTTGATTCCACCACTATCTTAATTTTTTCTGCTTCTGCTTATCACTTGTCTTCTCACACAGCTCTGCTGCTGCTAGTACCACAATCTCTTTCATAACACCCTATATCTCTTCACGCGATTCTGATGTTCTATTTCCTCCTAAATTCTCTCGCCTTCATCCCTTCAGCTTCCAAGGTTTGATCCTTCTATTCCTGTTCAGAGCTTTTTTCTTATTGCTTTTAGCCTGAAATCTACCACTACTAGTTTATGTTGAGCTACGATGAATTATTTTGGAATAATTAGCAATCCATAGGTTTTTTTTTTTTTCCTACCTAACCATCATACAATCAAGTTGCGTCTCAATTTTGTCCGCTGATATATACTCTCAGATGACTTATCCTTTTTTCAAACTGTGTATTCAAGACTACCAGATTCATAGCCTCAGTTAATTACAGCAATGTTTCCCCTTACTAGTTTCTTCTTACAAAACTTTTTCCTCCATGTATTCCTTCAAAGCCATCAGAATTCTCTCTTACATGGACAGCCATATCCCTTGATAATACTCTTTCTATATAGTCTTCTAATTTCCTTTTGAATTCTTCTATCTCTTCACTAACACCTTTGTTAAGGGGCGTATGCCGAGATGATATGCTATATTCTATTAATCTTTCACAATCTTTACCGCTGGACTTGTCACATCTTCCTGCAAATCTGCATAGAGAATGACCACTAACTCCATTTCTCCATATATCTTCCCCTGGATAGTTAACTTTATAGTTAATATCCTTCCTCAAACTTTCTTGCACTGTTCCCCTTCTATTTAGTCTCCCGGACCTGTATACATAATGATAATTTTCCTTTTATACATGACAAAAACAAGACCCCTTTTCTGTAAGGTTATCAACATTCCTAATATTCCGTTTTCAAATTCTTATAATTCACTATTAAAATATAGTTCTTGAAAGCGCCTGACCTCATCAAAGTAATTACGCCTCTACTAATAATTATAGCAGCAGCCAGTTCAAGGTGGTTTCAACATATTTAGACAAAGAGAATTGAATAACCGAATAACCCACCACGCTTCTCGTACGCAATTAACGAACTGATTCAACGTGATTACTATACAACTGTATTTAATGTATATTTCCTCATTTTTCTTTATAATCAACTGTAATCAGTATTTCCATTTTTTTCTTTTTAATCAATTGTAATTAATATCTATTATTTTCCCATTTTCTACCTAAGATTAACATCAAGTATGAATGTTTGAGTGTCGTTTATTCATTCACTCATTCATTTACTGATTTATCTAAAGCATTTTAGCGCAGGTGATAATGGGGTCACAAGATCCGAATTCTACAGAATAGGCATTCATTGAAAAGACAAAGAACTAGTAGAAAGGACTATTAAGCTCTCTCTCTCTCTCTCTCTCTCTCTCTCTCTCTCTCTCTCTCTCTCTCTCTCTCTCTCTCTCTCCTATTGCCCACTCCCTAAACCATAATAAGATCCGAATTCTACAGAATAGGCATTCATTGAAAAGACAAAGAACTCGTAGAAAGAACTATTAAGCTCTCTCTCTCTCTCTCTCTCTCTCTCTCTCTCTCTCTCTCTCTCTCCTATTGCCCACTCCCTAAACCATAATAAGATCCGAATTCTACAGAAGAGGCATTCATTGAAAAGACAAAGAACTCGTAGAAAGAACTATTAAGCTCTCTCTCTCTCTCTCTCTCTCTCTCTCTCTCTCCTATTGCCCACTCCCTAAACCATAATAAGATCCGAATTCTACAGAATAGGCATTCATTGAGAAGACAAAGAACTAGTAGAAAGGTCTATTAATCTCTCTCTCTCTCTCTCTCTCTCTCTCTCTCTCTCTCTCTCTCTCTCTCTCTCTCTCTCTCTCTCTCCCTAAACCATAATAAGATCCGAATTCTACAGAATAGGCATTCATTGAAAAGACAAAGAACTAGTAGAAAGGACTATTAAGCTCTCTCTCTCTCTCTCTCTCTCTCTCTCTCTCTCTCTCTCTCTCTCTCTCTCTCTCTCTCTCTCCTATTGCCCACTCCCTAAACCACCCCTCCGCTACTTCAAGCCACAACACAAGGACAGGCTTAACAATCACTACAAATTTCATTTGCCTCCGGAGCGTAACAATTTAATTATGTCTCTTAGTCTGCGAGTTAAGTGCCAAGAAGGGGGAGTGATTGGGGGCACGTGGAGACGAGTAGATGGGGGGAGGGGTGACTGGAGGGGCAACTGGAGATGTGGGAAGAGGTGAAGAGGAGATGATGAAGAGCGAGGTTAAGAATTAAGAGGCACCTCGAGTGGCACTTAAGCGACACTTGGGGTTCTTGAATCCTACTTAACTGTCTCTTGTATAAACACAAACAGGAAAACATCGAGCGTGTAGTACTTGGTGGATGAGATCGCGCGCCTATCTCGTAATGTAAAGCCTTGAGAATTGAGTTTAGGGTATAATAACCATATTAGTGAACAAAAGCAATGTAAATCGTCATTATTATTATTATTATTATTATTATTATTATTATTATTATTATTATCATATATTATTATTACCTCCGCCAAGGAGGTTAAGATTTTACTCGTCTGTTTGTTTGTTTGCCACAAGTCTAACTGAAAAGAGTTATGGATGAATTCTGATGAAAATTTTAGGATATGTCAGAAATGGGTAACTTATGAGTGATTGGATTTTGACGGTCATCCGGATCCAGGAATTTTTTGTATAGGGATTCTTCACTAATGCGAGATTGGACCAAATTAAACATTTCGGTTTATTACTCAACAAATAAAGCTCGGAATAAAGCCATCTTAAGGTCTAGCAATCACCATATATTGTCTACTGTTCATTACCATCGTTATGGAGGTTCCGTTTGTGAATTAAACTCGTTATGACCTGGAAAAACAAAATGAATTACTCTAAAAAAAGAAATATTGGTTGCTGACAATTATCTCCTCTAACAGATAAATAAGAGTCTAGTAAGGGCCAAGATGGTATGATAGAGGGAACAGAGTTGTCTTGGCGGAGGTCTGCGCTTTCTGACTGCTTTTACTACTTCTTGTTATTACCTCCGCCAATGAGTTTATATAATCGAGACAGTTTATTTATTTATTCATATGTTGGTGTGTCTGTGAACAGGATTACGTCAAAACTACCAGACGGATTTCGATGAAATTTTCACCGAAAATAGACCTTCGGTTACAGACGACCCAATTAAATTTTAGGGATTATCCGGTACCGGATCCGAACTCTAAATCCAGATTGGCCTTTTTCGCCATTTTAAAAGTAATCGTTAAAACAAACTGACGAATTTTTACGATATTTTCAACATGGATAAATCTCCGGCCATGGACGACTCCATTAACTATTGTAGATCCGGTACCGGTGTGACGGTCTGAACGATCCCCCGGTCTCAGAATTCTCCTTGATAATCTGCGCATGCGCGAACATTACTGTTTGCCAGTGCATACGAGGTTGATGTTTTAATTTCCCGTAATGTTAGCGTGCGCAGCTCAACATTACCGCTTGCCAGTACATACGAGCTTGATGTTTTATTTTCATGCGAGCGAAGCGAGCTAATGGCGTAAAAGAACCATTATACAATGTCAAGGAGAATTCTGAGACCGGGGGATCGTTCAGACCTTCACACCGGATCCGGATTTGCATTTTTCACAGTTTTTAAGATAACGTCATAACAAATTGATGCTTTTGATTTTCACCAATTTTAACAATGGATAGATATTATGCATAGGAAGAAATCTTGAAATTTTGTGGATGATACGGATGAAGATCACGATTATGGATCAACATGAACTTTCACCATCTCAGTCAGCATATGAAAAGTGGGAGGTGATGTCCCTAGATTAGGAACTGGACCGAATATCCCAAGTACTTGTCAACAATGGATTCTCCAATAAGCACGTCCAAAAGGAAGTCAGGAAAGCAGTAGACAAGTGGTACGAACCCGACCCCGCCGAGAGAATCGACAGTAGCAATATCATCAAGCTATTTTACAAAGGACATATGCATCCGAATTACCTGCAAGACGAGAAGGCAATGAAAGAAATCATCAAGAATAATGTATCCCCTACTGAAGACACCCAGAAATTGGACTTTATTGTATATTACCAAACGGCCAAGACGAAAAGCCTTATTATGAGGAATAACCCAGCGCCCCCAGAGCAGGATTTCTTGAAGAAGACGAATGTTGTCTATGCATATCAATGCCCTATCCGTGGTTGTCCCGGGAATTATATTGGCATGACAACTATGCGTCTTTCCAAGAGAATTTCTTGCCACGTACAGCAAGGGGCTATAAAGAATCATGCCCTACAAAGACATAACACCCTTATTTGTCGAGCTGATATTGTCAGTAACACCAAGATTATTGGTAGTGTCCCAGATAGTCGACGTCTACGCATCCTAGAAGCTCTACTGATACAGCGAGATAAACCCACCCTTAATACGACCCAAGAGATGTTTCTGTTACCATCAAGCCGTCGTATTGATACATCAAGAAACCCCCATCAAGGAGGACCTAATGAAGACACTACCAACCATGAAAATACCCTGAATTTTGACGCCGAAGTAGGAAATGATCTCAGCCACGTGGGACACTTTTATGAGCGGGAGAGCAGCCTGGCTGGCTCAGAGTGCGCCTCAGCCAATCACAATTCAAGTCCCCCGATGACGTCACAGACTGGTATTCCCGGCCGAGATCGTCGTACACCAGACACCATACCATACCAGCTCCGATTAACCAATGAAAACCAATGAAAATTTGAGCCCTTTCACTTCTAATCCTGATCCTGGGTATATATACCACCCAACTGCAGCATCCACCTCACTCTCTACCTGAAGACGAGGAAGGACTTATCCTCGAAACGCGTCGTAGTTTTTACTATTTTGTACCAAAAGTTTTACTTGTATTTTATGAGAATATACTTGAAAAGTCTTCCCGATTTTGTCATTCACCTGACTGATGAATTTTTCAAGTCTGCTGGCTGATTGTAGCGCTCTAGAGAAGAGAATTATCCGGAAATTAGAAAAACTGGATAAGAAAATAAACTCTGCCGATGCAGCCATTATTATTATTATTATTATTATTATTATTATTATTATTATTATTATAAGCAAATATTCTTATAAAATAGGTTGAAAGTCCATGGCTATGAAATGCGAGCTTCCACGGAACAAAATGACCGTATGAAGGAAGGACTTGTGTATCGCCACAATCAGCAAAGCTATACCAGTCAGGCCCATCCACAGTAGGTTGACTTGCTGTGAACGATCAGACGAAAACCTCCCATCATTACAAATCCGCAATGGGCAGCGTGGTGATGAAACTAGCCAAACCCCATGCATGAATAAAGACATGTCTGAAGCCTTTGTCCTTCAGTGGACTAAAAACGGCTGCATTTCTTCTTCTATTTATATATACAATATATATATATATATATATATATATATATGTGTGTGTGTGTGTGTGTGTGTTTTGATTTTTGGCATATCACTTAACGTTTGTAATAAATATACAGTCAGCCCTCCCGATTCGCGGAGGGTTAGGTAACAAAGACAGGAGCGAAAAGCAAGAATCTGCGCATACTTGCTGCCCTAGGGTAGGTTAACTCCTAAACTAACAACTCACAGCCCATTGCCTATGCATGGTCGACTAAAACACTAAGTAATGCCTAATATTGTTTTTACTTGGTTTCTATCACAGTAGAAGTACTGTATTACGGTATTAACATATTTCAGTAAGTGGACAGTATATGTACACTTGTGTACTCAAACTCATCAACAGTAACACTAGAGTATCAAACAATAAATACACTGACAAAATAAATCAAAAGTAAAATTACCAGTACAACACATTCACTAACCATTTCCGTATGAAGTTCTACGTATTAAGTCTGAAACATGATGTAACACTAAACCGTTGACTTTTTGGCACATAGCAGTGTAATATACATATCACATTTTATATTCCAATCACTATAAACAAACTGGATATGTACAGGTTATTTACATAACTTTTTTTTTCAACATCAAAACATGATTCTCCACTAAAAGAACTGAAGCAGAAGATGAATGTGCGAGGAGAGACCAGGATGAGGACAAGTGAGCGAGATATGGGGTGTTGTGCTGTATGGAGAGGGAAATTGTGGAAAGGATGCCAGTTGGGACAGGATGCCAGTTGGGAAAGATTGCGGTCATTTTGAAATTACCGGGCAGTGAGAATACTTATTGCGAAACCGCGAATATATTTCTTTATTTAATAAGTTATATGATTCTCTTTGTCGAGAATGATCGAAATCAAGAACGATCAAAATTGCGACGGATGAACCCATGAATAGGAAGGGCCCACTGTGTAATACATTAGTGACTTCTGTAAATCAAAGACCTCATCTATCCAAGGAAACAAAACTCTAAAGTTTAAAGTTTCAGGAGCAAATAGCTTTTTTGTTTTTCCATTCAATATTTGGTGCCGTCACGTGTTTTGCATAACTGTTGCAGGCGATTCTTCGTCAGGTCTATAGTTGTTAAATGATGGAATTGTAAATTAAATGGCTAGGATGATGAAAAAAAAATGGAAACAAAATGAAAACTCTAAGATTCTTTGAGATGGAATAATTTAAGATTAATTTTGAAGTTCATAATTTTTCAGAAAGCTTCACAAGATCCCATGATCTATCTTACCAGTTACTTCAGGGGAATGCGTTATCAATTGTCCGATGCAGCCTAAACTGTGACTTCCTCTTCCCCTCAGAAAATTCAGAACTGTAAACGATTTTATTCCCTTTAGACTCTGTTCATTATGACAACCCTTATTCCCGCTGCTCCAGCATTCTTTCTGCAGTGATGTAGTTCCTGTACTCACATTCTGGCCATCCATGCAATTTTCATCTTTTCTACGATGAAACTCACAGTTACAACATGGTTAATGTCACGTTTTCTGGGATGGTCCAATAGTGAATTTCCAAATACTTAAGTATTTTCACCGATATAGCATTTACATTGCACTGCAATTCTATTATTTATCCATTGTAGCTTTAATGAAGAATCACGTAAAAATTGATTTATAAAACATGTCGGCACTAGACATCTAATGGAGCAACAGAGGAAATATCATAAATGGAAATAAAACTAGTCTTTGCCATGAAATTAGTCACAGCAGAACAAACAAACAAAAACTTCCCCCAGTCTCAAGAAAGGCAGTTCCAATCGTCAAGATCAAAACGGATAAATCACCGCAACGCTTGGCACCGAACTTTCAAAAGAACATTCTTGGACACCTAACAAGTTTATGTACCTGTTCTATCCGCTGATCCAGTTAAGGATCTGTACTAACCTCATGATTCTTCGTTTTTCACTTGTTAGTGGAGAGGGGTGAATAAATTATTTGATCTCGTTCCCTCTACAATGCGTGCTGCAAGACACACACACACACACACATGCACATACTAACACTCAGTCTACATGTTTCTCTAAATTCTCTTAACTGCTGTACCTACACAGCAGTAGTACATCACACAAGGGGGAATATATTATTATTGAAGCTATGAGACAAGATAAACGTTTCCCCTACAAGTGCGTACACACACACAGAGAGAGAGAGAGAGAGAGAGAGAGAGAGAGAGAGAGAGAGAGAGAGAGAGAGAGAGAGAGAGAGCGAGAGAGAGAAAGCAATAAAACTACTCTTGTTTAAAAGAGACGATAAATTTTGACTTGATGAAAATAAAAATTACTAACCACACAAAAGAGAATCACCAATACCTCAAAAAAAAAAAAAAAAATCCCAAACGTGCTGGAGTTGAGCAATAATCGTTATAAAAGTAGGAAATAAAAAGAAAAGCCGAAAAGAGAGAGAACTTCAAAAGCGACCAAAGAAAGGAAATAACCTTTTCAAAGGAGGAATTTACAATGGCTCGCGCTAAAAGCAATGAAAAACAACACTTGAACATGTTCTATACGGACTCGTATTTGTTTTCGCATCAGGCCGCGTTTATGTGCGTGACGCTTACATTACTAAAACACAGTAGCGAATTATGTTCTGTCAATTAATGCTATTTTGAGGGAAAAGTTTACGCATTTAAACGTTGATGCTCATAGGTGTAATTAACTAATATAAATGCAAGGGAAATGTCTTTTATCACCAGTAAAACTCTTTTACCAAAAGAGAGGTAGCTATAAGGCTAAATAGATATTTTAGAACATTAGTCGCTGTACAGTATATTAAAAACTCGGCACTGCTCAGATACAGATACACAGTAATATTCAGAATTTGAACCACACGCATTCTTGCGTTTAAAGGTCTCTCATGAGAGGCAGAGGCAAGGCACAGTGACATTACCCTAACAAACAGGACAGCCCTAGAGATTGACCATATTACATATGATCAACGCTCAAGCCCCTTCTCCACCCAAGCTAGGACAAGGGAGGGTCAGGCAATGGCTGCTCCTGACTTGGCAGGTAGACCTATAGGCAACCAAACACCCGCCCCCCCCCCCCCATCCTTACCTCACAAGATGGCGAGGTTGCAGCCACTAAAGGACCTAACGAGCCTGAGTGGAACTTGAACCCCAGTCTGGTGATAACCAGGCAGGGGACGTTACCAACAGGCCGCCAAAACCCATATAAGATCTATTCATGTTACAACTTCGAGTTAAATAACCCTTCCTTTTACGCCTTCCACCAAAGTATATGTCCTGCTGTCAAACGTATTTATATTTATCTACACAATGTGAAACAGGATCAAAACACATTGATTAATCCTTCATCTACGTTCAACATTTACATATTTCTTATGCAACATTAGCTTCAACAACTACGGTCAAAACATACATATTTAACGAAAAGGAAACCGAGAAAATGTATGGTCCACAACAAAACCCCGAGATTAATAAAACAAAACAAAAAAAAATTTACGGCATCGTTAAATTTTTACAACACTCACCTTCCAACATTTATTGCACTACATTATATAAATTACCTATAGTATCATTACCTCCGCCAATTAAATTGGAAGGAGGTTATGCTTTCGATCCTGTTTATGTGTTTGTTTGTGCGTGTGTGTGTTTGTGAACAGCTTCCTGACCACAATATTGATCGTAAGGAAATTTGCAGCGATTAACTGCTATGTAAGAAGCTGGAAATGTTTAAATTTTGGAAGGTCAAGGTCAAAGGCCAAGGTCACGGTCAAGCAAAATATCCAATTTATGTAATCAGACGTAAGTTTGGGCATCATTGTCACAGAGGCTTCAAACTTGGTTCATATTTGAGTGTATGAAGATCCACGCTAATTAATACATGTTATGGTCAAAGGTCAAGGTCAAGGTCGAGCAAAAGGTTGAGAAATAAGCTGGAGATCTATGCTCAACTGAGTGCCCCTCCAGTTCTTATTTATTTTCTGATGAAAAAGAGCTGCCAGAAAATCAGCCATTATATTTCAACTTTGTCAGTTTTTCTTGTTTCATAACTCTTGCAACAGCCCTTACTATCTCTTGCATTTCAATTACCAAAGGTTCTCTAAGTCACAACTTCTCTCATCTTATCATCATCTTTTACAAAGTATTTGTATGCGTCAACCAGTTTCACTTTTCCACCATCTTGTCGCTCAACCAATTACTGTCAATAATTTTTCAATACGAGAACTTGCAAACTATTCCGCCAATCCCTTTATGTTAAATTTTTACTTTTATCAACAATCAATACAATATCATTTACAAATGTCAGGTATTCTAAACGGTATTTCCATCTGTTATCTTCTCAAGTTTACACCCACAATCTTGTTTGAAACTAATTTCTACGTCTACCCAAGTCACTCACCACTTAACATTTCAACACGTTAACTGGATAACTTTTGCTTTCAATTTAACCCTTAAAATAATGGGAGTAGGTAGTTTCTAACTCCTAAGAAGGTGCCAGTTTAAAGGTTTAAAGGCCACTCATGAATGACAGAGACAAGGGACAGTGAGATTGCCCTATCAAGCAGGACAGTGCCCTAGAGACTGACCATATATACATATGATCAACGCCCAAGCCCCTCTCTACTCAAGCTAGGACCAAGGAGGGTCAGACAATGGCTGCTGATGACTCAACAGAAAGACCTATGGGGTACCCCAAACCCACCATCTTTAGCTCACAAGGTTGGTGAGGTTGCAGAGACCAAAGAAATTAACGAGATTGCGCGGGACTCGAATCCCAGTCTGCCTTTGGAAAGACTAAAATTTCAAGGGACTTATCTTTATATTTTCCTTTTTTTAAACTATTAATAGACACTTAAAAACAGTATTAGTCATTTCAAAAATATCATCGGCCACGCGAGACCCGCTTGAATATTGAATTTCTGCCGTTCAATCCAATTGCCTTATAGATTCGCTAAAAAAAATTGACGCCTCATTAGAAGCAACAACACTTCCTTTGAAGTTCACTTAAGGACGATAAAGAACACTAACGAAGTCGTACACACTACCTGAAATAACCACTTCCAAGGTAAGATGCAAACACTGACAGAAAAAGACGACCCGAGTTACGATAATTTCAGCGAACGTTCCGCTTGAAAAAAAAAAAACATAGAAGGGGGGGGAGAAAGGGGGGGTAGAAGGGGAGGGGGGGTTAGAAGGGGAGGGGGGTAGAAAGGGAGGGGGGGGGGGTTAGAAGGGGAGGGGGGGTAGAAGGGGAGGGGGGGGGTTTGGATATCAGGAAAGGGGGAGGGAGGGGGGAGAAGAACGAAGCCAAAGGAACCAATTCCAGCGTGGAAAACGCTTATCCCGAAATACCGAGGGAATTTACTTTTTCCCCAATTAGCGTTTGACTTCAATTTCCTCTCAGTGTCTTTTATAATTACTTGTTTTCAACTAATTATTAAGATGGGAAAGTTTTCCGACCAAACTTTTACGGCAGATCTTTTTTTTTTTTTTATTCTTTTCCCTCAAGCCAAGAGCCGTGGAAGCGCTGCAGAAGAAATTATAACAAACTTTGCCGTGCCCATGGTTACCTCTCTCTGGTCTCGCTAAAATAAATTGATATTCGAAAGTGTTCTATCAGTGTAATGAATACGTACATTATTATTATTATTATTATTATTACTTGCTAACTTTCAACCCTAGTTGGAAAAGCAGGATGCTATACTATAAGCCCAGGGGCTCCAACAGGGAAAAGAGCCCAGTGAGGAAAGGAAAATAAGGAATATAAAATATTCTAAGAGGAGTAACAATAACATAAATATATTCTACATAAACTATAAAAACTTTATAACTAAACAAGAGAAAGAGAAATAAGATAGAATAGTGTGTTCGAGTGTACCCTCAAGCAAGAGAACTCTAACCCAAGACAGTGGAAACTTCCCGTTATATCTATTAATGGTAGCGCATGCCATGATTTTTTTTTCTATTTATAACTATCATCGCCACCGAAGCTTTTACCTGTATATCATACTGACATCAACCACAGTACTGAGAAATCCATGGGCCACAATGAGGCATGCAGACGATTGTAGTATCTTTTTTTTCGTAGGCGGATGTCTAACAAGTTAATAGTTTCTTTCTAATTAATCATCGCCACCGAAACTTTTACCTGTATATCATACCGACATCAACCACAGTACTGAGAAATCCATGGGCCACAATGAGGCATGCAGACGATTGTAATATCTTTTTTCCGTAGGCGGATGTCTAACTAGTTAATGGTTTCTTCCTAATTAATCATCGCCACCGAAACTTTAACCTGTATATAATACTGACATCAACCACAGTACTGTGAAATCCATGGGCCACAATGAGGCATGCAGACGATTGTAGTATCTTTTTTTTTCGTAGGCGGATGTCTAACAAGTTAATGGTTTCTTTCTAATTAATCATCTCAAGTTCCGGATGATTAATTCTTAAAGAATTTGTCTGCGTTAGAGCAAAGTTTCAATCCCAGTGGAATTTAGAGAAGACTTTGACTAGAACCTGCTAGAGCATCATCGTTCGGCGATATGACCCTTTTACCCCCACCATAAGGTTAAATTTCGAGCACATTTTGCTATATAATTTTTTTTAAATTGCTCTAAAAAGCTTAATTTTTGTCCTAGAGAGGTCAGGTTGGTCTTATTCTTTTGGAAAATGCCTGAAGTTTCTCATAAAATTATAAAAAATATGTAAAAATATGTAATTAACAGTGTTTTGCAAGAACGTACCGGTACGTCCTTTGGGGGTGAAAGGGAGTTTTATCTTCCATCTTGCCTTGTTAAAAGGGGAAATGAGGATAATGTGAAGGGATAGGTATCATGCAAGTAACAAAGCAAAGTATTGGAGATCGAGATATACCGGAGCTAACGTGTAATGTTTAACAATTATTATTTTTTACAAATTATTGAAGTATTCCTTTAACAACTGGGGCAATGAGGATAATGTGAAGGGATAGGTATCCTGCAAGTAACAAAGGATAGTATTGGAGATCGAGATATACCGGAGCTAACGTGTAGTGTTTTACAATTATTATTTTTTACAAATTATTGAAGTATTCCTTTAACAACTGGGGTAATGATGATAATGTGAAGGGATAGGTATCCTGCAAGTAACAAAGGATAGTATTGGAGATCGAGATATACCGGAGCTAACGTGTAATGTTTTACAATTATTATTTTTTACAAATTATTGAAGTATTCCTTTAACAACTGGGGCAATGAGGATAATGTGAAGGGATAGGTATCATGCAAGTAACAAAGGATAGTATTGGAGATCGAGATATACCGCAGCTAACGTGTAATGTTTTACAATTATTAAATTATTATTTTTTACAAATTATTGAATTATTCCTTTAACAACTGGGGCAATGAGGATAATGTGAAGGGATAGGTATCATGCAAGTAACAAAGGATAGTATTGGAGATCTACATATACCGGAGCCAACGTGTAATGTTTTACAATTATTATTTCATACAAATTATTGAAGTATTCTTTTAACAACTGAATGAAAGGAGGAGACGAAAAAAACAAAATAAAATATTCTATGTGAAGGGATAGGTATCATGCAAGTAACAAAGGATAGTATTGGAGATCGAGATTACCGGAGCTAACGTGTAATGTTTTACAATTATTATTTTTTTACAAATTATTGAAGTATTCCTTTAACAACTGAATGAAAGGAGGAGACGAAAAAATAAAAATAAAATATTCTGTTGTCGCTTTTGTCCACTTCGTTCTGTTGTTTATTTGGTAAAATGATTAAAGAATCACACCCTTCCACTTTTGAAAATGAATATTAAGTTGAGATTAATCAAACATAAATCAAAGCTTCCTTATTAATCGGTGACACGTTCTAACATCAGAAGTCATCTAGTGACTCAACCTTTTGGGTACTTCAATTTAAAAGCGTTTAATAAATTGTCTGTAGTACACCGCGATCCTCATTCGATTGTTAAAGTTAAGCTATTCGGAATCCGGTCAATTCCCGTATACCTCCAATAATGAACAATCCACATTCGCATGTTAAAACCTCCCGTGACCATCCGCCTGGGAATAGGGACGGCGCTGACAATTGCATTCCAGAGATCAAAGCTTATAACAAAATGGAACAGATCTTAGGGCATTGGGAAACGGGGAAGGTAGGGGGGGGGGGGGGGGCGGCGATAGGTCACACATACCGAGAAGCAACCAAAGACTGGGAATAAGTTAATTTTAATCTCAAGAATCTACAATAGATTGAGGTTGGCAACATTGGCCATTCTCAGACTGATTTGACTGGTATCGACAACAGCTATTTTTTCCGGACAATTCTGTATAAAATTCACCTTTACCTACGAATAGGTCTCGGTTCAAGTTTCCCTTGTACTATACTATTGCTTTAATATCATTAATGATAAAATGATAAATGAATTTCCGAAATGGTTCATTCCAGGTAAGAAAAACTCATGATTTTCTGGAAAAGGGTAAATAATAAGTAACAGAAAGTACCAGGGAGCCATCGGTTTTGAGGGTTTGATAGGTAGAATACAAACACTTCACAGCTTTAGGTACAATATGGCAATTTAACCCCTCCCCCAAACAACTCAAACACTAGTGGCATGTCTGTTTTGATAATCACCACAAAGGCGCATATGCCAACAGCGCCTGCCTTACATTGGTAGACTGAAAAAAATGTTTCAAATATTTGATAAATACCGCCATTTCAAACATCACCCGGAACGTACGAACGCACAAACATGGGTATTCCACTATTCCTTTCGTTCCGTCTCTTGTAGCACAGAATGGCTAGAAGTTTGAGGCAGTTTTCTGCTCACCAGCCTCTGTTTTTCGGGGACTGGCTCAGCCAGATCAAAGCGTCTTTGCTATGCTACATAGAGGCGAAATTTCGGTCATTATATCTTGTTAGCGATCCCTTATGGCTACGGAGGATAAGGTCATATTTAGCTTTCGCGTCGTTAACTCAATTCCCTTCGAAAAATATCCCCTCCCTCATGAACCCCACCCCCCCATCAGCCTTCTTATCTCCTACGAAACCCATCCTTCCTCTCTCTCTCTCTCTCTCTCTCTCTCTCTCTCTCTCTCTCTCTCTCTCTCTCTCTCTCTCTCTCTCTCTCTCTCTCTCTCTTTCTCTAACACTTTTTCCCCGGGAACTCCATCGCTTTTGGAATTTCGAAAGACGATCAGAGAGAATTATTCTTTTATGAATTAATGTCGCTGTGAATAGAACCTACAGCTAATGACGCTGCGCGTCCTCCAAACATAAAACAATTTTTCCCGCCATTCTTCCCTTTCGTTTTGACTATGACGTTCGAATACGAATCGGCTCGAAAGAAACGAAACACGAACGAAAAACTACGAAACGAGCTTGAATTTGCCTCCCATGTGGGTTGCGCATCACAGTATCTAATTTGTTTATGGGTTTTCCCATGGGGAGGGAGGGGAGGGGGCACTACGGAATGGGGCATTGCGGGGACACGGGAGGGGTAAGCTAGCAGCCAGGGAATGGAGTGTAGGGGGAGGGGAGGGGTTATGACGAGGGTGGAGTAGCCTCTAGGCATTTTTCTTCCGAGGGGAGCCGCCCCAGAGAGGTAACAAATGCAACCTGCTTGCTCGCTAACAAAAGTCATCCTTTGTGGTCAAGTCGAGTCTTGGGACGGAAGCTCTTTCCGCTGGTACCGACTTCAAAGGAAATTATTCTCTTGGCTAATGTTAACGACCTTGCATAGAATACATTATGTATAAAGAATTCCTTTGATGGATGAAGTATCTCGGGTATTTTAGCAGTTTTGATATAAGAAAAATTAACCTGCTGTGAAACCGTCATTCTGAAAATGGATTGTGAAATTTTCATTAAATGTTCTCAGATACTCAGATGAGGTTTCCAAATTAACATAAAAGTGATTGTAGAAATACATATATATAAAGGAAAAGGTGTCTTGTTCCAGTTTCATTAGAATAGATACTCACCAGAATATCAGCCGTGCAAGCACAATCCCCCACTGTGGTGCCTAACCACAGCAGTGGCCTCCCTAGTAAACAGCTTAAAACTCACGATCCCTAGCTGGGATCGATCTGCTGCTATGCGAATGCTAGCCCAACACATTACCACTGTACTTGACAGGAGGCTCGTGTCTTCTGGCATTTTGTCAATTTGATTCAATTTCAATTTTTCAGATATTTTACTTAACATATCTAAGCAAGGTTATAACAACGAGTCAAACAATTCTATACATTTGTGGACATCTGTTACAGCTGTAGAGATCGATCTCATTTCCCTTAATCAGCTAGCCTTATGAAATGTACTGTGCTCCTCCTCTCTATTTGTCTCTTAGTAAACTGAAATCATGATAGAGACAACAGACGAATACTGCTGCTGTTATACTATAGATTATAGCTCTAGCATATGCATTTCCAAAAATCTTGGCTACAATGTTCGCTGACTAAGCAAACCTTTCATCACAAGAGATGGAATTTATGTATGCAACCGATCGTTCCTCTTTTTTCTTGTATTACTTCTTCTTGTTCTTTGATTTCAGCTTTTCCAATTTCTATATGGGGTCGCTGTTTCTAGTCAGCCTTCTCCATCTTCCTCTGTCCTGTACATATCTTTCTCTTAGACTTTCCTTAATGTCATTCAATAATTTATCTTTCGACCTGAAGTTTGGTTTTCCCCTCCTTCTTCTCCCCTCCACTTCCCCGTTGATTACCCTTTTACATTAAGTGTTCATCTTCCCTCCCCATGACATGACCAAATCATTTCAGTCTTGTTTCCTGAGCTTTCCTTTAAACGTCTAACACTTTGACTGTCCCCCTGGTTCATTCATTCCGGATCTTATCGTTGTTTTTTCATATTCAAGTTTAAAATCATTGCCATTTATGGCAATGGGTTGTCGTGGCCGATGTGGTAACGTCCCGCTCTAACTCGTTAGTTCCTTTGGTCGCTGCAACCTCACCATCCTTGTGAGATTAGGATGGGGGCTTTGGGGGAGCCAATAGGTCTATCTTCCGACTCATCAGCAGCCATTGCCTGGACCTCCTTGGACCTAGCTTGGGTAGAGAGGGGGCCTGGCCGCTAATGATAAGTATATATGGTCAGTCTCTAAGGCGTTGTCCTGCTTGCTAGGGCAATGTCACTGTCCCTTGCCTCTGCCATTCATAAGCGGCATTTAAACCTTGGAGAATCTGTCAGGCCATCTGCCAGCTCTTCATTTTAAAAAAGGGTTCAACTATGAATCTCTTAAATCAGTGTGTCACGGCTAAAGTAACCTTGACCAGACTTCAAAATCTTTACTCTGGTGTGTTTGGTCGTCAAGAGAGACCTTCTACAGACGACTCGACGAGCAACACAATTCTTTCGTCTGTAACTAAGGAGCATGGAAAGTATGTCAGATCACACCCCTTCCAGATAAATCTCATTAATGGCCAATTAATATTACTCGTTATATGACGTATTTTTGTCTTACCTTAAAAATCAATTATTCAATAATCAAATATTTCAATGGCATTTTTTTATTTAATTTCATATGGAGGGATAAATATGCAATCAATGTAAATGATTTTTTTTCTCATATAAAAAGATATGAACGTTTCCTGAACCTTTATGGTGGTCTTTGTAGATTAGTAAAAATGCTTCTAATGGATCTCGACTCAACTAGCAGATTCAGCCAATTCTTTGGATAAAATACAGACACGTGAGCGCGCAAACACACTCAAAACCAACACTCAACTTCACTGATTCCTTATCAGTTAAAAAGATATTCCTTGGATATTACCTCGCTTTTCCATCTACATGCGATAATGTAAAATAATTATGTAAAGATTGCATAAGTTCACCAAACTTTCAACTGGGCTCCTCGAGACACGGAGAGTTGAAAGACCCAGGCTTACATGGCTGAGGACTATGAAGCGTGAAGTAATGATGAATGAAGAAATATTGATATAAAAGCTCATGATAGAGACGACTGGTGATATCTAACTGAGGCCCTTTGCGTCAATATGCGAAGATGATGATGATGATGAATTTTAACTGACTTCCACGAGACACTAGGAGAGTTGGAAGACCCAGGCTTACATGGCTGAGGACTATGAAGCGTGAAGTAATGATGAATGAAGAAATATTGATATAAAAGCTCATGATAGAGACGACTGGTGATATCTAACTGAGGCCCTTTGCATCAATAGGCGTAGGAGGAGATAATAATGATGATGAAATATTGCAGTAGCATGATGCAATAATGGGGACAGCTGGAAGAGTTTTAGGTATCAGAAAAAGGAAAGAAAATATTAAATTTTCGATTAACAATTAAAGATTTAATATAGGAAAATGGGATATTATTGAAAACGCAGTCCCAACTGAAATGGATATAAATGGGTTTACTTCAACTTTTTTTAGGCTAAAATATTCCTGTCGTAGTCAGAAACAAATACAAAATCCGATATAAGAAATAAAAATATTGGTCACAAAATAATGCTGTGTGTTCAACAGTGTGTTCGAAATTCCGAAATCATGATGAATAAGCAGCAGTATATTCATTTGGACCAATTATAAAAAGAAAAATTCCGGTTGTGGAATGCATAAAATACGTTTGATATAGGTTTCCAAAATCAAATGCTAATGAATAAATTAATCAAAATTAAATAAAAAATATAATTTCATGTTAAGGAAAAACTAATAAGAGTACGTTGACAAAACAAATATACTAAACTAATTAGACGAAACGAGTATGCTGACAGGGACAATGTCATTATTCAAGGTATACCAGAAGTGATAAAATGAAATATCTCCTGGCCACATACTACATCTCAAGTTCAGCAATATCACGAACATTAATTCTGCCGCAAATGTTTGTACAGAGAGAGAGAGAGAGAGAGAGAGAGAGAGAGAGAGAGAGAGAGAGAGAGAGAGAGAGAGAGAGAGACGTTTCTACTCGTATAAATACTCGTAGGAATTAATATGGAGTAGGCAGCCTTTTGAGGCCGCAATAAAAGAGCGCATAAGTGAAGCATAAACTTCGAAAGAGGTTCATTAAAAAGGCGAAGTGTCACGAATCCTGCTTTTGTCGGGCGAGAGAAGTCATGCGAGTTCAGCAATTACCGTAATTCACAACTGTAATTATTAAAAGAGCATTTTGCGCTCGTAAATACAGTCCATTAATGCATGTTTTGCTATTCCTCAGAAAAAAAGAGGAAGACCAACTTGTTTTTTTTTACTGGTAACGATAAGGTAATTAAGATAAATGTTAAGAACAAAATCATTTCAAACAGTTGGTGAAGTAATCAGCAGAGAGAGAGAGAGAGAGAGAGAGAGAGAGAGAGAGAGAGAGAGAGAGAGAGAGAGAGAGAATCTTAGGATACGAAGGATTCTGTCGAATATTTTCCTAAAATCATCTTGCTTTTGAGTCGACATTCTTGGCGGCCCTGAGCCCGGACTAAAGTAAAAGACTTGAACTTACGGTTAATATTGGTCGAATACCTTATAAACGTTTAATGATTAAAGGATCCATTTAACGGCTCAAAATAAAATATAATCGACAAGATGGTGTCCCAGTTTTTTATTTACTATTTTAGGCAATACTATAATGAGCTTACGTAGCTAACTGGATTAATTATTTATCGAATTGCCTGTTTGATGACGATCGTTCGCCTATGGATAGAATTTAGAATTCTCTTCTTTATTCTATATTTCCATCAGTTTCGGCAATAGACAATGGCCTTAGGTGGTCTATCCCTTCCGATCACTAATCTATTGTAGACAAGAAGTGTTAACGTAATCCTGTCCACAGACGCACAGACAAATAATCCGACTCGATCGTTTAACCTCTTTGTCGGAGGTAACAAGCATGAAAAGAGCAGAACTGTGGAAATATTTTATAAAGGAATTGAAAAAAGTGTCATCATGAAGAAGCTATATTAGAAAATCTGAATCTTTCTCGTATCCTGTCCTACCTCAGAAGTATTTTTTATAAAGGAGAAGTAGAGAACTATAGAAACATACCTCGCATATTACCCAATGATATCATAAAAGAATGCTATATCGACAGTGGTGAGGTACTGATGAGGACTATAAACATTCTATACTATTTCGAACAATAGTATAGGGTCGTGGTGACCGATGTGGTAACGTCCCTGACTGGTGAACGCAAGACAGGGGTTCGAGTCCAGCTCAAACTCGTCAGTTTCTTAGGTCGCTGCAACCTCACCATCCTTGTGAGCTAAGGATGGCAGGTTTGGGGGAGCCTATAGGTTTATCTGCTGAGTTATCCGCAGCCATTGCCTAGCCCTCCTTGGTCCTAGCTTGGGTGGAGAGGGGGCATGGGCGCTGATCATACGTATATATGGTCAGTCTCTAGGGCATTGACCTCCTCGATAGGGCAATGTCACTGTCCATTGCCTCTGCCATTCATGAGTAACCTTTAAACGCGTAAAGAAGACGATGGCGAGAGATCAGTTATTCTCCTGTTCTTTCTCAACCAATCATACAGGCTGATGCCTTCCCCTACACAGAGCCATATATACGGTTTTGCCTATCCCACTTACTATTTTAGGCAATACTATAATGAGCTTACGTAGCTAACTGGATTGATTATTTCTCGAATTGCCTGTTTGATGACGATCGTTCGCCTACGGATAGAATTCAGAATTCTCTTCTTTATTCTATGTTTCCATTATGTTTAGGCAATAGACAATGGCCTTAGGTGATCTATCCCTTCCGATCACTAATTTATTGTAGACAAGAAGCTGCCTTAG
Source organism: Palaemon carinicauda (assembly GCF_036898095.1). Lineage (NCBI taxonomy): Eukaryota > Metazoa > Arthropoda > Malacostraca > Decapoda > Palaemonidae > Palaemon > Palaemon carinicauda. The sequence continues at coordinate 107,568,779 of NC_090745.1, read as the reverse complement.
TGCAAGAGCCTGTGGCCTGCAACTTCAGTGCAGGTCGCTCTATAAGAGTAGCAAGCTTTATCCGTACTTATTACAATCGCTACCCTTCCGCAAACGTTCCTTTCTGGGAATGCAACATGTCAAAATTCATATTACGTGACGGACATTCACCGAAGATGTATTTTTGTTAAAGGTTCTATTGTGGAATTTAACAAGAATGCTACAATGAAAATTAAAGTCAGTTCTTCATATGGAAAATTATGTAAATTTTAAATGCCTCTCATTGTGGTTGATCAAAAGGAAAATTCAATCTACTTAACTTACCTGATCATCCTGAAATGTTTTCAGTTCAAGATAAATTTGGCTGATAAGAAAAATTTAGTTCTCTCATTATAGCATATTCATAATTCTGAAATAATTTTAGCATGTCGATGACATACAATTCAGATTCTTTCAAACTTTGTTGATCATATGAAAACTTAAAAAAAAAAAAGTTCTCCAAACTGAATAATATATAATAATGTAGATTTTTATCACGGTTATTTATTCGGATACTAAATTTCTTTATAACATGGCTGATCATAAGAAAAATGTTAATGTTTTCTTTTCAATAGGACCGATTATACGAAAACTTTAGTTTGATCTATTTGAATGGTAATTTCTTTCACATAAATATTTCTTACATTTAAAGACCCTTCATTTAGACTTATCATGTAAAACATTAAAAGTCTTTTCAACTCAAGCATATTGAAACAAATTTCAAGTCTCTTAATCAACATTAAAAAGTCTTTTCAACTCAAGCATATTGAAACAAATTTCAAGTCTCTTAATCAACATTAAAAAGTCTTTTCAACTCGAGCATATTGAAACAAATTTCAAGTCTCTTAATCAACATTAAAAAGTCTTTTCAACTCGAGCATATTGTAACAAATTTCAAGTCTCTTAATCAACATTAAAAAGTCTTTTCAACTTAAGCATAGTATGCCAAATTTCAAGTCGCTTAATCAACATTAAAGGTCTTTTCAACTCAATCATATTGTAACAAATTTCAGTCTCTTAATCAACATTAAAAAATCTTTGCAAACTCAAGCATATTATGCCAAATTTCAAGTCTCTTAATCAACATTAAAAACGTCCTTTCAACTTAAGCATATTATGCCAGAATTTCAAGTCGTTTAATCAGCATGCTGAGCATATGGAAAATTTAGTCTTTTCAGAAATTTGATCATATGAAAATTTTAAATCCCTTAAGCACGACCGCCACCATAATTATAGAAAGTCGATTATATGCAACGGTAAAAAACCTGATATTATAGATAACTTAACCAACATTATAAAACCGATACCGAGGAAAATTTAGCCAATTTGTCTCCAGGTCACTAAAAATAATTGCCCTCCCGCCAAAGAAGTAGGAAGGTTATGTTTTAGCTCTTGTGTGTGTGTGTGTGTGTGAACAGCTTCCTGGCCCCAATTTTAGTCGTAGAGTAATGAAACTTGCAGGGATTAACTGTTATGTAAGAAGCTGGAAATGATTGAATTTTGAAAGGTCAGGGTCAAAGGTTAAGGTCACGGTCGAGCAAAATGTCCAATTCACGTAATCAGCCATAAGTTTTAGACATCGTTGTCAAAGAGACTTCAAACTTCATTCATATTTGAGCGTATGGAAATCCACGCCAATTAATACATGTTAAGGTCAAAGTTCAAGGTCAAGGTCGAGCAAAAGATCGAGAAATAGACTGCATTGGAGGAGGTCTACGCTCTACTGAGTGGCCCTCTAGTTTACCTCCTATAACCACTCAAAAGAATATAAAAACTTCAAACTTAGAAAACAGATTTTAGATCATAATGATAACGGGCTGATAGGCAAGGCAGGCCACTATAGATTTCCATTAATCGCGTCTGCCTGAAAGCTCCGAGAAAATTGTTGATTTCGAAGATCTAACAAGATTTTAACGAAGTACCCACCCTCGTAAACCAGACGCCACTATCGAGTTAAAAAATCTCTCTCCCCTCTCTCTCTCTCTCTCTCTCTCTCTCTCTCTCTCTCCTCCTCTCTCTCTCTCTCTCTCTCTCCCTCTCTCTCTCTCTCTCTCTATGTTAGAACACTAATTGGCAAAGCAAGAATCCACAGACTTCAATACCTACTTGTGAACAATAACAACAACAACAACAACAACAACAACAACAATAATAATAATAATAATAATAATAATAATAATAATTATAATGTGAATCAAGATGGAGATGAACCAAGATAGATAAAAATATGTACATAAAGTAAAAGAAAAATAATAATAATAATAATAATAATAATAATAATAATAATAATAATAATAATCGAATCAAGATGGAGATGAACGCGGGTATAGAAAAATATATACTTAAGAAATAAAACGTTGGAAAATATCAGAAGAATGGATTAAGACATAATAAAGCAGTAGCCCAAATTCTAAACTTCGGAGAATTAGCATCAATAATACTGCGTTGGAGAAAAAAAAAAAAAAAAAAAAAAAAAAAAAAAAAATCCGGCACTAAGTGATGTGACAAAGTGGCACCTCTTCATAACATGGAAGCCTGTTGCCACGCATAGCGAACAGCATGCACAAAAAAATGGCAAGGCTCTCAATTACAATTATCACTGTTTGGAAAAGAAGTGCCACTCGGAGGATAGTGATTTCTTCCACAACAGTTGTGGAATAAAAAGTCTGATGTATATAAACGTCACCAATACCACTAATCTCCGACATTTACAAAGCAGTGCAGAAAATTATCGATTTTGTATTATTATTATTATTATTATTATTATTATTATTATTATTACTACTTGCTAAGCTACAACCCTAGTCGAAAAAGCAGGATGCTATAAGCCCAAGGTCTCCAACAGGGAAAATAGCCCGGGGACGAAAGTAAATAAGAAAATAAATAAACTTCAAGAAAGGTAATGAGCAATTAAAAATAAAATATTTCAAGAAAAATAACATTAAAAAAATTCTTTCATATATAAACTATAAAAACTTCAAAGACTTACAAAAGGAAGAGGAATAAAGATAGAATAGTGAGCCTTAGTGGTGTACCCTCAAGCAAGAGAACTCTTACACAATTGCATGTATCTGAGTTCAAGTGTGGATATGATTACTGTTGCGTGTGAGGAATGGCCAATTGATTTTGTTCCTTCTAAAAAAAATATTTTTTACTGAAGGTTATCGCTGTATTTCTTGTGACTAACACAAGTATCGCATACTTTTAAAGGAACACAAATTTAAATTATACTTTTCTACCCCAAAAGGATAATTAACACTATTTATGATAACTACAGCTCTTATAATTGAATGCTTGATATACCCTGCACAAAATAAATTAATTGATGAACGTCTGCATGTCTTAATCTCATTTCAATGTTTAAAATGCGCTCATGAGCGGCAGAGTCGAAAAGAAAAAATCATTGCCCATGCACCCTCCTAACCCTAACTATAGTAAATTTTTTTTTTAGCGAGGCAGATTTGCACGGACTCGCAGAGGTGCCCTTTTAGCTCGGAAAAGGTTCCTGATCCCTGATTGGTTGGACAAGATAATTCTAACCAATCAGCGATCAGGAAACTTTTCCGAGCTGAAAGGGCACCGCTGCGAGTCGGTGCAAATCTGCCTCGCTAAATGGGCTATAGTACAAAGATGGACTAACAATGGACGGTCAGCTTTAGGACACCAATGAAAACTATTTGGCGTGAGCTGGGATATAACTCCATGGCATAAGCTATACAGGAACATTTTCACTGAGCTACTAAAACCCTGGTGACAATTCCCTTTATCTGAGCTTTTCATCTGAACTACTTCAACAAACAAACCTTAGATTATTGAGGAAAACCAATCATGTCTCTGTAACCTTTTCCTTTTAAAGATTTAACACAGCCTCACGTGAAATATATAACATGTCAACAATCTGGTGATGTTAACGGTGACAAAATCCCAGTCATGGATCTGGAAGTGGACGCAATACAACTGGACAATTCATAAACAATTTTCCA
>NC_090745.1:107559561-107564278 GCF_036898095.1 Palaemon carinicauda | reverse complement strand
GGACATGATGCTGTTGATGACAGCGACAATCACTCATTCCAGTACATCTAATCCTCATTGGGTTCAACTCACTCAGCAAACTCATTCCGTCTCTCTCTCTCTCTCTCTCTCTCTCTCTCTCTCTCTCTCTCTCTCTCGTACGAATTTTATGCATGTAATAGGGAAAGAATTAATAAGAATTTCCCTCGTAACTGATAGCTCATTTATTTACTGTATCGATTACTTATGTTGATTTGACGTGTTCTCTCTCTCTCTCTCTCTCTCTCTCTCTCTCTCTCTCTCTCTCTCTCTTTCTCTTTTCTCTCTCTCTCTCTCTCTCTCTCTCTCTCTCTCTCTCTCTCTCTCGTACGAATTTTATGCATGTAATAGGGAAAGAATTTATAAGAATTTTCCTCGTAACTGATAGCTCATTTATTTACCGTATCGATTACTTATGTTGTTTTGACGTGTATTCTCTCTCTCTCTCTCTCTCTCTCTCTCTCTCTCTCTCTCTCTCTCTCTCTCTCTCGTACGAATTTTATGCATGTAATAAGGAAAGAATTTATAAGAATTTTCCTCCTAACTGATAGCTCATTTATTTACTGTATCGATTAACTTATGTTGTTTTGACGTGTATTCTCTCTCTCTCTCTCTCTCTCTCTCATCTCTCTCTCTCTCTCTCTCTCTCTCTCGTACGAATTTTATGCATGTAATAAGGAAAGAATTTATAAGAATTTTCCTCGTAACTGATAGCTCATTTATTTACCGTATCGATTACTTATGTTGTTTTGACGTGTATTCTCTCTCTCTCTCTCTCTCTCTCATCTCTCTCCTCTCTCTCTCTCTCTCTCTCTCTCTCTCTCTCGTACGAATTTTATGCATGTAATAGGGAAAGAATTTATAAGAATTTTCCTCCTAACTGATAGCTCATTTATTTACTGTATCGATTACATATGTTGTTTTGACGTGTGTTCTCTCTCTCTCTCTCTCTCTCTCTCTCTCTCTCTCTCTCTCTCTCTCTCTCTCTCTCTAACTAATAAGCCATTTATATTAGAATTCAAATGTATCTGTTGTTTCACGATTCAACATTTATTTCTGATATTTTCCTGTTTAATTGCAAGACATTTTTTTTTTTCAGCAGTAGTCACTATTGATCGTGGTCAAAAGAATTTACCTCAAAGGGTTTTTCTTTACAATGTTGAGCAGCATTCACTCAGTGATATAATTTTTGACAAATGGTCTTTGAGATACTCACTATATGGCAACAGGTTCGTCTCATGAGATGGAAAGAGCTCACGTCAATTCCTGAGAAGACAGATATCTGTCACCCGGATCATAAACCTTTTCTCTAATTTCTCGACCGGAATCTAATAAACCAAGCACAGAAGCAGTAAATATATTTTTTGTGATATATGAAAATAACAAACGTGTAAATGAAATGCAGATTGCTTTCTCAACAATATCCGAGAAAAGTCGCTTTCGTACAGTAAATACGAGATAATAGATGATAATAAATGTTAATTAATGTGTCAAGTTTTGCAAATATCAAGACAAATATATAAGAATATATATCATAATAATAACGCCAATGTTTCCTTAAAGTAAGGCAAACATGTTTATGCCAGTTCCATTAGGAATTGATTTCATTCATTCACTTCTTTTCAAATTTCAAAGCTCTTAGAGGGAAGTGTATCCAAAAGTATAAAGAAATAGAGAAGTCAGGTCACTGAGCTCGTTGCAATGTATCTGAAAGACCAAAAATGGTACTAGTATCATAACCTATACTGTATTTTGCCAATATGATAACCTATAAAAACCAATCATGAGATTAATAAACCATTAAATCTTATTGGAACCAAACCCAGAAAGGTTTCGACATTGCATACAAATTTTGTTGCTGATGTAGTTAGAAATTTCATGGTACTATCGGCCTTTACACTGGATTTTTATGTGCTGCCGTAGATCGATTGATTCATTTGAAGTTTTCTGGCATCCTGACATCTAAGGTCATTGACGCCGATATCATTTATTATAAATAAAGAATAAGAGAATATTCAATTAAAACCATAAAAGCAAAAATGTCAAATATTAAATGGCTTTCAGAAGACCTGCCTATGAAATAAATCTACTACTACTAGCATAGTAAGACACATCATGTCCAAGAATCTTGGCAAGGATGCACCTACCCTCCTCACTTCGAGCCTCAAACAGATATCTATTTCTTTCGGTACTATAAAGTGGGGCATGCTGCCGTAGAAGAGCATAATAAAGCGAACTGGAATTTATGGGCCTGGTGTGGACCCAAGACACCATATCGGCTCTCAACTCTGTATTAGAACTATGAAAATAACAGTTTCTTATACGCGATTCCAAACGAAGAAATGTCATGAAATCAACTTAAGAGTTTAAAATTTGAATCTCTCGTGAATTTTCTACCGAATTTTCAAGAGAAAAAGAAGGTATTTGATAAACTCGAAAAATTCATTAATGAAAAGATTATAAAATGCGCTGGTTGTGAAATTTTGCATTAGAATTTATGAAAAGATATCCGTAAGATATTAGTTTCAACGTACAGAAATTAAAGAAATATATGAAAAAGAAAAACTAGTATATTTTTTCCTGGCCACTTTTCTCCTTTTAGTATTAAATTAAAAAAAGACTACAGGGGCACTCAGTAGAGTGCAGACCTCAGCCGCGGCACCTCATTTCTCGACTTTTTGCTCGACCTTAAATGGTTTGAATTTTCATATACTCAATTATTAAATAAGTTTGAAGTCTCTGTGACAACGATGTCCAAACTTATGGCTGGTTACGTGAATTGGACATTTTGCCTGACCGTGACCTTTGACCTTGATCTTAACCTTACAAAATTTAATAATTTCCAGCTTTTACAAAACAGTTAATAGCTGCAAGTTTCATTACTCTAAGATTAAAATTGTGGCCAGGAAGCTGTTCATAAACAAACATAGAAACACACACAAAAAGTGGGTAAAACATAACCTCCTTCCAACTTCGTGTGCGGAGATAATAAATATTCACTGGATAAATTAATTTAAATCTAAAATCTTACTTCACTGAAATATCAAAACTTCGTTAGAAGAATAAACAAATGAAGAGGGAAAACTAATGAAATGACTTTCACAACGCATTTGGGGAAAACTGATCAAGGAAAATGAATAAATAAGATTAAATAAAGCAATATTCTTTGTTATTAAGGTAAATGAATAAGGATTCTTAATATAGGGAAAATATACAGGACAAATTGTCCTAGACAATCATTCTCACTGATTACAGGGAATTAAGCAAAATAGTTGGTAGAGAGACAGAGGCGTTGATTGAACGCAGTATTCCAGCTAAAAGAACAGCAATATAATTCTGTTGCAAATTATCAGAAAAGCGACTGAACCCAGCATTCCTGCTATAACCTTTTGCTGGAAGATAAGCACTGACTGAATCCAGTTTCTCTGCTACATGAGAATATTATACAGCTGGAAGACACTGTCATTTACCGAAAACAATTTCTTGGTTAGAAGATAGAAATGATTCTGCTAAAAATACTCGAGATTGAATTCAAGATTCAATTTCTATTTCGAATATATATATTATCATCATCATCATCATCATCATCATTATTATTATTATTATTATTATTATTATTATTATTATTATTATTATTATTACAATAGATCTTTGCTCAGAAAAAATTTACAACGTTTAAAACCGTTACAGAAGACTGAAATTACATCCAGATCTTTGCTCAGACAATATAATAATAATAATAATAATAATAATAATAATAATAATAATAATAATAAAAATAATAATTAATAATAATTATTAACAATAATAATTAAGAATAATATAAATCTTATATCAGGCTATAAGTTCTCGAAGAAATTCATTCGCTTATTCGTAAAGAAAAAAACTTGACCATACGGAAAACAAACAACTGTGACTTAAAAAAATCTGTTGAACAAGTAAACGATATTATATAGAGCCCTTAGAGCATTAAGCAAACAGGACGCTGTTAAAGTTAATGAGATGGAAAATCAAAATTGTAGCACTTTATCTTGTGCGAGAAGGAATGAGTCACAATGTTTGTTCGAATTAAAAGAAGAGACTGAAAGAAAAGCTGAAATAAGGAGGACGAGTTTATAAGTAAAAACAATCATCAAGAGAAAGAAATACATCCTTGTTTTTCTTACATTCAAGAACAAATACAAACTCGATTCACGTACACAAAAGTATTTCTTCAATACATTTCCGTAAATCTTTTAGGCTTAGGGAAACAAATCAGGGTGCTTTGCAATTTCGAAAAAAAGGTGGAGAAGTATCAGACCGTGGCCGAATAAATGACACGCAAGATGCGTGTCCAGAATCTTAAAGTCGCAGGTAAGTTATCCTCAGCGATAATGAAAACGGGCAGTGGGGTTGGATACTGGACTGGGAGGATTTTCCTTCAAGGATACTGGCGACCCCAATGACTTTGGAAGTTTAAAATGTAACTCCTTTTTTTTTTCTTCTAAGATCTTTGATTGATGATTCTGACATGGGAGTTCATACTGTTGAGACAGGTAAATTCCTGGCTCCAAGATGAAAACTTGGCGTAGATTTAAGCAAAGCATCTTCGTAAACAAATTCGTCAACTAAACTTGTTTACCGATTTGCGTGATATCGAGTCATAATGAGGATCGCGTTATCTCCCGTTTATAATAAAGAGCAAGTGTATATATATACA
>NC_090745.1:107529561-107544561 GCF_036898095.1 Palaemon carinicauda | reverse complement strand
AATAGACATAGAAGGCCAAAAAGTGAGTGCAGCTAAGGATAGAAGAGACGTGACAAAGACCCTTGAGCAATGCCTACAGTGCACTGCATGAGGCGTACCGATGCCCTTACTCTTTACTAAGCGTCATAACGAGGTAGGAATAGAGGAAAAGTGATGAACAGCGACACTTATCTTCTGACAGGGAATTTCCAGTCGTGACACTAATCTCCCGACTGTAAAATTCCAGTCTCGACACTAATCTCCTGACTGGAAATTTCCATACTATTCTCCAGACTGAATATTCCAGTCTCAACACTCGTCTCCTGACTGGAAATTCCAGTCTCATCACTAATCTCCTGACTGGAAATTCCAGTCTCGACACTAATCTCCTGACTGGAAATTCCAGTCTCGACACTAATCTCCTGACTGGAAATTCCAGTCTCGTCATTACTCTTGTGACTGGAAAATTCCAGTCTCGCCATCAATTTCCTGACTGGAAAATTCCAGTCTCGACAATAATCTATTGACTGGTAAATTGCAGTCTTTATTTCCCATATTATTGTAACTTCTACGTCACTAATCGATTTCCTTCTGGATTAAAGTGGCTAATGAGCTTATGCAATCGTCGGAACATCAAATGAATATTTCACGAGCGATCGAAGCTTTTGTTTTCCAGATGGATTTTACCAACGCTGCTTGGCTGGCTGGTGGTCGGGATTTGCGCCCACGCCGATTTTCCGACTTTCCAATAAAAAAGATCTTGTTTTTGTTGAGTCTGGAGATTTCGATATTAATTTATAGCCATTTCTCGTAGTTTGTTATGTATTTCAGGTCTTAATCCGTTTCAGTAGGTTTTTATTATTTCATCAAGCTGACCTTGATGTCTTTGTCGATAGAGCTAATCTTTGAGGTCATCGATGGTTTTCAATATGATTCATAATTTTCCATTAATCATACCTCTCTGTGTATCTTTTCCATCTGGATTACTTGACGGCAGTATTATCAATATAGTAATCATCATTAGTAGTAAAAATTGATAAACTGTGCCTCTTGACGGCCCCCCCCCCCCAAAAAAAAAGGTACAGATTGTTAATTATTCCTTATTTAACCTGCAAACCTGAAGGCAATGTTTCTTCTAATACTTAGTGGCGTCAGGTACTAACAGGACCAATATACTTCGTGAAAATACTAGAATCTGCTACGGCATCCTGATCTAGCACAGAAGCTTTCTTTTCTCTCCCGACCTGGATTCGAGATTGAAAGGGGAAAGGGAAAACCAAGGTCTATAAATTAATTCTATAGACCTTGAGGGAAACTATTAGTTTCGTATCAATTCAGATTTTGAAGGAACTTGAGCTGAAATCGAACTTAAAATTACTCTGAGTTCGATGAATGAGGAGGTTAAGTGATTGATAGCTATATCTTAAAAGTTTTGAAGGCCACACATAAATGGCAAAGGCAAGGGACAGTGACATTGCCCTATTAAGCAGGACAATGCACTAGAGACTGACCGTATTACATATGATCAGTGCCAAAGCCCCCTCTCCAGCCAAGCTAAGATCAAGGAGGGCTAGGCAATGGTGGGGTTGTACCGAACAAAGACACTAACAAGTTTGAGCGGGACTCGAACCCCAGTCTGGCAATCACCAGGCAACGACGCTACAGCCAGGCCACCACAGCCCTTATACAAGAAGCTCTATTATTATTATTATTATTATCATTATTATTATTATTATTATTATTATTATTATTACTTGCTATGCTACAACTCTAGTTGGAAAAGCAGGAAGTTATAAGCCCAGGGGCCCCAACAGGGAAAATAGCCCAGTGAGGAGGGGAAACAAGAAAAAATAAAATATTTTAAGAACAGTAACAACATTAAAATTAATATTTCCAATATAACTAAAAACTTTAACAAAACAAGAGGAAGAGAAATAAGATAGAAGAGTGTGCCCAAGTGTACCCTAAAGCAAGAGAACTTTAACTCAAGACAGTGGAAGACCATGGTACAGATGCCATGGCGCTACCCAAAACACTGGTTTGATTTTGGAGTATTTTTGTCTGACATTTAGACTTTTATATATCAGCCTTTTTTTAAATAGTGGCTACAGGTTAAATAATCGTTTCTAATTCCCTAATAATAATTTTGAACACTAATCGGATTGGAAGGGCCTTTTATTTCCATTAGCATCTTGACATGGAAATCAAGAATACACTAGCGTCATGTTTACCCTTTAATATGAATTTCAGGATTACGTTTTCATTACGATTCTCCTGTGCGAGTATAGGGTTGCTTTAGAGTAATATTTATAATTATGGTGGCCGATGTGGTACTGCCCCTGACTGGTGAACGCCAGACTGGGGTTCGAGTCCCGCTTAAACTCGTTAGTTCCTTTGGTCACTGCAACCTCACCATCCTTGTGAGCCAAGGATGGGGGTTTGGGAAAGCCTTTATGTCTATCTGCTGAATCATCAGCAGCCATTGCCTGCCCCTCCTTAGTCGTAGCTTCGATGGAGAGAGGGCTTGGGCGTTGATCATATGTAATATGGTCAGGCTCTAGGGCACTGTTCTGCTCGATCAGGCAATGTCACTGTCCCATGCCTCTGCCATTCATGAGCAACCTTTAAACCTTTAAGCATTTAAAAGGCGAGTTCAATATTATGGCTTCCCCATGTTTCTCATTGAAAAAGTGTACACATTTTATATCACCCATTACGTAAAGTGATACACTTATTTTGACAAGTTTAAAATCAATGTGGAGTTCAAGATTAAATCTTATATCCTACTGGATTAAGTTTAATTATATCTTTGACATGTTTCTCATATCGTAATGGGCTTGAGATTACTTTATTAAAATAATCATCTACTCTTATTTCATATGAACTTCAATACTCCGTCTTTGTCAAGGTTTTAATTAAATGGGATCTAGAAAATTATTTCACCCATGGTTTTCAGTTAATGTGAAGTTTGAACTATTTTAATGGTGATATTCTTTCGTGGGAAATTAATTCAATACAACATTTATCCACTCTAATTTCATATGAACTTCAATAATCCATGTCTGTCATGGTTTTAACTAAATGTGAACTAGAAAATTATTTCACTCATAGTTTTCAATTATTGTGAAGTTTGAACTATTTCAATAGAGGCATTTTTCAATGGGAAGTTATATACTAAATTTTCATCGTGACTCTTAATATGAAGTTTGAAACTGCGAGTTTGTCATGGGTATCATTGCATTTTATGCAAAGTTGAGCTTGAAATTAATTTCTTATTGCAGTGATGGCACATTTTACTTTCCAAGACAGCGTTCTTAAAGGCCGCTCATGAATGGCAGAGGCGAGGGGCAATGACAATGTACTCGCTAAAAGTAATATGCCCAGGAGTCCACATATATACATATGATAACCGTCCATGCCCTCTCTCCACCCAAGCTAGGATCGGTGAGGCCCGGGCAATGGCTGCAAATGACTCAGCAGGTAAACATACAGGCTCCCCCTTATCAGCAATCCATAGCTCATAAGGATAGCAAGGTTGCAGATACTACAAGAAACTATGGAGCTTAAGCGGGCCTTGAACCCCAGTCCGGCACAGTGGTGATGAAGGGACTGTTCCAATAGGCCACAAAAACCCTTAAAGTAGGGATAAATCCATCTTTAATTTAGACTTAACCTTTATACAATAATGAAGAATGATGCCATTATTCACTCCCCTTTGAAAAAGGATTTCAAGGGGAGAAGGGGTGTTAGCCACTAAAGTATTCTGAATGATACGAAGATGCAGACGTCCAGAATCCAACATAGCAGTACTTGACAGCTGATGGTTATTCATGTAGGGCAAAAGGAGAACCACCTATTTGCCGTTAATACATTCACGTGGGGAGTCTTTGTTCCCTTCAACTTTTGACAGTTCGTTTTTTTTTTTTTTTGTTCCTTCCACCCTTGGTTCATTGCATTCGTTATAGAGGAGTACTTTGTGCCTGTCGAATCTTGGGCATCGCGTTTGGTGAAACATTTCGATAATGTTTCAATGAATATAATTATAAAAAATTAAAAAATTAACCTTAATTTTCTTTTATTAATTTGGGCCATCATCTTTTCCTAATTTTCTCTCCCCTATCCTTTTCTTCTACTCCCCCTCCTCTTCATCTTCTTTTTGCTTCTGCATTTTTCTATCTCCTCTTCTCATTTACACTGAAAAATTCGCCCTTTTTCCTTCCTTCCCTCCCCGAAAACTCCTGGCAAACAAGAGCGTTGCGGAGGCACTCGTAAACAGGACCAGTCACCCCTCTATGTAAATTTTCTCCCAACAACGTAATTTTCTCTAACCACGTTGCCATCTGGCCAATAGGCGCCAAGGGAAGCATATTGGCTTACTTTATGACCTTATTAGTATAATGTAGGCTGCGATCGCTTAGGTTATCAGCTTCAACGCTTCTACTGTATGACCTGTCTTCCGCAATGCATTGCTGCCCTCCCCCCCCCCAAACTATCTTTCACCCTGGGTGAACCCCCGCCCCCCGTTCCAGTATCCCCTCCCTATTTACCTTCCAACCAATCCAGACTATCCTCAGCCACTCCCTACTGTTTCTTTTCTTTCTTACAAACAGATATAAGGATAAAAACATAAATGAGAAGCGATAAGAAGCATTGAGGAACTGGTGTGAGGTTTCTGTGGAATTCGAAAGAAGGGAAGAGAGAAATGGCCGAGAAACCGGTGGTTGTTGAATACGAGGAAGAAGAGAGAACCTTGAAAATGGTGCAAAACGAATTGGAATAATAGATGATAAATAAAAACAAAGCAAATAACATTTGGAATAAAAACTAATAAAAATTATCATCCTACTCAGAGAAATGTATGGAAAATAAGGGAGAAATTGCTTAGATAAAAAAAGAAAAATTAAACTATAAAAAAAAGACAGTTTTGAACCCGGGGGAAGAAGAATCATGCAATAAAAGCAAAAAATAGAGAGAAAAGAGAGGATCAGAAGAATAGTAGCGAAAAGCAGGCCAGGGTCGCTCTCCAAGGGCTGCTTGGAAACCAGCTCCTTTCGGTATTGCAATAGAACAAATGGCCTCGGACGCGAAGCTACTTTTCCTGCAGGATATATTTCGTGTTACAAATCATCCATTTTGTTCTGGGCGATGTGCAATGTCTCATTTAATTCTCCTCTCTCTTTTTCTTTTCTCCTAATTAATAACGGATAAGTTTTATTACTAAATCTTTTTCTTTGTCATCTATCATCTGGACGCTTCGTCGGTGTCAAAAATTATATCGGTTTGAGCAAGGACTTTATTGTCTTGTTTTTCTACAAAACACACGCACACACACATTATATATATATATATATATATATATATATATATATATATATATATATATATATATACATACATATACATATACATATATATACACACACACACACACATATATATATATATATATATATATATATATACATATACATAAGCCCCCCTGACACTTGCGCGCATTTTTGCCACGCACTGGCACGCATTGATGCGCGCCAGTGCGTGCCACTTTTTGGCACGCACTGGTGTTTTTCGCGCACTGTTCACGACCAGTTCACTCCAGTTCGCGCATCGTTCACGCGACGTTCACGCGACGTTCACGCGATGGCACGAATTGGCACGCGTAGTTCGCGCATCGTTCACGACACGTTCACGCGAGTTCACTCATTATTCCGCATCGTTTCCGCATTGGTCACGCCAGTTCACGCCAGTTCACGAATTGGCCACTCCATATAAAAACGGGGCTTCTCCAACCCGAGGACATTCTTGGATTGGGTTCGGAAGAGACAACAATGCTTTCTGTCAGAGACACCATTGCATTGAGGAGAAGAAACGTATCTTTTTCGTTTGTATTTTTTGTTGCCCTTTATTTTAGTTTCAATAAAAAAGCATTTGATTTACATATAAATAGCAGACATGAAATATGTACAAGTATTAAGAAAGCATTTTATTTTAACATTAAAAGCAGCAAACATGAAAAGTTTTTAGGCTGTTGATTTTAAGGTAATAGAGAAAAAAGTGTGTTGAAATAAGAAATCATTTTATTTTTACATTAAAACTGCAAACAGAAAAAATTTGTTTTGCCCTTCATTTTAAGGTAATAAAGAAGAATAAGTATGTTGATGAAATAAAACATCATTTTATTTTTACATTCAAACAGCAAACTTAAAAATTTCTTGGGTTTATTTTTCAGTTCATTTTTATTCAAAACAAAAGTTTTGGGTCTTGATTGGTAATAGAGGAAAATAAGTGTGTGCATGAAATAAGACATCATTTTATATTTACATTCAAACGGCAAATATAAACAATTATTAGGTTTATTTTTCTTTCCTTTTCATTAATTTTTTCGTTTCCTTTTTGTTTCTCTTCATTATAAAGTTATAGAAATAGTTTGAAATAAGACATCATTTTATTTTTACATTCAAACAGCAAATATAAAAATTTATTAGGTTTATTTTTCTTTCCTTTTCATTAATTTTTTCGTTTCCCTTTTGTTTCTCTTCATTATAAAGTTATAAAAATAGTTTGAAATAAGATATAATTTTTTTTTCACATTAAAACAGCAAATATAAAAATTTATTAGGTTTATTTTTCTTTCCTTTTCATTAATTTTTTCGTTTCCTTTTTGTTTCTCTTCATTATAAAGTTATAAAAATAGTTTGAAATAAGATATAATTTTTTTTCACATTAAAACAGCAAATATGAAAATTTATTAGGCTTATTTTTCTTTCCTTTTCATTAATTTTTTCGTTTCCTTTTTGTTTCTCTTCATTATAAAGTTATAGAAATAGTTTGAATTTTTAAGATATAATTTTGTTTCACATTAAAACAGCAAATATAAAAATTTATTAGGTTTATTTTTCTTTCCTTGTCATTAATTTTTTCGTTTCCTTTTTGTTTCTCTTCATTATAAAGTTATAGAAATAGTTTGAAATAAGATATCATTTTTTTTTCACATTAAAACAGCAAATATAAAAATTTACTAGGTTTATTTTTCTTTCCTTTTCATTAATATTTTCGTTTCCTTTTTGTTTCTCTTCATTATAAAGTTCACGCCACTTCCCGCATCGTTCACTCCAGTTCACTCCAGTTCACGCCAGTTCCCTCACTGTTCACTCCAGTTCACTCCAGTTGGCGCATCGTTCACGGCCATTTAGTGCGTGCCAATGCGTGCCACAAACTTTAAACATTTCAAAGTTTTGGGCCCGCATGGCACGCATTGGTACGCTCTGGCACGCGAGTTTCCGCACTGTTCACGACATTTTCACGGCTCGTTCACGCGAGTTCGCGCATCAATGCGTGCCAGTGCGTGCCACGAATGCGTGCAAGTGTCAGGGGGGCTTTATACATACACGCAGCATATACATATAAATCTGTTATTCCTCTATGGCTGTTTAGCATATCCATGATGAAAAAAGCAATGAAGGCCAAGGCTAACTTGGGAAGATACGAAAGGGGTGGTGAATGGTGCCAGTAGGGGCGATGTGCATGCGAGAGAAAGATGTGGAGCACTGTATATGATCCTGAGAGTTTTCTCTACTGGCGGTTCATTCTTATTTCTAGAAGTTGAAAGGATGAACAATGTCGTTCCGTTTTAATGGTAAGACTTTATTGGTGATTATGATTATGATGAAAATATTAATTCATATATTAAATTTTATTAAAGAAATAAATGTACCAAAGTACCCCTAGTACAGGGCAGTGTGAAATCGTAACCCTGCAACAGAATAATGGTTCTGATACTATGCGACGAGAAAGCAGTTTTATTAATTAAGAGAGAGAGAGAGAGAGAGAGAGAGAGAGAGAGAGAGAGATAAAAAAATCATCTATACAAAATTTTACATAAAATTTTGAATATTTGAAACAGTATATATTTGCAAAAAAAAAAAAAAAGGGAAAACGGATTATTTCCTCGATTAAGAAAAAATTAATGCTTTCGAAATTCAGATAGTGAAAATTATTTCATGTCTTTAGCAATAGACATCTGATAAAAGCGAACCGATATAAGCAATTAGAAAAACATAAGGAATAACAAGTGGTAAGAGTCTAAATGAGCAAAGACACCTTTATAGGTATGGTATATCAAAAATCCACCCTGATCAGGCCGATTCACAACGCCACCCCGCTCACAGGACCTAAGGAGTGTGAACGTTTAGATTAACAAAATCATTTTTTGTCGGCAGGCAACATCTTAAATGGTTCCAAGATTCCTAATCCTGGGACCTTCATGAATGTCACCTTGAATAGTTCCAAGAATCCTATTCCATTAACTCTTTTTTTACTGTAACATTGAATGGTTCCAATCCTAATCATAGGACTTTTTGACCGCACCCTTCAGAGTCCTATTCCAGGGACATTCTTAACTGTAACATTGAATGATTCCAAGAGTCCTAATCCTGGGAACTTCTTGAATGTTACCTTGAGTGGTCCCAAGAGTCCTATTCCAGGGACTTTCTTAACTGAAACATTGAATGATTCCAAGAGTCCTAATCCTGGGACCTTCTTGAACGTTACCTTGAATGGTTCCAAGAGTCCCATTCCAGTGACTTTCTAGATTGTAACATTGGACGATTCCAAGAGTCCTAATCCTGGGACCTTCTTGATCGTTACCTTGAATGGCTCCAAGAGTCCTATTCCAGGAACTTTCTTAACTGAAACATTGAATGATTCCAAGAGTCCTAATCCTGGGACCTTCTTGAATGGCTCCAGGAGTCCCATTCCAGGGAATATCTTACCTGTAACACTGAATGATTGCAGACTCTTAATCCTGGGACGTTCTTGAATGTCACCTTTAAGAGTTCCAAGAGTCCTATTCCAGTGACTTTCTTAACTGTAACATTGAATGATTCCAAGAGTCCTAATCCTGGCAACTTCTTGAATGTTACCTTGAATGATTCCCAGAGTCCTAATCCTGGGACTTTCTTGAATGTTACCTAGAATGGTTCCAGGAGTCCCATTCCAGTGACTTTCTTGACAGTAACATTGAATGATTCCAAGAGTCCTAATCCTGGGACCTTCTTGAATGTCACCTTTAAGAGTTAAAAGAGTCCTATTCCAGTGACTTCCTTAACTGTAACATTGAATGATTCCAAGAGTCCTAATCCTGGGACTTTCTTGAATTTCACCTAGAATGGTTCCAAGAGTCCCATTCCAGTGACTTTTTTTTATTGTAACATTGAATGATTCCCAGAGTCCTAATCCTGGGACTTTCTTGAATGTTACCTTGAATGGCTCCAAGAGTCCTATTCCAGGAACTTTCTTAACTGAAACATTGAATGATTCCAAGAGTCCTAATCCTGGGACCTTCTTGAATGGCTCCAAGAGTCCCATTCCAGGGAATTTCTTAACTGTAACATTGAATGATTGCAAGACTCTTCATCCTTGGACCTTCTTGAATGTCACAGTGAAGAGTTCCAAGAGTCCTATTCCAGTGACTTTCTTAACTGTAACATTGAATGATTCCAAGAGTCCTAATCCTGGGACCTTCTTGAATGTTACCATGTACGGATCCAAGAGTCCCATTCCAGGGAATTTCTAAACTGAAACATTGAATGATTCCCAGAGTCCTAATCCTGGGACCTCCCTGAATATTACCTTGAATGGCTCCAAGAGTGCCATTCCAGGGAATTTCTTAACTGTAACATTGAATAATTTCAAGACTCTTAATTCTGGAACCTTCTTGAATGTCACCTTTAAGAGTTCCAAGAGTCCTATTCCAGTGACTTTCTTAACTGTAACATTGAATGATTCCCAGAG
The DNA here is from genome assembly GCF_036898095.1 of Palaemon carinicauda. NCBI lineage: Eukaryota > Metazoa > Arthropoda > Malacostraca > Decapoda > Palaemonidae > Palaemon > Palaemon carinicauda. The sequence goes on along the minus strand of NC_090745.1, from coordinate 107,534,793 downwards.
TCCTAATCCTGGGACCTCCCTGAATATTACCTTAAATGGCCTCAAGAGTCCTATTCCAGGGAATTTCTTAACTGTAACATTGAATAATTTCAAGACTCTTAATTCTGGAACCTTCTTGAATGTCACCTTTAAGAATTCCAAGAGTCCTATTCCAGTGACTTTCTTAATTGTACCATTGAATGATTTCAGGAGTCTTAATCCTGGGACCTTCTTGAATGTTACCTTGAATGGCTCCAAAAGTCCTATTCCAGGAACTTTCTTAACTGAAAAATTGAATGATTCCAAGAGTCTAATCCTGGGACCTTCTTGAATGGCCCTAAGAGTGCCATTCCAGGGAATTTCTTAACTGTAACATTAAATAATTTCAAGACTCTTAATTCTGGAACCTTCTTGAATGTCACCTTTAAGAGCTCCAAGAGTCCTATTCCAGTGACTTTCTTAACTGTAACATTGAATGATTCCAAGAGTCCTAATCCTGGGACTTTCTTGAATTTCACCTAGAATGGTTCCAAGAGTCCCATTCCAGTGACTTTCTTGATTGTAACATTGAATGATTCCCAGAGTCCTAATCCTGTGACCTCCCTGAATATTACCTTGAATGGCCCCAAGGGTGCCATTCCAGGGAATTTCTTAACTGTCTGTAACATTGAATAATTTCAAGACTCTTAATTTTGGAACCTTCTTGAATGTCACCTAGAATGGTTCCAAGAGTCCTATTCCAGCGAGTTTCTTAATTGTACCATTGAATGATTTCAGGAGTCTTAATCCTGGGACCTTCTTGAATGTTACCTTGAATGGTTCCAAGAGTCCTATTCCAGGAACCTTCTTAACTGAAACTTTGAATGATTCCAAGAGTCCTAATCCTGGGACCTTCTTGAATGGCTTCAAGAGTCCCATTCCAGGGAATTTCTTAACTGTAACATTGAATGATTGCAAGACTCTTAATCCTGGGACCTTCTTGAATGTCACATTGAAGAGTTCCAAGAGTCCTATTCCAGTGACTTTCTTAACTGTAACATTGAATGATTCCAAGAGTCCTAATCCTGGCAACTTCTTGAATGTTACCTTGAATGATTCCAAGAGTCTTAATCCTGGCAACTTCTTGAATGTTACCTAGAATGGTTCCAAGAGTCCCATTCCAGTGACTTTCTTGACTGTAACATTGAATGATTCCAAGAGTTATAATCCTGGGACCTTCTTGAATGTTACCTTGTATGGCTCCAAGAGTCCCATTCCCGGGAATTTCTTAACTGAAACATAGAATGATTCCCAGAGTCCTAATCCTGGGACCTCCCTGAATATTACCTTGAATGGCCCCAAGAGTGCCATTCCAGGGAATTTCTTAACTGTAACATTGAATAATTTCAATACTCTTAATTCTGGAACCTTCTTGAATGTCACCTTTAAGAGTTCCAAGAGTCCTATTCCAGTGACTTTCTTAACTGTAACATTGAATGATTCCAAGAGTCCTAATCCTGGGACTTTCTTGAATTTCACATAGAATGGTTCCAAGAGTCCCATTCCAGTGACTTTCTTGATTGTAACATTGAATGATTCCCAGAGTCCTAATCCTGGGACTTTCTTGAATTTACCTAGAATGGTTCCAAGAGTCCCATTCCAGTGACTTTCTTGATTGTAACCTTGAATGATTCCCAAAGTCCTAATCCTGTGACCTCCCTGAATATTACCTTGAATGGCCCCAAGAGTGCCATTCCAGGGAATTTCTTAACTGTCTGTAACATTGAATAACTTCAAGACTCTTCATTTTGGAACCTTCTTGAATGTCACCTAGAATGGTTCCTAGAGTCCTATTCCAGTGACTTTCTTAATTGTAACATTGAATGATTTCAGGAGTCTTAATCCTGGGACCTTCTTGAATGCTACCTTGAATGGTTCCAAGAGTCCTATTCCAGGGACTTTCTTGACTGAAACATTGAATGATTCCAAGAGTCTAATCCTGGGACCTTCTTGAATGGCTCCAAGAGTCCCATTCCAGGGAATTTCTTAACTGTAATATTGAATGATTGCAAGAATCTTAATCCTGGGACCTTCTTGAATGTCACCTTGAAGAGTTCCAAGAGTCCTATTCCAGTGACTTTCTTAACCATAACATTGAATGATTTAGAGTCCTTATCCTGGGACTTTCTTGAATGTCACCTGTCACCTTGAAGGGTTTCAAGAGTCCTATTCCAGTGACTTTCTTAACTGTAACATTGAATGATTCAGAGTCCTATTCATGGGACCTTTTTGAATGTCACCTTGAAGGGTTCCAAGAGTCCTATTCCTGGAACTTCCTTGGCTGCAACCTTGAATAGTTCCAAGAGTCCTATTCCTGGGACTTCCTTCACTGCAACCTTGAATGGTTCTAAGAGTCCTACTCCTAGGACTTCCTTGGCTGCGACCTTGAATGATTCCAATAGTTTTATTTCTGGGACTTTGTCAACTGTAACCTTGAATGGTTCCAAGAGTCCTATTCATTGGTCTTTCTTGACAGAGACCAAGAATAGCTCCAAGAGCACTATTCCGAGGATTTCCGTGACAGCGACCTTGAATATTTCCAAGAGTCCTAATCCTAAGACTTTCTTGACTGTACCCTAGCATGGTTCCAAAAGTCCTAATCCTGGTACTTCTTGATAGTGACCATGAATTGTTCAAAGACTTCTAATCCTGTAACTTTCTTGACTGTAACCTTGAATAGTTCCATGAGTACTATTCCTAGGACTTCTTGACATGACCTTGAATAGTTCCAAGAATCCTATTCCTGAGACTTTCTTACCAGCAACCTTGAATCGTTCCAAGAGTCCTATTCTTAGGACTTTCTAGATTGCGAGCTTGAATGGCTCCAAGAGTCCTATTCCTGAGACTTCTTGACAGTGGCTTTGAATAGTTCCAAGAGTCCTATTCCTGGAAGTTTCTTACCAGCAACCTTGAATAGTTCCAAGAGTCCTATTCTTAGGACTTTCTAGACTGCGAATTTGAATGGCTCCAAGGGTTCTATTCCTGGGGCTCCTTGACAGTGACCTTGAATGCTACCTAGAGTCCTAACCCTGGGACTTTTTTGTAATCTTGAATGGTTCCATGAGACCTATTCCTGGGACTTCTTGACAGTGACCTTAAATAGTTCCAAGAGTCCTATGCTAGGACTTTCTCGACTGCGACCTTGAATAGTTCCATGAATCTATATCCAAGACTCTTGACAGCAGCCTCCAATGGCTCCCAGAGATTACTTCTGACATCCACTTGCCCGCGCTTTCGAAATTCTCATCGAGGCCACACTTATGGATCTGCTCTGCAGTAAACCACAGTCTCTACTACCCCTGAATGGGGTCATCGTAAATTTCTTATCACGTACATTCATCGGAATAATTACTACGGATTAAATGGATCACCGCGTCTATGAGATTAAATATACATAAAGAATTGTATACAAGTGAATGTAACGATAAAAGAAAATGTGAGAAGAAGGAGACATTAGTGGAACCAACCAAAGAGAAGCTGAAAAAAAGGAGGTAAATGAAAGAAGGTAAGAAAGAAAGAATTACTGTCTACTTAAACAAATACAAAGTAAAACAAAAGAGGGTAAAAATTACGGAGTATGAGACTCAAAATGAGAGAGAGAGAGAGAGAGAGAGAGAGAGAGAGAGAGAGAGAGAGAGATTCGCATATAATTGAGCAGGGATGTAACTTAAATTTTGCGAATAGTAATATGCGATGTGTCAATATATAGTATTCAATAAATATGAACTAACGAGTAAAGAAAGGCATAAATACAGTAACATGTGAAAGGATATAATAAAAGAAATGGAAGACACTAAGAAGACCCACCGTCTCAGTGAAGATGGAGATAAACAAGTCTGGAGATTAGGAACCAAGAACATTCCTGAGAAAACCACAAAAGATAAAAAGCGAATCTGTGAAAAGCTGAGAGGATGAGGTCACTAAAGGATAGGAAGAGGGAAGGATGACGTAGGATTTAAACAATATCACAGTTGGATAGTACAGAGGAAGATGATGGTCAGTAGAAATTAGATCATATGAAATAATTAATATTCGTACTTTGTACTGGGAGGATAAAATCACAGTAGGATTACGAAAGGAAAAAATTAAAAAAATCAAATAATTAATTTGTGGCAAGAAGAGTAAATTTCATTGAGACAGTAAAATCATAAAAGAGAAAGAAATAAGAAGACAAGGAGGACAGATAGAAAAAGAAATAAAATATAAAGAAAGGCGAAACCACACCACTGCATATAACTCAGATGAAATCTCTTCAGCATAGTAAAAGAAGAGCAAGGAACGAGAAGTCGACACAAAAACAGAAACAACAAAACATAAGAGATCCCCCCAAACCGTATAACCGTACGTGGCATTATTTTCCAAACTCACCACCAGAGGGCCAACTTCTTAATTACTGTGGCTTGGAAGAAGTCTCAACTCTTGCTTTTACTAGCAGCCGCCGTCTCGCGAGGCCCATTCGACCCTTGCTGAACGACTAGTATGAAAGTGAATGAGTCCGAATTAAGTAGAATAAAGTGCATGAAGTCCTGGACGCAAAGTCCTCTCTGATTAAGTGAGAAAGGTGAGGTGGGGTGGGAGGTGCTATAAAGATATCTTAAGACGTTAAGCCCACACAAATCTGAATTTCAGTTTTAAGAGTATTTAGGAATAAATAGAGATATTTATTGGTACGTTAGGAATCTTTTTATTTCATAGCATAATTCATTTTATAAGAGGAAGGGGATACATAAACCAGGATTACTGGCCATGTTTATATAAAAGTTGTGATGTTTACATACGTTACTAAGCCAATTTTCATTTTCGACCATTATTCATTCTCTTATTTCCTCTCCCTACTAAGCTATTTTTACCTTGTTGAATCCCTTGGGCTAATAGCATCCTATTTTTCCAGATAGGGTTGTAGCTTAGCTAGTAATAATAATAATAATAATAATAATAATAATAATAATAATAATAATAAATTAAACCATTTTTTGGGCTAATTTTATCGGCATCATTGATGGATTAACATTCGCACAGAAATCAGCTAATGAAAATTGAGATGTTCCATACAGACGACAAATCAATGCTTAAATTAACTTATTAACAATAAGGCAAATACATGATGAAGGTAATGTAAAATGTATTTATTTCTACAACTGAAAATGCTAGAAACTACTATAGGACGATTCACAACAACGCTGATAATTACGTTTCAATTCAAGAGAGAGATTC
>NC_090745.1:107522061-107524561 GCF_036898095.1 Palaemon carinicauda | reverse complement strand
TTTTCTGAAATACGTCAGAGAACAGTTTATTTTTACAGAGAATTTCCAATTAAGATTACAATTTGTTTTAACTGTGTAGGCTGAATATTTAGGAATCATGTTGATATTGCCATTTACAGGTTTGCAATTCACTTGCATTTTATAAAATGGCTTCAGGATCATTCTACTGTATTTCCCCACCTGCATTAATGATTGGAAATAAGTTTGCACGAGACGTATACCAGTAAATATCAATTGCATCAAACTCCATTACGAAAATAGTTTCGCGGCAGCCATGCACCAATGTGTCTGCAATTGCATAAGTATCTAATACTAAAAATAATTCCTAATTCTTATGTCCTGGACAGTGTCAAGCCGGTGTCAGAAGGTCTGGAGATAAACAGTTGTTTTCACCAAATTCCTATTTATGGCATAGATATCAATGCCTCTACAGAGGGTTCCATGAACACAATCTCCCAATTGCTCACAATTCATACCTTCAAAAGAAGGTAACCGTGTTACCCCATACGAATGGGAAAAAGGCACGCTAATAGATGATGATGATGATAGACTGGTTTTAGGTAAATATCAATGACCAAACTCCATAGATGACGAATGTATAACATGTTGAGTAGCCTTCCCCAACTCGCTCACACTTTCTATAATAAAAACTCTAGTCAGTCTTTCAAATCTGGCTTGTAATTACCTGATGTATTACTCCTCAACTCAACACTAAGTAGAATTTTTTTTTTTTTTTTTTTTTTTTTTTTAAATAGATCCCTTTCCTTCGTGTCTGAATCTAGACAGATCAATCTTCCACGTAAAGTATAACGAAATATGATTCGAGTGTCCACCTACCTTTCCAAGAAACGTTATTTTTATGTGAAAATAAATAGATGTGGTTCTTACATCCTTGAAACCAGAAATATTGAGCCTGAAGGCTGAATCTCTGTAGGATGCGACCAGGCCTCCCTACAGATATCCTTTCGTAGAAGCGGGTTGATCATGCAGTACAGTTTTTGTAAAAACCTTTCGATTCATCACGCTCATCATTTTGTCACATTAGATACAATATTCGGTCCCATCAAACAATCTTACTGTCATATCAAAGCCTAATTTTAATTTCCAATTTATTCTTCACGCCCTTTCGGAAAATAATAGTCCTTTTCTGACGCCAGGTCATCTTGCCTCATCAAAATTTTCATCTGTCCGCGTCACCAAACGATCATTCTGCTATCTTTAATTTCCTGTCCCACTAAAACTTTATCTTATGTCCCACTAAAATTCTATCTTATGTCCCATTAAAACTTTATCTTATGTCCCACCAAAACTTTATCTTATGTCCAACTAAAATTTTATTTTATGTCCAACTAAAACTTTATCTTCTACCTCATTAAAATTTTATCATGTGTCCCAATAAAAATTTATCATATCTCTCACTAAAAATTTATCATATCTCCAACTAAAACTTTATCTTAAGTCCCACTAAAACTATCTTCTCTCCAAATAAAAATTTATTTTATCTCCCACTAAAACTTTATCTTTTGTCCCACTAAAACTTTATCTATTGTCCAACTAAAACTTTACCTTCTGTCCCACTAGAACTTTATCTTATGTCTCACTAAAACTTTATCTTATGTCCCACAAAAACTTTATCTTCTGTCCTACTAAAATTTTATCTCATGTCTCGCTAAAACTTTTATCTTCTGTCCCTCTAAAACTTTATCTTCTGTTCTGCTAAAACTTTATCTTCTATCCCACCAAAACTTCAACTTATGTCCCTCTAAAACTTTATCACATGTCCCAATAAAACTTTATCTTCTGTCCCATGAAAACTATCTTCTGTCACAGCAACAGCCCTTCTTCTGTCTCACTAAACTTTATCTTCTATCCCACCAACATCCCATCTTCGGTCACACTAAAACCTTATCTTCTCTCCCACCAAAAATTCCTCTTATGTCCCACTAAAACATTATCTTCTGTCCCACCAACAGCCTATCTTCTGTCTCAATAAAACTTTATCTTCTTTCCCACCAAAACTATTTTCTGTCACACCAATAGCCCATCTTCTGTCCCAGCAACAATCTATATTGTCCCACTAAACCTTAATCTTCTGTCCCACTAAAACTTTATCTTCAGTCCCATTTAAACATTATCTTCTGTTCCAACAAAACTTTATCTTCTGTCCCACTAAAACTTTATCTTCTGTCCCATTTAAACTTTATCTTCTCTCCCACCAAAACTTCATCTTCTGTCCCACCAAAACGTCATCTTCCGTCCTACTAAAAGCCTGTTTGCGGTCCCATCAAAAGATCCCACTAACCATCTCTTTGCAGTCTTCTTCTCAATAGGAAAAACGGTCAAGATACTAACAATGTGGAAAAAGATCAAGCATCAAATTTACGACTAGGTTATACCAACATCGTCTGCTGCCCCTAAGTGCAAGGAACTCATGTAAAATTATATATAAAAAAAAAAGGTCTAAGGTTATTTTAAAAAATGCATAACTTTCAATTGATCT
>NC_090745.1:107507061-107512061 GCF_036898095.1 Palaemon carinicauda | reverse complement strand
AGCTTAGTTAGAAATTGAGTTTGTAATTTTAACACTGAAATGGATAACGCGAGTCAAGCTATCAACTAATCATAAAGAGTTCATCTGTAACATAACTGGTATGGAATGAACATCTTGGCCCCCAATCTTCTTTGACTCTCAATATTCTCTCGCCCTCTCACTCTCACCCCTCCTCGCTCTCACCACCCTCGGACTCTTTCACCCCTTCACCAATTCCCCTCCTCTCTCTCTCTCTCTCTCTCTCTCTCTCTCTCTCTCTCTCTCTCTCTCTCTCTCTCTCTCTCTCTCTCTAATAAATGATAAAAGATAGCGTCGAGTTTATATCGCCCACTTACATAAAACTAAATTTCAGAATAAATATAATTTTGAGAAACATTACAAGTTCCATTCTCTCGAAACATGATGTTCGTGAAGTGAATCTTTATCTCACTAAGAGCTGGAATTGTTGAAAGACAAACAGGCAAGAATGGAAGTAATTATGTGGTTTCTGGAAGGGTTACAAGGTTTCGGTAGGTTTGGAAAAATGGATAAATTCCAGGAATATAGAAGGCAAGAAGAACTAATTACGTGAGTTAACCCTCGTCTGTTTAATAAATCCAAAGAAATATTTTGCAATTCCAAATTATAAAAGGGCTCAGTACGCAGGCCAATATTCACCTGTCAGATCTCTCAAAATTTACGTTTTGGTTCAATTATTATTATTATTATTATTATTATTATTATTATTATCATTATTATTACCACCTCCGCCAAAGAGGTCATGTTTTCACCTGTCTATTTATTTGTTACCAACCTAACTCAAAAAGTTACGGGCTAATTTTGACTAACGTACAAATATATTAAAAACGATGTATTCAGGACGAATCTCTCTCTCTCTCTCTCGCTCTCTCTCTCTCTCTCTCTCTCTCTCTCTCTCTCTCTCTCTCTGAATGTCATTTAAGCCGGTATAGCTCATGCAGGGTGTTTTTCTAAATCATTATTTTATATCGAACCATATCTGAAAGTACCTTGTCTTTCATCGGTGACTTGAACAAGACTTAAGTCGAAATAATCTAATGTAGCTGTTAACGGAAGGAATTGTTTAGCTGCGATACTAAAATAATTTCTACATGATTTTGCGGATTCATGATACACACACACACACATACATACATACATACATACATACATACATACATACATACATACATACATACATACATACATACATACATATATATATATATATATATATATATATATAAAATGTGTGTGTGTGTATTCAGTATTTGCAGTGGATATTCTAATGTCAAATGATAAAACAGAATGAAATATGGCATCTTGATTTGTAAAATTTTAATGCTTTTACTAGCAAAAACACATGTTTGCTGTCTTTGATTCGTTAAGGTTAGAGAAGGCTCCGCCCGATTTGTAGAAGAAGTAAGAAGAGCAACACCTTATCTGTTTTGTCATGGGAACAACAGAGACATCTGACGGAAGGTTTCCCCCCGAGTGTCGGCGTTCTTTTGATTCTAAATGTACAGTCGAACACTGGTTTCCATGGTACACTTAGGAGCTTCTAATGACGAAGTGTATCAGGGAAATCAGTGTTCAACTGTACATCATTTAAGAACGGCATCATCATCAGAACTAAGAAATTTATTCTTCAGGATTTTCCTCCACAATATATATCCTTTTCTAAGTAATAATCTCTAAGCCGAGGTTTTTACAGCTGCTCTTTACAATCCTTTTCGAGCCACACCAGTTTCTAATAAAAATAAAAAATAAATTACGACTATGACTAGGAAATTTATTCTTCAGCATTTTCCTCCATAATATTATCCGTTCTCTAAGCAATACTCTCCAAGCTGATTTTTTTACAACTACTCTTTATATTCTTTTTCAAGCCACACTAGTTTATAAACAACATAAATTACACGAGTAATCCACATATTCCTTCGACGCAAAGAAACGAGCAACAAGACTGCAGTCCTCTCTGGCCGGATAATATTTCTCCTTTACGAGGTGATCATCATGAAAACAATTCCATAATAAGAAAATGATAGCCAAAGAGATCTGGCGTTGTTTATACAACGAAGTCGCTCCAATCAGCTCGCCTAATGGCCGAGTTCGTTAGGATAATGTTTACCGGAAATGAAGGGTTTTTAAAGCTTGAAACCTTGTGGATAAATGACAAATTAGACGGAAAATACAGAATTGATGAAAAGGGATAAACCTACAAAAAGTGATTTAAAGGCAGTAAACTAGAATCCTGATAAACGTGTATCTCTTAGAAGGATATCTCCCTTGTATAATAACGAGAAAGTGTCTGGTTATATATATATATATATATATATATATATATATATATATATATATATATATATATATATATATATACATACACAATATAATATATATATATAATATATATATACATACACAATATATATATATATATATATATATATAAATTTATACATATATATATATAAAAATTTATATATATATATAAATTCATATATATATAAATTTATATATATATACAATATATATATTTAATATATATACACAATGTATATATATATATATATATATAATATATAATATATATACATAATATATAATGTATATATAATTTATAATATATATATATATATATATATATATATATATCAGTCACGCTAGCTCTACCCATCCCTCGGTAGAGGAGAGAGGGAGTAGTCTTACCCTGGTGAGAAAGGGGTGAGGGCGCGCATATCAACATAAAATGATGGGCAGCGTATACTAGTTTTAAATAGAAAAAAAAACACTGAAATACCGATAAGAAAATAAAATAAAATCTCACATTAAATGAGGAACAAAAAAGAATTCACGTATAAATTAGGAAACCAAAATACATATGATTTGTTTTAAGCCTGAAATAACAATAATGGCCAAAGTATGATGAACTTCCAAGGAAGATGTTTGGCAAGTAGGCCTAATGTCTTTATAGGAATTGAAAAAAAAAAAAATCAAGTGTTTAATTCCTTGATTTTAGTGCTGCTTTTGACCGTGTTAATCATGAGGCCCTTGTTTTCAAACTCAAACAGTTGGGAGTGGGTGGGTCGTTTCTTAGCATTATTATTGATTTTTAAGTTATAGATCTCAAAAGCGTCGATGTTGATGGGCACCATAGTGAGTATAGGAATGTGATATCAGGTGTTCCAGAGAGTAGTGTTCTTGGCCCATTACTTTTCTTACTATATACACATGACATGTGGTTTGGCCTAGAAAACAAGCTTGTTACATATGCAGATGATGCTACTCTCTTTGCATCAATTCCATCCCCTGAATATAGATCAGGGGTTGCAGAATCCCTTAATAGAGATCTAGCTAAAATTAGTGCATGGTGCAAATTATGGGATATGAAGTTGATTCCTAACAAAACTCAAAGTATGATTGTAAGTAGGTCAAGGACTGTGGCTCCTTAACATCCGGATCTCAGTATTCATAATGTTTCTTCAACTTTGTATGACTTAAAATTTTGGGTGTGATTCTCAACAGAAAATTTACTTTTGAGAAACACAATAGGTTTGTGTCTTCTTCAATTGCACAAAAAAATTGGCTTATTGAGAAATCCTTTCTAGATTTTTTGTGATCAATCTATTCTGAATAAGTATTCTACTTCTTTCATTCTACCTTGTTTTGAGTATTGTTCTCCTGTCTGGTCTATTGTTCTCCTGTCTGGTCTTCAGCTGCTGATTCTCACCTTAATGTGTTGGACAGAAACTTACGGTCTATTAAATTTCTTATTCCTGATCTAGATATTAATCTTTGGTACCGTCGTTCAATCAGTTCATTATGCAAGTTGCATAAGATTTTTCATAATTCTGACCATGCATTACGTTGATCTTCCTGGACAATTCCATCCAGTTCGCAATACTAGGCAGGCAGTTAATTTTAATAGCCAGGCCGTCCCCATCATGAGGCTCAATACTACACAGTATTCTAGAAGTTTTATTCCAGCTGTGACCAAGTTGTGGAATGATCTTCCTAATCGGGTAGTTGAATCAGTAGAACTTCAAAAGTTCAAAGTTGCAGAAAATGCTTTTAGATTGAACAGGCTGACATAAGTTTTTTTATAGTCGATATATGACATATCTATTTTGACGTTGTTACTGTTTTTAGAATGACTTATTGTTAATTTGTTTTCATCATTTATTTATTTCCTTATTTCCTTTCCTCACTGGGCTATTTTTCCTTGTTGGAGCCCTTGGCCTTATAGCATCTTGCTTTTCCAACTATGGTTGTAGCTTGGCTAATAATAATAATAATAATAATAATAATAATAATAATAATAATAATAATAATAATAATAATAATAATAATAATTCCAACTTTCTTAGTAACTTAACACTGCTTGAGTATGTTGGGAAAAATCCTATGTCCATCATCCCAGATTTAAATCCCTGACCAATTGATTATCTTGGAACAATATACTCCAAGCTCCTGTAACTATTAACCAAGACTGGTTATCATTATTATTAGCTAAGCTACAACCCTAGTTGGAAAGGCAGGATACTATAAGCCCAAGGGCTCTAACAGGGAAAAAATAGCCCGGCGAGGAAAGGAAACAGGGAAATAAATATACATGACAAGTAATGAACAATTAAAATAAAATGTTTTAAGAACAATAACATCATCAATATAGACCTTTCATATATAAATTATAAAAACTTCAAAAAACAAGAGCAAAAGAAAATAGTGTGCATGAACTTCAAAAGTTCAAACTTGCAGCATATGTTTTTATGTTGAACACGTTGACATGTATCTTTTATACTTTATATATGAAAGATTGGTTTTAATGTTGTTACTGTTCTTAAAATATTTTATTTTAATAAATCATTACTTCTCATATAGCTTATTTCCTTATTTCCTTTCCTCACTAGGCTATTTTTCCTTGATTGAGCCCTTGGGCTTATAGCATCCTGTTTTCCCGTCTAGGGTTGTAGCTTAGCTAATAATAATAATAATAATAA
>NC_090745.1:107492061-107499561 GCF_036898095.1 Palaemon carinicauda | reverse complement strand
TTCACTTAAAACACAATATTCAGTGGAAATAAACCAAAGTTCAGTATATGGTGTAAATTCACCCTGATATTGTAAATCTAACGAAGTCCATCTTAAAAATTGTAGAACAAATCAGGTGAATTCTAGTTAAATCACCGTACAATACTTCAATATAATAAAACACTACAATATTTAACACACCTTAAAAATCACTGTCATATTATTGAGGAATTACTGTGTTATGCTTACGAAATAAGATTACCGCTTGGCGTACCTTCGTTAGGTTAGGTGAGTTAGGCTAGGTTCATTTTATATTTAAGCAGCATTCACAGGAAAAAAATATCACATGACAAATTCGATGGGGAATCATAAAACAAAAAGAATTTGCCAAAAAAAAAAAAATCCTCAGTACTTACACATTCTCAGGCCAGGATGACATTCCTTGCTGGACAACAAATTGATATTTGCTAAGTTTCCATACACAGTTAGACAACTTCTTTTCTTTTTATTCCAAAATATAACCTTGCAGCAATTTGAACATTTTGCCGTGATGTGACGACTCCAGGACGCACAAATAAAAAGATAATATCCGAATGTCAAGGCAGAATAGCGAAATTACGGCAAACACTCACACAAAATGAAAGTACTCCGCATACAAACGAACGTCAAGTTTTGTTTACCCCGGTTCTGTCACCTGCTGCCAAGGAGTCAACACAGTCTTTGTTTTTCTTCTTCTTGTTTGTCGGATGACGTAAAGATTCACTTGCTAAAATTTCGTATTATATGAGTGGACGAAGAGTTTTTTTTTATCTTAATTAAACCATTATTATTATTATTATTATTATTATTATTATTATTATTATTATACTGTCACTGATCTGTTTTTTTTTGTGAAATACGAACATGTTTTACTAAAGAAAAGTTTCCAGAAAATGGTTTCCCTCATATTTCAGTAACTTGCTACGGATTTATGTTGTTCAATTTATCATCATACATGTATCAGGACACGTCTCCACATTCCTCACATCCCTAGATATAAAAAAAGAGATGGAATAGATGACAAACAATAAAAAAACAAAAGGTGACTGACGACATAGCTTACCTCCTTCGAATTTGTGCCATTTTAGACAAATTATCCGGTAAACAAACGAGACAGTGGCATATTTCCAGCTTATCGAGCTCACTACCAAGGGATTTATCTTGTCATTAGACATAGGTATAAGAATACTTACTCTACTGGCTTGCAGGACTCGTTATAACTCTCTACCGCTTGTTCTTAACTACTAAGGTTGGGATTTGTCGTAAGGTTAAGTAACGTTTGGTAATCTATATCCTCAGCCATTCTTTTTTTAGATATGCAATCGCCATAAACGTACAATTTTTTTTTATTCTTTTAAGACGTTCTAAAACCTTCCCTTTTAAATTTTAGTTAAAATTCTCAGTTAAGTTTTTTTTCCAATGGAAATTCACCGGCGATAATATCAAGTGACAACATTTATTTGCAACTTTAAAGAAACAGTGAGTCATCATTGTTTTAAACGAATAGGACAATGGAACAGGTGACTTAATGTCTTTATATAGCCCTGACAAAAGAAGCAAGAAAAACGAGAAAGAAAAACAGCTTAACAGCGATAATAGTAAATGGGCAATACGTGATATGAAACGTTGAATACTTTGAACGAACAAGATATAACGACAGTGGAGGTCCTGTAGAGAGTGGGGTTCCTCTGCTGTATGGGACAGGAAAACAGCCGTCAAAGTATGTAAAAGTAAAGTAAGTATTAATACACTTTCTTACTACGAGAGAACAATATCTTTGAGTCCACACTTCTTGGTTTCTTGCCAAACTGCAATTTAGTCCAAAAAGATTACGAACAATACATATAGTAAAACAAATAAGAATACCAACCAGTCCTAAATTGTAAGATTTAATGGACGGAGAAACATGAACATGGTTTTATTAAAATACCCATAAAGTACTAAAGCACTTGTATGAAAATGATGTGTACATTTCACCTCTCCCATCGGATGCCTGAAAACTTTAAATCAATTAAACAATCAATTACCTCTCCCAGTGCAAAATGTGTTAAAAGACAAAGCAAGTTGTGGGCAATTGGTTTTCATAAAACGTTGCTAATTTAAAGAAAAAAAAAATTTACTCAATCCAGATAGTATTAAAAAAAAAATCCCATCTGCGATATAATTTCAAAAGGCAAAATAGTTTTAGGTTACATTATTTGGTCGTACGAACACAAAAGCGTTGAAGAATTACTTCTAAACATCGGAAGTCTACTCGAAATATTTTAAGCCATAATTTTTTAGATACCTTCAGTGTTGAACATTTACAGCTTCAGGGCATTTCATGATACGATGATCTGAACATAAGGGGTTTGGCTTTCATGTAAATCAATTACAATAATGAACAATCAAATCGTTGGAATACAGACTGCTCTGTTTGCTTGTTTGTCTTGGGATTACGTAAAAATAATCGACTCCAAAATGTCACCTAAGATGGAGTGGTTCGAGAATGACAAGTGAATAAATCTAGGGAAACACACTGATGTGGTTCCAACTACATTACTAACCATTTCATTGTGTAGTTCGGTGGATTTTTTTCTTTTTATTTTATTGCAAAGCTTAGAAATTATTTTGTTATTGACTCTTTTGACTTTCCCATCTTCTTTATTAACTATCTTCCTTCGTTTTATTTTTTTTTTCTTCTAGGCTGGGTTATAGAGGGACACTAGCTTAGTGATCCCATTGGTCGCTCTAATTAATAACAAATGAATCACAAAATATTTGTTACAAGGTGGGTTGAATATCTCTAAACTAGAAAAAAAATACAAACTCCAACGGACGAACTTCCAATTATGTGTAAAAAATACATCAGTTCCATTTAATTTATCACCTGTCAATTTTGCTAAGTTACCCCCATCATGGCGAAAAAAGCCGTAGCCAGCCCAGAAGTTGCACGTCTTAAAGAATAAACGAAAATTCATAGCTAACTGGAATGTTAAGGTCGCACACACTACAAAAAGCTACCGAGCTCGAGCGGAACTCGAAACCTCAGTCCGGCGATCGCCATGCAGGGACGTTTCCAGTAAGCCTCCACAACCATGGGCGAACAAGGATGAAAGATGCACAACTCCCGTGATAACGAAGTATGACAGAGGCAGGGGACTTTATGAAAACAATGCTATGGAGTCAGTCATAGGTAGAGATACCTCACAACGAACGAGTATGAATTATCCAACACTTGGCACTTATTACTCATCATGAATCCCATTTGTCCAGCTTATTATCATCTTAATGACGTATGAATATGCAAGAGAGTCACGATGACCACTTTGGAAAAAAAAAGGATAATGCTTATGATGCCCTGGTACTAATTTACCACTTTTCGGATATGAGCTAAAACTGGTAATGGTATATATATATATATATATATATATATATATATATATATATATATATATATATATACATACATATATATATATATATATACATAAATAGATAGATATATGTATATACACATATATAATAAACATATATACACATATGTATATATATATATATATATATATATATATATATATATATATATATATATATATATATACATATTAGATAGATTTATAGATATAAAAACACCTGACAGCATCACATATAAAAGAACAGCAAGAAGACGTTTTCCATTGTTTGCACAGACATCCAAAAATGTCAAACACTCAGATTTCACTGTGTGAGTAGTTCAGCCATTTATGTGATTGCCAAAACAAAAATTCTCTGTTTGTACAATAAATATCAATAAACGAGTAACCCCCAACCCCCCTCCCCCCTTTGGAATTCTAACGTTTGCCACCAGCAACATCACAAGTCTATGAAGATAAAAAGAAAGGCCTTCGTTTGAAGGTTGATAAATCAAAAAGATAAAAAGATAGTCACGTTCTATTTGTCTGGGTAAATGAAAAGCCGCTTTGAGAAAAAAAAAATCCGACATTATTCGAGATAGAAAATCTCATTTTATTTGTTCGGATTTACTTTCTTGTGATTTGTATCTACTTATTGCATCAAATGGTCTCTGTCACTCTGTGTCTATTTCCTTACGTCTGTTCCTGATGGAGCAATGGCGTATATTTCTTACTGGTTTTGATTTGAGCCTTCAAACATTAAAAAATGGCCATCTCTCTCTCTTTCTATTTATATATATATATATATATATATATATATATATATATATATATATATATATATATATGTATAAATATGTATAAATGTATATATACACACATATATATACTGTATATATATATATACATATATATATATATATATATATATATATATATATATATATATATATATATATATATATATATATATACACGTCCGTTTAGGAAAAGGAGAACTAAATAAAAATAATATTGATAATGATAATCACAGGAAAAAGAATTCTCAAAGGAGTTAAAGTTCCTTCAGGTAAAGATTTTTCAATTATGCTGATACAAAAAAAAAATTATCAGGCAAACTTTCAGTTAAATAAAAGTCCTAATTGATATATGAATGTACTACAGCTGCTACAAACATAACAAAACAAGTGTACACATTACCCAAGGTTTCAGTGAGCGTCTCGAAGCTCATTGTTACCCACAACCACGGCTGAGAGCCTACAACGTTCGTTCTGCAAAGTTGGGTTCGTGTTCAGTTTCAGGAGAATGAGGCAATGTCTTTTTGGCGTCAATGACTATTGATATTGTAAAGCCACGTTAATTTAGCTATTGTAAAAAAACAGTTTACTACAGCTAATGTAATGTTAGATTACTACAGCTTTTGTAATGATAGTTTACTTTAGCTATTGTAATAACAAGGTAACAGCTGATTGCTTTGGTGATTTTAAAGACGGTTTTCTATAAATATTGTAACGAGACTTTGACACTGCTATTATGTCGACAGTTTACTTTAGCTATTGTAACGATAGATTACTATAGCTATTATAACGACATAATTTAGCTATTGTAACGGCAAATTATTATAGCCATTGTAACGTCAGTTTACGATAACTATATGACGCCAGTTTAAGATAACGATTGTAACAATAATTTGCTATAGCTATTGTAACGTCAGATCACTTTGGATATTGTTGCAAAAATTTACAATACCAATTGTAATGATAGTTAAATACCTATAGTAACCTCAGCTTACAATACAAATTGTAACAAAATTCACAATGGATATAGTAACTAAACTGTACTATAACCATTGTAGATTTATCATACCTATTGTAAACAGCTCCCTGGCAATTGTCAAGACATAGAATATTGTAATAATAAGCCTCATTAATACGAAAATGTCAACTAATCACGTTAGAATCTTTTGGAAAAATAATTTTGAGGGAAATTTGACATTTATAATACCGAAATAATAATACCGAAAAATATCGTAATTTGTAAGCTTTCCTCCATCATGATAATCATCTGAGCTTACGAAAAACATTGGATATAATCATAATGATAATCACTACAATAGCCATGAAAACTAATAAACATTATCCTCTCAGTTGGCATCATCATCATCATCATCATCATCGACAACTATTTCATAATAATTTTCCGTAACCGCCGTATAAGTGATTTCTGATCCCAGATAATTGGTCGCTCCCTACCAAATGAATAAATATTTCTCTTGGATTTTATTGGAATTGCTCGAATTATTAATATTTAAAGCGCATAGGACGATTTCCAGCTATGAGAGCTTTGAAAAGAATTAAATCACAAACGATCTCCGCCATGCGCTACCGTTAGGTGTTCGTTATGGGATAACGGTCAACAATGCAAAACGATGTAACCAGGGGCTATCGGTCTCCAAAATACGCTTATGAGATGTTAATGGTCTAAGTCATGGGGTAAAGGATAGTCTCCCAAACTGACTTGAGATCTTAGCTCAGTTAAAATGTAGGCGCTAACGGTCTCCATCATGGAATTATGGTCCTCACAACTGACTCGAGATCTCAGCTGAGTTAAAATGGTCTCCGCCAGACGCTAACGGTCTCCATCATGGAATCATGTTCCCCACAACTGAATCGAGATCTCAGTTGAGTTAAAAATGTATCCGCCAGGCGCTAACGGTCTCCACCATGAAATCATGTTCCCCACAACTGAATCGAGATCTCAGCTGGTTAAAAGGTCTCCGCCAGGCGCTAAGGATCTCCACCATGGAATTATGGTCCCCACAACTGAATCGAGATCTCAGCTGCTTAACATGGTCTCCGCCAGGCACTAACGGTCTCCATCATGAAATTATGTTCCCCACAACTGACTCGAGATCTCAGCCGAGTTAAAATGGCCTCCATCAGGCGCTAACGGTCTCCACCATGGAACTATGGTCCCCACAACTGAATCGAGATCTCCGCTGGTTAAAATGGTCTCCGCCAGGCACTAACGGTCTCCACCATGGAACTATGGTCCCCACAACTGAATCAAGATCTCAGCTGGTTAAAATGGTCTCCGCCAGGTGCTAACAATCTCCATCATGGAATTATGGCCCCCACAACCGACTCGAGATCTCAGCAGAGTTAAAATGGTCTCTGCCATGCGCTAACTGTCTCCACCATGGAATTATGGTTCCCACAACTGATTCGAGATCTTAGCTGAGTTAAAATGTAGGCGCTAACGGTCTCCACCATGGAATTATGGTCCCCATAACTGACTCGGGATCTTAGCTGAGTTAAAATGTAGGTGCTAATGGTCACCACCATGGAATTATGGTACCCATAACAGAACTCGTGATCTTAGCTGAGTTAAAATGTAGGTGCTAACAGTGTCCACCATGGAATTATGATCCCCGCAACTGGCTCGAGATCTTAGATGACTGAAAATATTGACGCTAACGGTCTCCATCATGGAATTATGGTCCCCACAACTGACTCGAGATCTCAGCTGGTTAAAATGGTCTCTGCCAGGCGCTAACGGTCTCCATCATGGAATTATGTTTCCCACAACTGACTTGAGATCTCAGCTGAGTTAAAACGGTCTCCACCAGGCCCTAACTGTCCCCACTTGAGAATTATGGTCCTTACAATCAACTTGACGTTTCAGCTGCGTTAAAATGGGCTCCACTAGGCGCTAACGGTCTCCACCATGGAATTATGGTCCCCACAACTGACTCGAGATCTCAGCTGGTTGAAATGGTCTCCGCCAGGCACTATCGGTCTCCATCATGGAATTATGTTTCCCACTTGAGATCTCAGCTGAGTTAAAATGGTCTCTGCCAGGCGCTAACTGTCCCCACTTGAGAATTATGGTCTTTACAATTAACTTGACGTTTCAGCTGCGTTAAAATGGGCTCCACCAGGCGCTAACGGTCTCCACCATGAAATTATGGTCCCCACAACTGACTCGAAATCTCAGCTGGTTAAAATGGTCTCCGCCAGGCGCTAACGATCTCCGTCATGGAATTATGTTCCCCACAACTGACTTTAGATCTCAGATGAGTTAAAATGGTCTCCGGCAGGTGATAACT
>NC_090745.1:107484561-107487061 GCF_036898095.1 Palaemon carinicauda | reverse complement strand
AATAGACAAAATTACTTTCAGAGGAGAGATGCAGGTGAGAGAGCGTTTTTGATCACTTTGATTTTTATTCATTGCCAGTATATTATATTTTCATTTTACCTAAGAATGAATTTTTAACCTCCAAATGAAAGTGAATGAAAAGCTATTTCAAAATGACGTTGATTTTAGTTAAGTAAAATATTCCACGATTATTATTATTATTATCATCATTATTATTATTATTATTATTACTAGTTAAGCTACAACCCTAATTGGAAGAGAAGGATGCTACAAGACCAAGGGCCACAAGGAAAAATAGCACAGTGAAGAAAGGAGATAAATAAATAAACAAAATAAACGAGAAGTATTGAACAACTAAAATCAAATATTTTAAGAACAATAACAGCATTAAAACAGATCTTTAATATATAAACTATAAAGAGATTTAGGTGTCATTATTTCTAATCTTTCTTCCGGATGTAACCAATAATTCATAATAACTGAATCATGTCTGCTACTGAATACAGTAAGTTCAGTCATTTTGTAACCTATAGTTTCTGATAAAAGTTATTAGAGATGGTTTTTAAACACTAATTTTCTTTGTCATAAAAACTGCATAATTAGTTTTGATTATGATTGTACATATTATTATTATTATTATTATTATTATTATTATTATTATTATTATTATTGTTGTTGTTGTTGTTGTTATTGCTTTCTAAGCTACAACCCTAGTTGAAAAAGCAGGATGCCTAGGGGCCCCAACAGGGAAAATAGCCCAGCGAGGAAAGGAAACAAGGAAAAATAGAATATTTTAAGAACAGTAACATTAAATTAAACATTTCCTATATAAACTATAAAAGCCTTAACAAAACAAGAGGAAGATAAATTAGATTGAATAGTGTGCCCAAGTGTTCAAAACAAGAGGAAGAGAAATTAGATTGAATAGTGTGCCCAAGTGTTCAAAACAAGAGGAAGAGAAATTAGATTGAATAGTGTGCCCAAGTGTTCAAAACAAGAGGAAGAGATATTAGATTGAATAGTGTGCCCAAGTGTTCAAAACAAGAGGAAGAGAAATTAGATTGAATAGTGTGCCCAAGTGTTCAAAACAAGAGGAAGAGAAATTAGATAGAATAGTGTGCACGAGTATAGAATAGTGTACCCGAGTGTACCCTCAAGCATAACTCTAACCCAAGACCGTGGAAGACCTTGATAGAGAGGCTATAGCACTACCAAAGATCATCCTTCATAGGAGTGACCCCTTTTTCCCCACTAAAATCATTGTCTTCCTGCCTTCCCCCCCCCCCCCCCCACCCGCGCGAAAAAAGTGCATGACTAATGCAGAGTGAACCTTCACTGTATATTCTGAAGGATACTTCGTCGAATTTCTCGATTCACATCAGTGAATTGCAGACTTAGATCGATCACTGTGAGGGTCTGGTAAACTCCTCATTTATTCAAATAGCAA
The DNA here is from genome assembly GCF_036898095.1 of Palaemon carinicauda. Lineage (NCBI taxonomy): Eukaryota > Metazoa > Arthropoda > Malacostraca > Decapoda > Palaemonidae > Palaemon > Palaemon carinicauda. The sequence goes on along the minus strand of NC_090745.1, from coordinate 107,485,614 downwards.
TCATGACCTGTTTTGGAAATTATGATCCTTGAATTCAACCCTTTTAGTCAGCAGCTTGAAGTTTTTCTTAACACATGGGACATTGTGTAAACAAAGTAAGTAAAAATGCAAACATGTATGTATGTATGTATGTATGTATGTATGTATGTATGTATGTATGTATGTATGTATACTGGATATAAAAGTTCCGTTAAAAACGCAAATAAAAATCGTAAGAATAGAAAATGGTTAAAAAGTTTAAAAAAAAAATATCAGTGAAAAACTAAAACATATCTATGTATTTTTCACATTTATGTGCGCATGTATGTACATGAATATTAATCTTAAATAAATTAAAAAAAAAATGTCAGCTGAAAACGTACTGAAAGGTCAGGAGTTATGAGTAATTAGAATTCTGGTAATTTTATCTAAAATCATAATACAAAGTATAATTAACAAACGAACCACAAAGTTTTTGAACCAAACATTAAATCATCTTTTTAACGGGTAGTACATTATTCTATTTAGTACTGTAACAATTGATATAGTCTACCCTAGCGATTTCCTATCTAACACCAAATAATCTCAATTTTCAAAGCACAAAGAATCTCATTTTGGATTCGATTCAGATCAGAAGTTGTCTCTTAGCTGGAAACGTCAAAAAAGCCTCGATTGTAAAGAGTTTAATTTTGTGAGTCCGTATAAAAAAGGAATCAGTCCTTGAGGAAACGTCAGAATTTATACAGTAGTTGCTATTATTATTATTATTATTATTATTATTATTTTTATTACTATTCTTACTATTATTACTATTATTATTATTATTATTATTTTTATTATCATTATTTTATCATTATTATTATTGTTATTATCCTTATTATTTTTATTATTATTATTATTATCATTATTATCATAATTTTTATTATTATTATTATTACTATTATTATTATTATTATTATTATTATTATTATTATTATTATTATTATTATTAGCTAAGCTACAACCCTAGGTGGAAAAGTAGGGCGCTTCAAGTCCAAGTGCTCCAACAGGAAAAAATAGCCCAGTGAGGAAAGG
>NC_090745.1:107459561-107474561 GCF_036898095.1 Palaemon carinicauda | reverse complement strand
ACTGCATCTCACACCATCTAAAAGGGTAAAGTGGTCTTTGATTTAAGAATAGAATAGGATCAGTTATCATTTAAATAGGGACAAAAGGGCACATGATAATGGATTTCGGGGGTATTTACTACAAACCTGAATTAATTTTTGACTTTGGTTGTTTCTATTTCATTGAAAAAAAAAAATTAACTCCAAAATGGTTCATATTTACCGTATGTTTTAAATAATTTTGGTTTGAAGTTACTTTCGATTTATTAACATATAAACCACAAATGAGGTGATTTTCTGTAGCCATATGATTGATAGTCCTATTTTTTTTAAATGTATAAGAAATGAATATAAACAAGTACCAACTTCATAATTAAGAATTCTTTTAACTTTACGATAAAAAACGATAAAATGATAAAAAAATTAAACTGATTGGCATATAATTTTTCCTACCTAGTCTAATAGTAAAGGAAACCAACACGAGAAACAAAACTGAGCACCAATGAGAAGCCAAAGAAAAAGTATCTTACAAGAAATGAAAATAGAACTATACCAAAGCAAGGGACTCTTATCTTCACATTTAATCCATTTATTCGTCTTTTCTATTTTAGTATATTTTCATATTAATTTTGCATGGCTTACTCTTATTATCCATTTATCCGTCTCTTTTATTTTACTGTTTTTATATTGATTTTGCATAGCTTGCTCTTATTATACATTTACCCGTGTTTATTATGTTATTGTTTATTATATTGATACTGCTTGGCTTGCTCTTAATATCTATTTATCCTTCTTTTTTATTCAACTGGTTTTATAATGATATTGCATGGCTTGTTCTTGTTATCAATTTGTCTTTTTATGTTAGTTTTTTTATACTGATATTACATGGCTTACTCTGATTATCCATTTACCCGTCTTTTTCATATTTACTGTTTTTACATTGATATTGCATGGCTTACTCTGATTATCCACTTATCCGTCTTTTTTTATATTTACTGTTTTTACATTGATATTGCATGGATTGCTCTATAATCCACTTACCCGTCTTTTTTATGTCACTGTTTTTATAATGATTTTGCAGGTCTCGCTCTTATTATCCATTTATACGTCTTTTATGTTATTGTTTTTTATAATGATTTTGCATCGCTTGTTGATACTATTTAATTATGACATGGGTTGTTGACATCATTTTATAATGACAAGGATGGTTTTCCTTTACGGCGATTTTACCTGGTTTATTCCCTGGGAGGAAACTGGTGGGCTTCTCGAAGCGTTCGGGGATATCGTTGATACTACTCTGCTTCGAGAGGGACTTCTGCATGTTCTTGGGAGGTCGAAGTCCTGCGGGTGAAGAGGGAGAGATATGCAGAAAAAAAAGGAAGCGAGAAGATGGGCCAGTAGGGATGAGGAGGAAGATGGACACATACACATGTAGCTGAAAATGAGAGAGAGAGAGAGAGAGAGAGAGAGAGAGAGAGAGAGAGAGAGAGAGAGAGAGAGAGAGAGAGAGAGAGAGAGAGAGCTGAAAAATATTTCAATCATATACAGTATATATATATATATCTATCTATATGTACATATATATATATATAAATATATATATATATATGTATATATATATATATATATATATATATATATAATATATATATATAATATATATATATATATATATATATATATATATGAATACGTATAATCATATATGTATATACATATATATATATATATATATATATATATATAAATATAAATATATATATATATATATATATATATATATATATATATATATATATACATTGAAAGTAATACATAAAAGAGAATGAGAAATGTGATATTCGTGATAAGAGAGTAAGAGAGAAAGCTAATACTATATCTGAATATCAGATAGACCAGACAGTTAGGAAGACAGACAGACAAACAGACAGGCACAAACAAATGATCCTAAAAGCATATAATTATATAAGACTCTTCTATCTTCACAAACAAGAAATTCTTATAAAATCGATATAACGAAACCACAGCAAAAGCGACAGAAAGAAAAAACGAAATAAAAAAAACTGCTAAGAATTCAATATCTCTGTAGGAAGAAGTACGAGATATATCTATATGGTATAATATAGCAAAGCCACACAAGTTAAAAAAAGCCAAGAAATATATGAATAAATAAAACACAGACGCCATGTTGCATTGTTGCTATCACAGTTATTTGTATAACCAAATACTTGCCTGTAAGACCCTTCATTAACTCATCGTCTTCTCTGTTTATCTTTATAGAGTTTTAATGACCTGAATGAATAATTAATGGGAAAGTTCACGAATTGAGTCTAAATTGGTGACAAATTCTTTAGATTTCCGAATAAGCGGTATAGCTTTGATTCGAATCTACTAAAAAAAAAAAAAAAAAAAAAAAAAAAAAAAAAAAAAAAAGGGCAATTTTAGATCAACTGTTACTTGGGGGGAAACAGACTGCTGTTGTGTAAGGCCAATATTATCCCTCAAAATACAACACTTGGAGAAGTGATGTTTCCTAAACCTTGGAGTTGTCATGCAAGATTCTGGTTATTTTGACCTTTGCTTATTAATTAATACTATTCCATCTCAAAATTTGAACGAAACTCAGTTCTATATTTTTGAAATTTTGTGGAATATTTTTCGCTATACTGAACGCAAAAAAAAAGAAAAAAAAGAAGAGAGTTCCACAATACCGAAATTATGATGATTCAAAATATTTCGAAGCTGGTTAAAAGATGGCAAAAGTGAGAAGCTTCGCTTATGTTAGCCGAGTAATCCTTTGAATAATGTCTTCGCTATAGAGATTACAAAAGAGTATAGAAAATATTAATACCGCTGAAAACATCTTCATGTAATGGATACTATAGTCAATTCTTTTTAATGAGGCAGATATGCACCGACTAGCAAGGGTTCCCTTTAAGCTCGGAAAAGTTTCCTGATCACTGATTGGTTGGACAAAATAATTCTAACCAATCAGATAGCAGGAAACTTTTCCGAGCTAAAAGGGCACCGCTGCGAGTCAGTGCATATGCGCCTCATTAAATAAAATTGAGTATAGTAACTAACATAAGTTATGTAACGATAGAGCATTTGTTTACAGTTGCTACTATCAATCAATTAAAATTACAAAACAATAAACTAGGTTTGCATGACAGCTCCGCTCTCAAAACCACAAGAAAATATTCCGGAATCCGACAATTTTGAATATCTCTTCCAATATCCACTAAAATGGAGCCACTGGGGTCAAACAAGGTCATACCTGCAACTGATACATAGATTATGGTATGAAGTTAATGTTGACCAGAGACAAATACGCATATACAAACAACAATTGCTAATATATTAGTATACATTCACAGCCAGTTTTTAAACATCTCGACATATTTATGTTTGAGTCTTTTCAATTAAACCACAGACAGTATCTGGGTAAATTGTCTCGTTTTTAATTATACCCATAAGGAAGAGTTGACGAGACGTCTGAAATCTGTTTTTGAAATTTTGAAAATATGGAAATAAATTTATATAGTATACTGAGGTAATATTTCTTGAAACCAAAAAAGGAAATGCAATGTTTTTAACATGAAAAGGTCATCTCTTAAATTATTTTGAGGGAAAAGGGGACATTGAAGAGTGCACGAGACGTCTGAAAACCATCTTTGGACGTATAGAAACGAATTTACATAGTATATTGAGGTAATAATTCTTGAAACAAATAAATTTAAATGCAATGTTTTCAGCCTTAAGAGGTCATCCCTTAAACGGCCTTTAGGGAAAAGGGGACCTCGAAGAGTGCACGAGACGTCTGAAAACCATCTTTAGACGTATAGAAATGAATTTATATAGTATATTGAGGTAATAATTCTTAAAATAAAAAAATTTAAATGCAATGGTTTTAGCCTAAATAGGTCATCCCTTAAACTGCCATGAGGGAAAAGGGTATTTTGAAGAGATGCTGCAACTGGATGGAACAAGAAGAGAGGTATATCTCAAGGATGCAAGATCCTCTTACTTGTGGTTTTATTTGAGTTATTAATGCCATAAAGAAACGTACCTTTATAGGGGACGTCGAACGGTACGGAAGACTCTGTAGATGGTCGAGATATTTCTGTTGGATGGAAGACACCGTGAGATGAAATAAGAAAGAAATATTATATAATATATTTTGAATTAATCTATTTCTATATTTCCCTTGACAACACAAAATCACTTAATCATATATTAGTTTTCTTTCCTTCGAAAATATAAAGCCGATATTTCAACTTGAGTTCTCATGCCTACATAATATGACACCAGGCATTGTTATTTTTTTTTTTAAATAATTAATTGATTTTTTCTCCTGATACGAGTGAAACTTAGCTAGTGATTTCATTGCTATCAAGTACGCTCTCTTGGATATTCACTTCGTGTATCTATACCTTTTGATTAATTTCTAAACTACTGGTGATAAAATATATACATTTATATTTTATTTTTAAAGATCAAGTAGATTTTAGTCTAATATTAATTATAGGCATTTATAGATTTTAAAAGTATTATAATACTGACCAAACATATTTATAAATATATATGAATGATAAATATATCAAAGAAATTGCAACACATAAAAAGACATTATTGTGAATTAACCCATTCAGAAGATTTTAAAAATATAGAAAAAAGGGGGAAAAACGATATAAAAACATTAGTGTGAATTATTCCACTTAGGAGATTTTGCAAATATATATATATATATATATATATATATATATATATATATATATATATATATATATATATATATATATATATATATAATATATACTGCATATATATACATATACATATATGATAAATTTTGCACATTATTTACGTGTTTTTCATATTCAAATAAGCCATATATATTTTTGATACATTAATGTCTGGATTCTCTTAACGACCTCGGGATCAGAGCCCCAGGCGAAATCACACAAAGACAAGAGCTTGGCTCCGGCCGGGAATCGAACCCTGGTCGGCAAGCTTGTACAGACAGTGAGTAACCCACTTGGCCACGAAGAAAGATAAAAGTCAATGACAATTCTTCTGTACTTATACCTGTCGAATTCAGGTATTTTGTACTTAGAATTGAAATCAACCCATCTTCACCATCGTAGCTAATTGGTAGTTTGTTACTTGGCATTCAATTAATGATAAATTTTGCACATTTTTACGTGTTTTTCATATTCAAATAAGCCATATATATTTTTGATACATTAATGTCTGGATTCTCTTAACGACCTCGGGATCAGAGCCCCAGGCGAAATCACACAAAGACAAGAGCTTGGCTCCGGCCAGGAATCGAACCCTGGTCGGCAAGCTTGTACAGACAGTGACTAACCCACTTGGCCACGAAGAAAGATAAAAGTCAATGACAATTCTTCTGTACTTATACCTGTCGAATTCAGGTATTTTGTACTTAGAATTGAAATCAACCCATCTTCACCTTCGTAGCTAATTGGTAGTTTGTTACTTGGCATTCAATTAATGATAAATTTTGCACATTTTTACGTGTTTTTCATATTCAAATAAGCCATATATATTTTTGATACATTAATGTCTGGATTCTCTTAACGACCTCGGGATCAGAGCCCCAGGCGAAATCACACAAAGACAAGAGCTTGGCTCCGGCCAGGAATCGAACCCTGGTCGGCAAGCTTGTACAGACAGTGACTAACCCACTTGGCCACGAAGAAAGATAAAAGTCAATGACAATTCTTCTGTACTTATACCTGTCGAATTCAGGTATTTTGTACTTAGAATTGAAATCAACCCATCTTCACCATCGTAGCTAATTGGTAGTTTGTTACTTGGCATTCAATTAATGATAAATTTTGCACATTTTTACGTGTTTTTCATATTCAAATAAGCCATATATATTTTTGATACATTAATGTCTGGATTCTCTTAACGACCTCGGGATCAGAGCCCCAGGCGAAATCACACAAAGACAAGAGCTTGGCTCCGGCCGGGAATCGAACCCTGGTCAGCAAGCTTGTACAGACAGTGACTAACCCACTTGGCCACGAAGAAAGATAAAAGTCAATGACAATTCTTCTCTACTTATACCTGTCGAATTCAGGTATTTTGTACTTAGAATTGAAATCAACCCATCTTCACCATCGTAGCTAATTGGTAGTTTGTTACTTGGCATTCAATTAATGATAAATTTTGCACATTTTTACGTGTTTTTCATATTCAAATAAGCCATATATATTTTTGATACATTAATGTCTGGATTCTCTTAACGACCTCGGGATCAGAGCCCCAGGCGAAATCACACAAAGACAAGAGCTTGGCTCCGGCCGGGAATCGAACCCTGGTCGGCAAGCTTGTACAGACAGTGACTAACCCACTTGGCCACGAAGAAAGATAAAAGTCAATGACAATTCTTCTGTACTTATACCTGTCGAATTCAGGTATTTTGTACTTAGAATTGAAATCAACCCATCTTCACCATCGTAGCTAATTGGTAGTTTGTTACTTGGCATTCAATTAATGATAAATTTTGCACATTTTTACGTGTTTTTCATATTCAAATAAGCCATATATATTTTTGATACATTAAGGTCTGGATTCTCTTAACGAGTGGCCAAGTGGGTTAGTCACTGTCTGTACAAGCTTGCCGACCAGGGTTCGATTCCTGGCCGGAGCCAAGCTCTTGTCTTTGTGTGATTTCGCCTGGGGCTCTGATCCCGAGGTCGTTAAGAGAATCCAGACATTAATGTATCAAAAATATATATGGCTTATTTGAATATGAAAAACACGTAAAAATGTGCAAAATTTATCATTAATTGAATGCCAAGTAACAAACTACCAATTAGCTACGATGGTGAAGATGGGTTGATTTCAATTCTAAGTACAAAATACCTGAATTCGACAGGTATAAGTACAGAAGAATTGTCATTGACTTTTATCTTTCTTCGTGGCCAAGTGGGTTAGTCACTGTCTGTACAAGCTTGCCGACCAGGGTTCGATTTCCGGCCGGAGCCAAGCTCTTGTCTTTGTGTGATTTCGCCTGGGGCTCTGATCCCGAGGTCGTTAAGAGAATCCAGACATTAATGTATCAAAAAATATATATGGCTTATTTGAATATGAAAAACACGTAAAAATGTGCAAAATTTATCATTAATTGAATGCCAAGTAACAAACTACCAATTAGCTACGATGGTGAAGATGGGTTGATTTCAATTCTAAGTACAAAATACCTGAATTCGACAGGTATAAGTACAGAAGAATTGTCATTGACTTTTATCTTTCTTCGTGGCCAAGTGGGTTAGTCACTGTCTGTACAAGCTTGCCGACCAGGGTTCGATTCCCGGCCGGAGCCAAGCTCTTGTCTTTGTGTGATTTCGCCTGGGGCTCTGATCCCGAGGTCGTTAAGAGAATCCAGACATTAATGTATCAAAAATATATATGGCTTATTTGAATATGAAAAACACGTAAAAATGTGCAAAGTTTATCATTAATTGAATGCCAAGTAACAAACTACCAATTAGCTACGATGGTGAAAATAGGTTGATTTCAATTCTAAGTACAAAAACCTGAATTCGACAGGTATAAGTACAGAAGAATTGTCATTGACTTTTATCTTTCTTCGTGGCCAAATGGGTTAGTCACTGTCTGTACAAGCTTGCCGACCAGGGTTCGATTCCCGGCCGGAGCCAAGCTCTTGTCTTTGTGTGATTTCGCCTGGGGCTCTGATCCCGAGGTCATTAAGAGAATCCAGACATTAATGTATCAAAAATATATATGGCTTATTTGAATATGAAAAACACGTAAAAATGTGCAAAATTTATCATTAATTGAATGCCAAGTAACAAACTACCAATTAGCTACGATGGTGAAGATGGGTTGATTTCAATTCTAAGTACAAAATACCTGAATTCGACAGGTATAAGTACAGAAGAATTGTCATTGACTTTTATCTTTCTTCGTGGCCAAGTGGGTTAGTCACTGTCTGTACAAGCTTGCCGACCAGGGTTCGATTCCCGGCCGGAGCCAAGCTCTTGTCTTTGTGTGATTTCGCCTGGGGCTCTGATCCCGAGGTCGTTAAGAGAATCCAGACATTAATGTATCAAAAATATATATGGCTTATTTGAATATGAAAAACACGTAAAAATGTTCAAAATTTATCATTAATTGAATGCCAAGTAACAAACTACCAATTAGCTACGATGGTGAAGATGGGTTGATTTCAATTCTAAGTACAAAATACCTGAATTCGACAGGTATAAGTACAGAAGAATTGTCATTGACTTTTATCTTTCTTCGTGGCCAAGTGGGTTAGTCACTGTCTGTACAAGCTTGCCGACCAGGGTTCGGTTCCCTGGCCGGAGCCAAGTTCTTGTCTTTGTGTGATTTCGCCTGGGGCTCTGATCCCGAGGTCGTTAAGAGAATCCAGACATTAATGTATCAAAAATATATATGGCTTATTTGAATATGAAAAACACGTAAAAATGTGCAAAATTTATCATTAATTGAATGCCAAGTAACAAACTACCAATTAGCTACAATGGGGAAGATGGGTTGATTTCAATTCTAAGTACAAAATACCTGAATTCGACAGGTATAAGTACAGAAGAATTGTCATTGACTTTTATCTTTCTTCGTGGCCAAGTGGGTTAGTCACTGTCTGTACAAGCTTGCCGACCAGGGTTCGATTCCCGGCCGGAGCCAAGCTCTTGTCTTTGTGTGATTTCACCTGGGGCTCTGATCCCGAGGTTGTTAAGAGAATCCAGACATTAATGTATCAAAAATATATATGGCTTATTTGGATATACATACACACACATATATATATATATATATATATATATATATATATATATATTATATATATATATATATATATATATATATATATAAACACACCATTGAGCTGCACAGACAGACTCTTTTCCCGGTTCTTATCGTTGTCGATAGAAGCGTTGCACCTGTACGTGCTGATGTCCTCTGACGTCACGCTCCGGATGATCAGAGTCGTATGCAGTTCCGGGGGACTCTCTCTGACTTGGCTCTCACGTACCTCGTATCGACCACCTGAGGCAGAAATATGATTATTATTATTATTATTATTATTATTATTATTATTATTATTACTTGCTAAGCTACAACCCTAGTTAAAGAGCAGGATGCTATAAGCCCGGGAGCTCCAACAGGGAAAATAGCCCAATGAGGAAAGGAAAAACGGAAAAATAAAATATTCTAAGAAGAGTAACAACATTAAAATAAATATATCCTATATAAGCTATAAAAACTTTAACAAAACAAGAGCAAGAGAAATAAGGTAGAATAGTGTGCTGGAGAGTACCCTCAAGCAAGAGATCTCTAACCCAAGACAGTGGAAGACCATGGTACAGAGGTTATGACACTACCCAAGAATAGTTAAATGCATTGCCCAAGAGATGACTGAAGAAATCAAGGTTTTTACACATGAGTTCGCTCTAAGTTGAATATACACACAGGGAAAGCATTTGATAAGACACAGTATAGGTATCTACTTGGCGGTAGCACTAAAACATGTATAGCAAGTGATAAGAAATTATATGGGATGGTTTTAAGGTAACCATATAGAGACATCACGTGGTGAAGTATAAAACTATCTTTGGGGGATTGGAGATTTTTTGGTGAGAGACTATGTAGACAGCTTTTAGTTGGACATAATTTCTATTACAAGAGCAATGTAAACAAGTTTTGAACAGAAGTATCTTTTGGAAGGAAACTACTTAAGACAGGTGATGGCTGGAGATATCTTTTGAAGGGAAACCGAGAGATAGCCTTTGCTTAGACATGGATTTTACCATGATATCTTTTAGTCGGAATATTATGTAAATTGTAGACAGCTTTTGGCTAGAGACAGCTTTCTGTTAGGCTATATCTTTGGGCAAGGAACTATGTATATATCCTATGGAAACCCAACTTTACGCTGAATGATTTTGTCCGAAAAAAATATTGATAGAACCCTTTTGACGGGAAGCTATACAGCAGACGAATCAAGAGGCTAGTTTATATTTATTATTATTTTAATAGCTAAGCTATAACCTTAGTTTGAAAGGCAAGATGCTATAAACTCAGGGGACCACCATGGAAAATTAGCCCAGTGAGGAAAGGAAATAAGGTACAAATAAACTACAAGAGAAGTAATGAACAATTAAAATAACAAATTTCAAGAAAAGTAACAACCTTAAAATAAATATTTCATATGAGGAATAGAAATAGGATAAAATAGAGTGTTTGAATGTACCCTCAAGCAAGAGAATTATACCACAAGACCGTGGAAAACGGGAAAGTATACACCAGGCGAATCAAGTAGCCAAGTTTATTTGAATCAAACAGTCAGTCTCTTACCGGATATTATCATTTTGCCGCTGCTATCCTGCCAAAGGACGACCGGTCTCGGGTATGCAGTCACGGAGCAGTTGATGGCTACATCATCCCCGAGGAACACTCCGATCATCTGAAGACTAACGTGTACGTCTGGGGCAGAATCTGTTGGGGAGAAGATAATCTGTGATTGAAATTGTTTATCTTTTGTGTGGTAAAAAATACAGTTTTTACGCGAAGGTCCTTTGGTTTTCTTGGGTAAAAAGAGGTGCGATAACAGTTTTCTCCATGGTATGAGAGAGAGAGAGAGAGGAGAGAGAGAGAGAGAGAGAGAGAGAGAGAGAGAGAGAGAGAGAGAGAGAGAGAGAGAGAAGAAGGGGTACCTTTCTTTATGGAAGAGTAGGCATGCATAAATACATACATACATACATACATACACACATACACACACAGGCTTTCTTCACTCCATCCATCCACACACACCTTGGCCTTCCTTTTGCACTTCTCCCACAACTCTTGCATTCATCACCTTCTTCTGCAGACAGCTATTTTCCATCCTCTCTACATGGCCAAACCTCCTCAACACATTCATTTCCACTCATGCTGTTAATTCAATTCTCACACCCGTTCTCACCGTCACTACTTCGTTCCTAAGCCCATCCAATAGATACACCAGCCACACTTCTCAGACACTCCATCTCGGACACATTCAAATTCTGCCTCTCCGTGACTTTCATTCCTTGATAGGTGACGTCTCTGCTTGGTGTTTTCCACTCGGGGGTTCGAGTCCCGCTCAGTCTCGTTAATGCCATTAGTGTCTGCAACCTTACCATCCTCGTGAGCTAAGGTTGGGGGGTTTGGTGGAGCCTATATGTCTATCTGTTGAGTCATCAGCAGCCATTGCCTGGCCCTCCCTGGTCCTAGCTTGGGTGGAGAGCGGTCTTGGCGCTGATCATATGATACATGGTCAGTCCCTAGGGTATCGTCCTGCTTGATAGGGCAATAACACTGTCCCTTGCCTCTGCTATTCATGAGCGGCCTTTAAAACGTTTAAGCCTTTAAACTCCGATCCATGCATCACAGTTGGTACAATCACTTTCTCATACAGAACTCTCTTTACATTCATTTCTTACCCTCTATTCTTTACCACTTCTTTCACTGCCCTCAACACTTTACATCCTTATTCAATCTCTAACGTACACCTGTTTCCACTCCACAGTTTGCAGCAACAACAGAAAGCAATTACTTAAACCGATCTACTTTCTCTAGTAACCCTCTATTCAACATGACATTCAACCTAGCACTACCCTCCATTCTCGTGCACATCAAAACCTTACTATTACCCACATTATCTCTCACTTCCTTATCTCACACAACTTTCCAAACATACATATACATGTAAATACATATAACTGTATATAAAGTATGTAGCAGCCTATATATTACAAAATGTGTGTGTGTATATATATATATATATATATATGTATATATATACACACACACACACACACATATATATATATACATAAAACTAAATCTTCTCTTTTTTCTTAGGAGAGAGAGAGAGAGAAGAGAGATGAGAGAGAGAGAGAGAGAGAAAAAAAAATTTCCACATATATATCCAGCAATTCATCACATCAAATAATTGCACCAAAAGCGAGTAAATCGCCTCTCAAGAATTCGTCATGAATCCCAAAGTCTTCGAAAAGGGCAGAGAGGAAAAATTTTCCCTCAACCGGAGAACAAAAATCCCCGCGAGATTTTTGTGGCTTTAAACTTCTTCTTCTTTCCGCGAAACACGAGACGAAAGTTCATAATTCATGTTTAGAGCTTGATAGCGTTCTCTCCACGAAGAAGCTTCGCACAGGCTTTCCTAATTATCTACTTTCTGAATAGTAATGGCTGGGGTATTAACTTTCTTCTCGCTCGACGAGAGAGAGAGAGAGAGAGAGAGAGAGAGATGAGAGAGAATTTTTGTAAGAATATATATACAAAACCAACAGCGATATTTGTACTTACACACTCATATATACATACACACACACATATATAATATATATAAATATATATACACACATACATATATAGTATATATATGTATATATATACAGTATATACAATATATATATATATATATATATATAATATCTACATTTGAATATATATACATATACATATACATATATACAGTGTATATATACATACATATACACACATATACATGTATATACATACATGAAAATTAAGTATACAAATAAAAAGCATCTTAGTATAGAAATCATAATAAACTTTAACATATCATATCAACCAAATTAAAGTCTTGATTCAATATACGTCAATGGAAGAAACCACATCACATGAATATACGAAGACATACTAATCGCGAACTAGACGCATTAAATATACAAGCCACATTAATAATATGAAATACCATATGTGTATAGTCGATACACTGATCAGGTAATAATCATAATTATAACACCAGCAACAATAATAATAACAATAATAATGATAGGAACACAAACAGACTGGAAGAAAACCTACTGTTGTACCACTACCATGAAATAAACAGAAATGTAAAAAAAAAAATAATAACTTAGGAAAATTCTTGATACATAAATGATGAAATATCATGACGTCATTTATATGAAAAAGACAGAATAGGATGAAAGAAAGGAATGCTTTTGAAACATTGTTTATGTCTAGTAATATTTCAGACTGCTTTCTTTTGGCTAATTAATATTTTCTTCATTTCAACTGTTTTCTGGAACTTGGCTTATACAGTATATACCTTTGACAAAGCTATAAAAATGTTTTAATGTTGAACAGACTGACATAAGTCTCTCTTTATAGTTTATATATGAAAAATCCGTTTTAATGTTGTTACTGTTCTTTAGACATTTTATTTCTTTATTTTTTTTCATACAGTCTATTTCCTTATTTCTTTTCATCACTGGCTATTTTTCCTTGTTGGAGCTCTTGGGCTTATAGCACCCTGCTTTTCCCACTATTAATAAAATTCTTATTTACTATTTTTGTTTTATGTAATCGAGCTTATAAATGGAATCTCATAGTGGTATATCTTTTAATATATTTTTATATTTCTTGGTATGAAATTAATTCAGTTAACATTGAGAGAGAGAGAGAGAAGAGAGAGATGAGAGAGAATGAGAGAGAGAGAGAGACTCAGGCTAAAGCATAAGAAACTTATCTTTTTTATCATTTATATTTAAAAAAACCCTGATCTCTCTACCTTCTCTTACACAGTAAATCCAATTTTGCTTCCACCGCAAATGAACAGCTCAACACATAATTGTAACTTTTCAATCCTTGTTTTTACATAAAATAAGAAAATAATATAATTTAACTTCTTCATTAATTATTTTAATTCTTTTATATATACCATATATATTATATATATATATATGTTATATATATAGATATATATATATATATATATATATATTTTACACGCACACACACACACATATATATATAGATATATATATTTACACACATATATATATGTATATATACATATATATAATATATATATATATGTATATATATAGATATATATATATATATATATATAATATATATTTACACGCACACACACATATATATAATATATATAGATATATAAAGATATATAAATTTACACACATATATATGTATATAAACAATATATATTATATATATTTACACGCACACACACACACACACATATATATATACTAGATATATATATTTTACACACATATATATATGTATATATACATAATATTATATATATATATGTATATATATATATATATATATATATAATATATATTACACGCACACACACATATATATATATATAGATATATAAGATATATAAATTTACACACATATATATGTATATAAACATATATATATATATATGTATATATATATATATATATATAGATATATTTACACACACACATACACACAAATATATATAGTATATATATATATATTCCCTTAGATTCGAGGCAGAGCTTCTAGTCCCATAGAAAAACCACTTGTTCATTATCTCATCGACAATCATCATCCACATACAGTAGTCGTAATTAGGACCCAGATATTCATGTCAAGATTCACACTCCATAATATACTGTCTCATCCGCATCAAGTTCACCTTTAATGAAGGCGGAATATCAAACGCTCACATTACAAAGTCTCCCTTTTACTAGTTCTGTTGCTTCCCCATTCTGGAGAAAAGCCTTTACTTTGAAAATGAAGTAATGGAATTTGAAATAATCTCCGGAGATTACTTCGCACTGTGTTGTCGGGATGGAGAGAGGAGGGTGGGAGTGTGGGGGTGGGGGGTGGGGGGGGGCAGTGGCCCTTGTCTGCCTGTTCATGATCTTGCAGTTTTACAGAAATGCTTCTGGGACTTCGGGGAGATACGAATGCAAATGATATGTTTCCGTCTGATTATCCAACTATTACTTTTCCCTCCTTCCTGCCAGCATCTCTTGGATAAAATTAGGAAACTGTTTCATTTAATTAAGTTTCTCGATTCCCAAAGTCGTCAAAATAATGTTCTCTCTTCAAGCTAACTGTAGGGACTCGAATTCGTCATAGAGATGTATATCAATGGATTTTTCTCCCATTTTAAGAGGCTACACTGTCTTC
>NC_090745.1:107445773-107448273 GCF_036898095.1 Palaemon carinicauda | reverse complement strand
GAGGAAAGGATATATGGAAACAAATCAACTATATTTAAAGTAATGAACAATCAAAATAGAATATTTCATAAACATTAACATAAAAAAAAAAATCTCATATATAAACTATAAAAAGACTTATGTCAGCCTGTTCAACATAAAAGGATTTGCTACCAGTTTGAATATGGGTAAAGCAATCGCCGTCTTCTTACAACATATATATAATTTAATTTTTACACCATTCAACATTCCTATCCTACTTTTCTTAAGTGCCTATATCCGCAAACTACATTTATGCTAAGAGAAATGGCCCTAACACTTGAAATATATACGATGCTCATAAACTTTCTTTGTTTCTGTTTTTAATACCCTTTTATATTCGACTTCTCCCCACACTCACTTACCTTATAATCCTATTATTACTTTCAACTTCCCTTTTTACTTCAACTATAAATGGATCTGATGTACAGCCAGCCCCTTCTCTTCTGACTATTACCATTTCTATAGACGCAAAAGGTTTTTTTTGTACAAATTTAGACATATCTAAAAAATAATTAGCTCATCTAGGGTGGATAATGAAGGGTTCTTTTAAAATCTTCAACTATGATGAAAATATTAAGCGAGATTTTTTTTTTATCGTCTAGGGGGGCACCTTACATTCATCAGCTTACTCTGTCATCTACCAAAAGAAAACCTCATTTCTTCCTTGAGTGCATGTACAAATATTCTTCATTAGAAACCAACAGAAAACACCTCAATGAGTCTATTTTTAATTACTCTGTTACCTCATGTCAAGAAGGTAAGATAGCTCATTTATGAATAATTCGTAGACTTCGAAAGATGTCAAGAAGGTAAGGTAGCTCATTTATGAATAATTCGTTGACTTCGAAAAATGTCAAGAAGGTAAGGTAGCTCATTTATGAATAATTCGTTGACTTCGAAAAATGTCAAGAAGGTAAGGTAGCTCATTTATGAATAATTCGTAGACTTCGAAAGATGTCAAGAAGGTAAGGTAGCTCATTTATGAATAATTCGTAGACTTCGAAAGACGACCAAAGACCAACCTCTGAGTGTGAAAACTTACGAAACATACGGATTAACACACGGGCAAAAAAACTACGACTACATTCTGTCAACAAATAAAAGACAGTTTGCATGTATGCATAAATAAAAGGGTTCAGGATGCTCTTTTAGATGATGGAAGCTAAGAGTATTATTATTTGAAAAATGATAAACATTAAAGCATTAGAGATATGTAAAATCTTTACCGCTGCTTCTCACCAGGAGAGTAATTTCATATCATTAAACAACGAGTGACTGCGTGCAAATTCAAACTCAATTTTAGTCGTACGTAAACTATCTATTTTTTTAGGCTCTGGCAATATTACGCTGTTGTTCACGCTTGGTTAAAGAGATGAATTCATTTACAAAAAAAATCTAGTTATTTACATCAGGTACTTCATTTCCCCCTTTGTAATTTACTCGCTTGGAGCCAGATTATACCTTGTATTTTGCTTGAATCTAGGACAATTATTCGAAAACAGTTGTTCGATATTAATTATTCGAAAACAATTATTCGAAAACAGTTGTTCGATATTAATTATTCGAAAACAATTATTCGAAAAAAGTTGTTCGATATTAATTATTCGAAAACAATTATTCGAAAACAGTTGTTCGATATTAATTATTCGAAAACAATTATTCGAAAACAGTTGTTCGATATTAATTATTCGAAAACAATTATTCGAAAACAGTTGTTCGATATTAATTATTCGAAAACAATTATTCAAAAAAAGTTGTTCGATATTAATTATTCGAAAACTAATTGTTCAACACAACAGTTGTTTGAATTAACAATTGTTCGAAAAAGAAAGCTATGAACTATTAAACATTGTTTAATAGTAATCTAATCATTAGTATATACTTAATTCATTGTCAATGCATATTTTCCAAGAAAACCCAAAAGGACATTTTTATTTTAAAGGATAAACCCATTGCAAAATGACATGGCAGAATCTATTCAAAGCGAGAAAAGAAGAGTATTGCTATTTCTGTGAAGGACAAGCAAGTAAGGTCAAAGGTCTATTGGAAATGCTAACATTTTGCTGAAAAGTGCAAAGACCGCATTATAACAGTTGATGACTCGATCAGTTCTATTTCCGGTGAACATAATCATTCTGGAAATTCGACAAATGTGGAGGTACGGAAGTTTTTATATAAAGTGAAGACTGACGCAAGAACAACACGAGATTCTCCTTATTTTTTTTTTCATGTCTCACACAGCTGCAGAATTAAGTGGTTGTATTGGAACTACTCTACAGCAAACCAGCAGCATAAAGCGATAAATCAATAGAGTCAGGCAGAAGGAACAATGTAGATCAACCGTTAATCATCGAAACGAATTAATATTATCAGAACAAGATATGAGAACAAGCAAGAGCGGATCTTTCTTGATGTTCGATTCCGGAGAAGTAGAAGACAGAATGCTGGTAATTTCAACTCGAAGAATCTCAGTTTGCTT
>NC_090745.1:107435773-107443273 GCF_036898095.1 Palaemon carinicauda | reverse complement strand
TACGAAAAAATAAACCAAATTCCTGAGACCTAATTTTTACAACATCGTCAGAGAAGGGTTTCTGAAGATGCCGATTGCAAGTAATCGGGCACTAATTATACATAACTTACACGAACTTTACGATGTTCGCTCCAAGGCATTGTAAAGCAATCCATCTAGGCAGTGTTGGAAGAACATTCACTGAATTAGGCAGTGTTTCAAGAACCCGTTCACAGAATAAGGAAGTGTTGCAAGAACACGTTCGCTGAATAAGGCAGTGTTATAAGAACACATTCAGTGGATAAGGTTGCAAAAACACGTTCACTGAATAAGGCAGAGTTACCAGAACACGTTCACTGAATAAGGCAGTGTTTCAAGAATCCGTTCACAGAATAAGGAAGTGTTGCAAGAACACGTTCGCTGAATAAGGTAGTGTTATAAGAACACATTCAGTGGATAAGTTTGCAAAAACACGTTCACTGAATAAGGCAGAGTTACCAGAATACGTTCACTGAATAAGGCAGTGTTTCAAGAACCCGTTCACAGAATAAGGAAGTGTTGCAAGAACACGTTCGCTGAATAAGGCAGTGTTATAAGAACACATTCAGTGGATAAGGTTGCAAAAACACGTTCACTGAATAAGGCAGAGTTACCAGAATACGTTCACTGAATAAGGCAGAGTTACCAGAATACGTTCACTGAATAAGGCAGTGTTTCAAGAACCCGTTCACAGAATAAGGAAGTGTTGCAAGAACACGTTCGCTGAATAAGGTAGTGTTACAAGAACACATTCAGTGAATAAGGTTGCAAAAACACGTTCACTGAATAAAGCAGAGTTACCAGAACACGTTCACTGAATAAGGCAGTGTTGCAAAAACACCCACGGAACAAGGCAGTGTTGCAAGAATACGTTCACTAAATAAGGTAGAGTTATCAGAACATGTTCCCTGAATAAGGCAGTATTGCAAGAACACATTCACTGAATAAGGTTGCAAGAACACGTTCACTGAATAATGCAGTGTTGCAAGAACATGTTCGCTGAATAAGGCAGTGTTGCAAGAGCACAGTCACTGAATAAGGTTACAAGAACACGTTCACTGAATAAAGCAGTGTTACCAGAACACATTCACGCAATAAGGCAGTGTTGCAAAAACGTATAACTACTCGGTCTCTCCCCTTCCCTTGTTGAAAGGTTTGTAGTTATAAAGGGGGAAGGAGTTGAATCTGTGTGTGTACATGTACTTAAATATTTATCAGTCATTTCTGACAGGTCGCGTACACTAGGGAAGAAACAATACCCTCAAATATCTGCTGATAAATAAAGGTATTTTTTTCATCAAAAGAAAAGGCTAGAGATTGATTTTGCCAGACTAAGAAGATACGTAAAAGTGGTGGTAAGTTTATTTCCTCTTAAAAGGCTCCAAATTGCTGTAAATTCTTCACCTTTTTATTTGAAATAAGTAGACGTTGATTATCTAACTTCTCTTGACAAACAATAATTAGATTTACCATTTTAGACTTAATAATGACACTAGTCTGGCCACAATACAACTTGCATTTTTTTCGCATAATATGACTATTGCAAATTTCAGCGCGATACGACATACATGTGACGATACAATAGAGTGAAAAAATATTTTCAAATTCTTATAAAAAGAAAAAGAACGTAAAACTCTCTCTCTCTCTCTCTCTCTCTCTCTCTCTCTCTCTCTCTCTCTCTCTCTCTCTCTCTCTCTCTCTCTCTCTCTCTCTCTCTCTCATATTGCTTTTATCATAAATCAATAAAAGAATATTTATAAGAGAAATTTGAATGGCTGTAAATCCCCTGTCTTTGGCAACGTACATTTACTAAATAAAAATATGAGGAAAACTGAGATTATGTGGCCACCAATCTAATTTTCTATATCCGCTAAAGTATTTGGAGAGACTGAAAAAAAATCCACTCACCTGAGCTATTCAAGGCCTAGTAATCACAAGCTTATCTATATTTTAGCGCGGAGGGAAATTTTATGATGTTCGTATCGAGGGGGTAAATTGTCAATTCTAAATCCCATCAACTGAGTGAAAATAGAGACTAAAATGCGGGGGGCCCCAATTCAGCGCTTCCCCACCCCCTCCCTCAATGTTCTCGTTCCCTAAATTGGGACTACACCAATTTGAAGCCATCGCCTGGGCCGCAAGTACCCCATTACCTGATCCAATTACCCGTCTCTATCACCTGGTGAATAGGAGAGGTTATCAAAGTTTGTCATTCAAGGAGAGCGTTCCTAAACTTCGCTCGCCTAACGCAAAGCGGTTGAACTCTTTGAACTTGGTGCTCCTGCTTTGGGGGGATGTTGAAATCTTTTACCTGGTCTATAGAAGGACTTTGTTTTTTGCATACGCATGATTTTGATTATATACTTGTTTAATTGAATAATAATATTATTACTAATGATGATAATAATAATAATAATAATAATAATAATAATAATAATAATAATAATAATAATAATGATTAGTTTCAGAAACGTATAATGATAATAATAATAATAATAATAATAATAATAGTGATAACAATAATAATAACAATAATAATAATGATAATAATAATTATACTAATAGTAATAATAATAATAATAAATATAATAGTAATAATAATAATAATAGTAATAATAATAACAATAATAATAACAGCTATATTAAAAATAATAATAATAATAATTAGTTTCATAAAAAAAATATGCAATCACTCAAATATCTCGCGTATTATCTTTTCCTTTCATACACAAGATGTCAAGAGGGGTCATATGAATAATCGTAATAAAGGAACTCGTACGCAATTTTAATATCAAAGACGAAATATGCTATTGCAAATATCCTAGGTATCCGTTAATTAACATACTTTCACCACTGACAGTAAAATTCCACAGAGTGAAATTCCACCAAGTAAAATTCAGTTGATCGAGCAGAAGGTTGCTTTTATTTTCTTCTTGAACAATAATATTATCAAAAGTAAAAAACGCTATTATTCCACGAAAAATGAAGCAACATTCTAATACTATCAAAATTAAAAAAACGGTTATTACAGATTTTATCATAAGAATAAAAAATTCTATTCAAATTCACTTTTAAAAATTGTGTATGAAAGCTGTTTTTATATTCTTTTTGAAGAGTAATATTATCAAAAGTAAAAAAACAATATCATTCCATGAAAAAATTAAGCAACATTCTAATATTACCAAAAGTAAAAAACGGTGTTATTCCAAATTTTATCCTTACACACACACACACACACACACACACACACATATATATATATATATATATATATATATATATATATATATATATATATAGAGAGAGAGAGAGAGAGAGAGAGAGAGAGAGAGAGAGAGAGAGAGAGAGAGAGAGAGAGAGAGAGAGAGAGAGAGAAATATTCAAATTCTCTTTTAAAAATTGTGTATGAAAGCTGCTTTTATATTTCTTTTGAAGAGTAATATTATCAAAAGTGAAAAAAAAAAAAAACAATATCATTCCATGAAAAAATTAAGCAACATTCTAATATTAGCAGAAGTAAAAAACAGTGTTATTACAAATTTTATCCTAAGAATCAGGATATTCTATTCAAATTCTTTTCAAGAAATTATGTATGAAAACTGCTTTTATACTCTTTTTGAAGAATAATATTATAAAAAGTAAAAAATGGTATAAATTCATGAAAAATTAATCAACATTCTTATATCTAAGGTAAATAAAATGGTATAAATCCATGAAAATGAACCAACATTTTTATGCATTCAAAGGTAAAAAAAATGGTACAAATCCATGAAAAATTAAGCAACATTATAATACTATCAAAAGTAAACAAAATGGTATAAATCCATGAAAAATGAACCAACTCTAATATTATCAAAAGTAAAAAAATATGGCATAAATACATGAAAAATTAAGCAACATTCTAATACTATCAAAAGTAAAAAAAAATGGTATAAATCCTTGAAAAATTAAGCAACATTCTATCTAATACTATCAAAAGTAGAAAAAAAATGGTATAATCCATGAAAAATGAACCAACATTCTAATGCTATCAAAAGTAAAAAAAAAATGGAATAAATCCATGAAAAATGAAGCACCCCTCTTGGTCTGTTATGCAATGAATCTCAATAAACGGTTGGACGGAACTTCATATGTCTGTGACACATTCAGGACTTTCGTTAAAGTATACTCCTACATGTTGACATACACAGATGCGTACTTCCATCACTTGATGCGTGTTCGAATCAAGACAACGGATTCAGTAAACTTTAGATTTCCATTTTTCCCATAGTTTCTGGATAATCATCCGACTGGAAAAATTGAAATCCAGAATAGGATATTAATGAAGAAATTCGTCGAAATCGTTAGGTTTTGAACTCAAGCTACACAGGATAGTAATCTTTTTTTTTTTTTTTAATTTACCTTTTCGCACCAGAATTAATAAAGAAATTCTTTGAGACTTAATTCTAGAGTCAATTCAAAACTATTCGAGGTTCGTCATCTTAAAACAAAGTGTACACAGGATAGAGTAATTTCTTTTTAATTTACTGTTTAACCTTTTCGCACAAGAATGAATAAAGAAATTCTTTGAGACTTAATTCTAGAGTCAATTCAAAACTATTCGAGGTTCGTCATCTTAAAACAAAGTGTACACAGGATAGAGTAATTTCTTTTTAATTTACTGTTTAACCTTTTCACACCAGAATCAATAAAGAAATTCTTTGAGACAATTCTAGAGTCAATTCAAAACTATACGAGGTTCGTCATCTTAAAACAAATTGTACACAGTATAGAGTAATTTTCTTTTAATTTACTGTTTAACCTTTTCGCACAAGAATTAATAAAGAAATTATTTGAGCCTTAATTCTAGTGTCAATTCAAAACTATTCAATGTTCCTCATTTCAAAACTAAGTGTACACACGATAGAGTAATTTTTTTTTTTTTCTAAATTTACTGTTCAACCTTTTCGCACCCAAATTGATAAGGAAATTCTTTGTGACTTAATTCTAGAGTCAATTGAAAACTATTCGATGTTCCTCATTTTAAAACAAAGCATAAAAAGGATAAAGTAATTTTTTCTATTCACTGTTCAACCCTTTCACACCAGAATTGATAAAGGAATTTTTTGTGACTTGATGCTAGAGTCAATTCAAAACTATTCGATGTTCCTAATTTTAAAGCAAAGTGTAAAATGATAGTCATTTTTTTCTTAATTTACTGTTCAACCTTTTCAAACTAGAATAGATGAAGAAATTCTTTAAGACAATGCTAGAGTCAATTCATAACTATTCGATGTTCCTAATTTTAAAGCAAAGTGTACAAATGATAGTCATTATTTTTTTTCTTAATTTACTGTTCAACCTTTTCGCACCAGAATTGATCAAGAAATTCTTTGTGACTTGATGCTTACGTCAGTTGAAAACTATTCGATATTACTTATTTTCGAAGACAGTGCTTACGCAGCAAAATTATTAATGTGAGATGAGGGCTTGGGTGGAAGCCAATGTAAGATTGCAAGGGGCATTTTATATTTAGGATTTCAAAGTCTTCAGTGTAAAACGTATTCAGAATATCAAGATATTGATAAGATGATAGATCATCTTATGTCCTTGGTATTAAAAGCTTTGTTATCAAATATAAATTGGCATTAGTTTCTCCTTCTTAACTGTTCGATTCGATTTTTTGCGTTAGTGAGTATTTTGGTTAGTACTACTATAACTACTACTACTACTACTACTATTATTATTATTATTATTATTATTATTATTATTATTATTATTATTATTATTATTTCTAATTCTGCAAATAGTTTTATACGACTACTACAGAATAATAACAAATTTATAGTACCCCTACTAAAACAATCATCGCCGGTATATAAGAATAATTCATTATAGAACGAAAGAGGCTTTCTCATAGCATTTAATAATTCCCTGATTCTACATTGACTTATTCTTATTGTTACCACTCCTACTACGACTATTATTATCACCTCCACTTCTACTACTAATACTACTGCTACTTGATTTGAAATTCTCTGGCATCTTGACAACTACTACTACTACTACTACTACTACTACTACTACTACTACTACTACTACTACTATTTGATTTGAAATTTTCTGGCATCCTGACAACTACTACTACTACTATTACTTAAAAGTACACCCACTTGATCATAAGAAGTTCCACAGTGCCATAAACATACTGAGCAGCCGAAATGGCCTTCACAAAATGAAAAATGCAATAGGAAAAACTGACTTCAATAAAAAGGCAAGGAAAAAATAAAAGTAAGGGACAATAACAAATGTGTAAAGACAATGATACGAATAAATCCATTAAAGATGAACAAAATATGAAATAAAGAAAAAAAACTGATAAAACCGTCATACAATAAGGATAAAAAGGAATTTTTTTAAATAAAGAAAAAACTGATAAAACGTCATACAATGAGAATAAAAAGGAATTTTTTCAATTCTAATATCATTAAGATCCAATTTGAATGCTCACTTGTGGAATTTATTTCTCTATTATTATCATTAATACTAGAAACAATACACAAAAGAATAAAGAAATACACCTGCACATAAACCACACAAATAAACAAAACGAGAAACAAACATAAACATAGTAAACAAACAAACAAGAGACGTAAACAGCACAATAACAGTCCTTCGTCGTGGCTCCGTTTCGGATGGCTGATTTCCATCTGATCAAGGGGACAGGAATCAAAAAGTTTTCTCTTTTATTTCCTCGGAAGAAGGTTCAGTTCAATTCCATATAAGAAGGAATATTCATTTGACTGTCCTCCGTTTCCCCCGATGTATGTGAAAGCTATGAAAATGCGTCTTTAATGTTGAGATTGTTGCAAACTCGTGAAGGCAAAAATATGTGCGAAGGTTTCGGATGGAAATTTATATATGGCAAGTTGTTTATGCAACACAACTATTTACATTTATGAGTTGAAAATGGGTTCTCTCTCTCTCTCTCTCTCTCTCTCTCTCTCTCTCTCTCTCTCTCTCTCTCTCTCACATACATAGGCGCGGATTCAGTCATTTCAATATATCTACCGGAATGAGGTCGCTACTCAACGCTTCTTTTTAATTGATCCTAACAGATTCTGTTACCCTGTTATAGTTTGGTGCGCAGTATTATCATTATTATTATTATTATTATTATTATTATTATTATTATTATTATTATTATTATTATTATTATTATTAATTATTATTGTAATGATTATTATTATTGTAATGATTATTATTATTGTAATGATTAATATTATTACTATTATTATTACTATTATTATTATTATTATTATTATTATCATTAATAATTATTATTGAATATTATTATTATTAATAATTATTATTCAGTCGCGATCTATAACCTACCAAACGTGAGCCGATTGCTGTATTCGTGCCCACATTGAGTGTCAATATATACGAATTATTCATATATATATATATATATATATATATATATATATATATATATATATA
>NC_090745.1:107423273-107430773 GCF_036898095.1 Palaemon carinicauda | reverse complement strand
GACTTTTAAGTTCTAATAACTTAAACTAGTCTCCTACTAGCACAGTGGTAACGTGTTCGCCTAGCATTCACATGGCAGCAGATCGATCCTAACCCAAGACCATAAATTCAAGCTGTTTACTGAGGAGGCCACTGCAGTGGTTGGGCAACACAGTGGAGGTTTAGACTTGCACGGCTGACGTCCTGGTGAGTATCTATTCTGATGGAACTTGAACTGAAACCAGACACCTTTACCTTTTACCTTTTAATAAATTAATGTAGGGAAAGGTTGAGAATTATTACTAAGACCTCAGTGTACTGCTATTGGAAACTTCTAAAGGCGCCTATGAATATGTCAGTATTCGAAATGAATAAGTGTTGACCATAGGGAAATGAAACTCTAAGCATTGGCTTATAAGGGAAAGCAAGCTTATAGCAGCCAAAAAATGCCGTTTTCTTTAGTCTTCATAAAATGCCGTTTTCTTTAGTCTTCATAAAATGCCGTTTTCTTTAGTCTTCATAAAATGCCATTTTCTTTAGTCTTCATAGTGCCAGGCTGTCATTAATGGATTGCTTGGAATACGCAACGCACTGAATTTCAAATGACTTGCAATGTGGGAGGAAATGAGCTACCTATCACCTAATGCGTCAAGAAACAGCGAGCAAACAGTTAAGTCACCAAGCACGTCATGAAAGATATTACACACTCGGATTAATAAGTAATATTAATAAATAATGAGTATCGCCCCTACATAATAAATGGCAAGTGCCTGGATCTGGATATATATATATATATATATATATATATATATATATATATATATATATATATATATATATATATATATATATATACTGTATATTTATATATATATATATATATATATATATATATATATATATATATATATATATATATATATATATATATACTGTATATTTATATATATACTGTATATATATAAATAAATATATACATATATATATATATATATATATATATATATATATATATATATATATATATATATATATATATATATATATATATCTTTCCGGTCACTTTCAGCGGCATTGCCAGAAGTTTAACTACTCGGTCTCGCCTAACAAGAGGGGTTGTAGTTAGGAAAGGAGTAGTGGGAAGGGTCAATGCTGTGTGTGAATGTGTGTACATATTTATCCAAACATTTAGCAGTCATTTTCACAGCCGCGTACGCTAATTTATTTATAACACGGATGCCATAAGTATTGCTATCCACCTGTATAAAATGAAAATTGTCTCAATGAATAAATATTTTGGGGTTCGGGTCCCGCTTAAACTCGTCAGTTTCTTTGGTCGCTGCAACCTTACCATCCTTGTGAGTTAAGGATGGGGAGTTTTAGGGAGCCTATTGGTCTATCACCAGCAGCCATTGCCTGGTCATCCTTGGTCCTCGCTTGGAGGGAGAGGGGGTTTGGGCGCTGATCATATGTATATATATAGTAAGTCTCTAGGGCATTGTCCTGCTCGACAGGGCAATGTTACTAACCCTAGCCTCTGCCATTCATGAGCGGCCTTTAAACCTTTATGTAAAAATATAGTCTACGGGCAATGTACTTCAACCAGCCCTGATTAAGGCTGCCTCACAACTAGTATGATATAAGAATGCAATTTAAAGGGTCTTCGAACGAAAGTTAACGTCACTCGGGTTTGATACGCTTTGCCTCGGCTTTCTCTCTCTTACATTACCGTCAGTTTTAACAGTTTGGGTAAACTGGTCAGATGTAGCTGAAAAAAAGTGTTATTGGATCCGGTGACTGACCAGACATTACTACATTGGATCCCCCTCTGTAGTTACGGCTCATTTTTTCTCTGCCTACACATACACCGATTGGTCTGGCCTATTGTTTACACATTCTCCTCTGTCCTCATACACATGGCAACACTGAGATTACAAAACATCTTCGCTCAAGGGGTTAACTTACTCTTGGTAAGGGTAGAAGTTGCTCCTTATGTATATGGTAATCAGCTCTTCTAGGAGAAGGGCACTCCAAAATCAAACAGTTGTTCTTTAGTCTTGGGTAGTGCCATAGCCTTTGTACCATGGTCTAGCGCTGTCTTGAGGTAGAGTTCTCTTGTATGAGGGTATACTCGGGCACGCTATTTTATCTTGTTTATCTTCCTCTTGGTTTTTTGAAGTTTCTATAGTTTATATATGAAATATCTAATTCAATGCGTTAATGTTCTTAATATATTTTATTCTGATGGTTCATTATTTCTCTTGATGTTTTATTATTTCCTATTTTTCTTTTCATCACAGCGCTATTTTTCCCCGTTGTAGCCGTTGAAGTTATAACATCCTGCTTTTCCAATTAGGATTGTATCTTTGCTTGTAATAATAATAATAATAATAATAATAATAATAATAATAATAATAATAATAAGTGATTGTGAGTCTTCTAGTGCTTTCTTGACTTAAATAGTAATGTTGTTTAAAATACGCTAATATTTAGATGTAGCAAGTCTGAAATTACATTAATTTATAAAAAGATTCCTTGCACAAAATAAGAAAGAAATAAAGAATATTTTAAAAAATAGAGAAAAAAATTAAAATGAAAGAAGAAAATGACGTCTTTAAGTCACGTTTGTGAGAGAGAGAGAGAGAAAAAGGATGAAATTATAAAATATTTACATTTTAATTGCGCTAACACATGTAGCCGAGAAAAATTATATAGTATGTATGCAAAATGTTATTTGTATAGTTTTTTATAAGATTTATATAATCAGTGTGATCAGCAATGGGTTACGATGGAACCTTAAATTCAATGGCGATAGGGAATGTATGAGTTCATCCAAAACATGTACAGCTGGACACATAAATTCCTGGCACACCTCGCTCTGATGAATTGCACACTATCACGCCGATACTGCCCGACGAGGAACCTAACAGATAGTGTAGGGGAAAGATGGCAGATGTAGTGGGGATGGCTACACAAAGGAACTAACAGCGCTGTAACGGTGTGATAGGCTGCACTACCTGAGAGCGAGGTGTGACAGGAATTCCTGCGTCCAACTGTACCAATTCAAAGACATATCTTCCTGCGTTATCTGATGTCACACTGATTAATTATGTCATTTTTCAGTAACGGAGAGAAAAATAAAAGACTAAGAAAGTTTGTAACTGCATATTAACGTCTTCGAACACTAGGTAACGTATGCGAATTCAATAGGTTTTAATTTTGAAAAGGGAAATATACATTGCAGTAACAGGTGATTTTATAGCAAGAAATATCGAATATAATCAAACAACTTTCTCTTTAACCATCTGATACTGGCGTTCCAGCACTCAATCAGTAAATCAATCTTAAACTAAACTCCTTGGTTTATTCAGAATCGGAGAGCAGTGTTCTCGTTTTAATCTGAATAAAAAATACAATTCTTACGTAATGAAACATGGTGTTATGCAAAGCTCCAAAATGATTGACTGGGAGATTAAATTGTGTGATACTGGTTTCTAAGCCAAATACCATCGTCGCTGAAATTTGATATTTGCTGAAAATCTATTGTGAACTACATGAAAAATGGTAAACACTTAATTGAATCTTCCTAAACTTTTAGCAGTTTAAAAATACTGACGATAGTGTTAAGTTCAATTTTCTCTCTCTCTCTCTCTCTCTCTCTCTCTCTCTCTCTCTCTCTCTCTCTCTCTCTCTTCTCTCTCTCTCTCTCTCTCTCTCATTTTTAAAGTAGAATAACTAAATTAATATCTAATCCCACGCTTCTCATTACCGTGATATCCATTAAGTTATTTGTTTTCTTTTTTTTATTTGTTTTCATATTCTTAGAATCAAACGTAATTTTAAATGCTAAGATTATCCCTCAATTTTCAACTGCTTGCTGGTTTTATTAGTATATTTACGCTGGGTACTCTCTCTCTCTCTCTCTCTCTCTCTCTCTCTCTCTCTCTCTCTCTCTCTCTCTCTCTCTCTCTCTCTCTCTCTCTTTTGAGATTCAGGAAGTGCCTAAGGATGTGTTCTCTGTGAAAGCAGATTGATCTGCAGTTTTCCACATTCCTCCGCGCTCTTCTTGAGCTTCATGAATAAGTAGGACTTTCTTCATTTCGAAAGGTTTGCAAGGGCCGGCCAATGAAAGGGCAAAATGGACCAGAAGAACTTGAAAGAACAGACTAAAGCGAGGTTTACATGATCGAACGGTTCGTCGAACCCGGTTGACGAACCTGCTTGTCGAATGGTTCGAAGAGGTGGAGTCAGCCACAAAGACATAAGGTTTGCGGACAATGAAGCCCCGCCCATAAAAGTCAGTTGAGAACAGACTTTCTTTGAGCTGTTCGACGAACGTGTTCGACAACCGAATACCCAGTTCATACGTTCGAACATCACTTCAAACACTTGTCTGTCGAACTGCGTTCAACGAACCGTTTGACCGTAATAACCCGCCTTAACGCACACACGCATGTAGTAACTTCATTTACAAATCTTACACTTAAAAACAAAGAACAATCATGCTACATAAGTTCTCGCTATAAGCAATATTGTACTGATTTCAAATATGCACACATAAATGCACACTTGTATGAATACATACGCAAATTGATTGAGTGCAACACTCACATATCCACTTTCGTGACAGAGCAATCCTCCCACCTGGAAAAGTTAGATTCTTGGTATGGCTTGAGCGGAAAGTTTCGCAAAAATAGCATATATCTTTTTTCCGCCATATTTGATCCAATCCAGCTTCAGACATCTTGCCATACGCACTCACATACAACCAACTTCCGTAACTAGCGCATGAACACAGCCGTCCAAAGCCGGAAACTACCGGCTTCCAGGAATCGTCTGGCTGGAATTTTCTTTCAAATTCTGAAAATACATTTTCATTCGCCCCATATTTGATCCAATCCAGCATCAGACATCTTGCCCTACGCACTCACATACAACCAACTTCCGTAACTAGCGCATGAACACAGCCGTCCAAAGCCGGAAACTACCGGCTTCCAGGAATCGTCAGGCTGGAATTTTCTTTCAAATTCTGAAAATGCATTTTCATTCGCCCCATATTTGATCCTCATCAGTGTCACGCAGGTGTCACATAAATTCCCAATTCCGGACGACAGGAATAAACTGCCAATTTGCAAATGATGTCATTATCTGTCACTTTAGCCGATATATTATAATGAGAGCACGGCCTGCGGTCATACTCGGCCGTGTAAATGACAATAGGGTGTACCCTGTGTGTGTGTACCCTGCGGTAGAGCAACTCGTCAAATCATGTCGATGTTTGTTGTCCGTAATTTTTCTCTGCGTTATGATTTCCTTTGTATCTTTTATCAGTGTTGATCAGACTATCGAACTACGATGTGTTTAAAGGTTCAGATTTCACATTAGTAATTATTTATAAAGAACAAGGATTCGTTAGACTTCGTGTTCGTCATTGTTCTCCGTATTTTTTTTTCTGCGTTATGATTTCCTGCGTATCTTTTATCAGTGTTGATCACTCTATCGAACTACGATGGGGTTTAAGGTTAAAAATTCACACTACTACTTATTTTTAATGAACAATGCTTCGTTAGACTTCAGGTTCGTTATCGTTATAGTAACAAACTGATTTCTTTGATTTATATGAAAACTTACACACCTTACAAAAAGCAATGGAACAATAAACCCCATGGTTTAAAGTGATAAGGTAGTGAAAACCAAGCGAAGTACTTTATCAAGATTTAGGCATTTTTTTTTCATAAAACTTTCTCCCGAAAGGAATATGCAAAAGGATAATTTTCGCTTGATATGAAATACCTTAGACGACGAATATTTCATTCATACAAAGAACACAAGAGTTTCCGTTTAACGAGACCGAGATGGATACGAAGATGAATGTTTGGATTCATGGAATTTGTACCATCTGATCCAGTACTAGGCTGGGGAGACTATTCAGCGTAAAAGTGCAACTTGGGGATAAGTCATTAATCGCATTAGGAAGTAACATTTAAAAGGGTCGGCCAGAAAGATAGAAGTAAAGTAGACCGGAGATAGAATAAAAGACTAAAAAGTGGGTGCAACTAGGGGCTGGAGGGACGCTGCAAAGATCCTTTAGCAATGCCTACAATGCACTGCGTGAGGTGCACTAATAGCATTACACCCCTCAGGGGAGTTTGGCACAAAGGGCAGGAAATGTTTAGCTCAATCGCTGCAATATACGGATAATGATGGGATTTTTATAAGGGAAATGTCGATCAAATTAATCATGAAACAGATAAAGGAAAGAATTAATAATCTACTTTTGAAATATAGGGTATGGAAGACGGTTGATGAAAAGCGGTTTACCCTCGAGTTCATGACAGTAATCATGAACATTTAGATAATGATTACCAGCATTGCCTCGTGTCCTAACATGGATTGTTGACCAACTACGAATGTCAGGCAGAATAGATTCTCCTGAGAAGCGCCAATCGGTACTCAAAGAACAACCAACGAGACCCACAAGTCGCTGGCAATATATGTAGTAACAGGGTTGTGGTGGCATATGTGGTAACGTCCCTGACTGGTGGTCGGCAAACTAGGGTTCGGGTTCCGCTCAAACTAGCAAGTTCCCTTTGGTCGCTGCAACCTCACCATTCTTGTGAGTTTAGGATGGGGTTTTGGGGGAGCCTATAGGTCTATCTGCTGAGTCATGAGCAGCCATTGCCTGGCCTCCTTGGTATTATTATTATTACTATTATTATTATTATTATTATTATTATTATTATTATTAATTCTTAAGCTACAATCCTAGTTGGAAAAGCAGGATGCTATAAGGCCAGGGGCCCCAACCGGGAATATATTCCAGTGAGGAAAGGAAACAAGGACAAATAAAATATCTTAAGAACATTAACAATATTGAAATAAATATTTCCTGTATAAACTATAAAAACTTTAACAAAACAAGAAGAGAAATTAGATAGAATAGTGAACAGGGGGCTTGGGCGCTGATCATATGCATATATGGTCAGTCTCTAGGGCATTGTCCTGCTTGATAGGGCAATGTCACTGTCCCTTGCCTCTGCCATTTAGACCTTAAACCAGTGTTAAATATTTCGAGTGACATCAATTAGCTGGTCGAGTAACTTTCGGCGTCAATGACCTTAGATGTCAGGATGCCAGAAGACCCCAAATCAATCAATCAATCAATCAAGAGTAACTAAAAGGATGTTTTGGATCGGAGATCCACCAACGGAGAATGACCCTGGCGGGAACCTTCATTGAAATCGGCGCTGACTGGAAAAGCTTTGCCAAACTTTCCCAAATCAATACCACCCTATCGCAAGGGGGTGAGGGGGTGGTAAATAAGCTAATTGGATGAGGGAAACAACGTAGCTAATTGGCATAAATTACCTTCCAAACACCGGCAATGATATTCTCTTTAAATTTAAAGCCTTGTATCCCTTCGGCATATCTCTCTCTCTCTCTCTCTCTCTCTCTCTCTCTCTCTCTCTCTCTCTCTCTCTCTCTCTCTCTCTCTCTCTCTCTCTCTCTAAATGGGTAATGC
>NC_090745.1:107390773-107410773 GCF_036898095.1 Palaemon carinicauda | reverse complement strand
TATATATATACATAGATGCATATATATATATACATATATTTATTAATATATTATATATATATATCTATATATAGATAAAAACACATTTATATATATATATATATATATATACACAAACACATTTACATATATATATATATATATATATATTATATATATATCTATATATATATATATCTATATATATATATATATAGATAAAAACACATTTTTATATATATAAATACATAGATGCATATACAGTATATAAATACACACACACACACACATATATATATATATTTATATATATATATAAAATATTATATACATAAATAGATATCCATATATACATAGATACATACACACCCAACATATATATATAGATATATATATATATATATATATATATATATATATATATATATATATATATATATATATATATACATATATATATATATATACACATATATGTATATTTTTTCCCGGACAAACTCAGCTCTTCCTGTCCCTCAGGTAGGGGAGGCGAAATAGTCATACCGTGTTGAGAAGGGGTGCGTGTGTTTGCATTTTTATCTCAATATATCTAAATATATTGAGAGAATGGAAAATGGCTGTCTGCTAAAGAAGGTGATGAATGCAAGAGTTGATAGGAGAAGTACAAGAGGAAGGCCAAGGTTTGGGTGGATGGATGGTGTGAAGAAAGCTCTGGGTGATAGGAGGATAGATGTGAGAGAGGCAAGAGAGCGTGCTAGAAATAGAAATGAATGGCGGTGATTGTGACGCAGTTCCAGTAGGCCCTGCTGCTTCCTCCGGTGCCTTAGATGACCGCGGAGGTAGCAGCAGTAGGGGATTCAGCATTATGAAGCTTCATCTGGGGTGGAAAATGTGGGAGGTTGGGCTGTGGCACCCTAGCAGTACCAGCTGAACTCGGTTGAGTCCCTTGTTAGGCTGGAGGAACGTAGAGAGTAGAGGTCCCCCTTTTTTGTTTTGTTTCATTTGTTGATGTCGGCTACTCCCCGAAATTGGGGGAAACGCCTTGGTATATGTATGTATGTATCTAGCAGTCACTTTTGAAGGATCGCGTACATCAGTTTATGATAACAGTGATGCCTAATTCTATACATTATCGGCTGAATGTATACAAGAACTGAAACTATTTGGAAACAACGCAAACAATAATAATAAAAAAACGATAATGACAATAATAACGATAATAATAACAGCAGAAAAAATAATAATCGTGATAAAAACAGTAACAAAATGACAGAAATTCCCAGAAAACAATTTACGTAATCAAATTTGAAAACTGGCTTCCTATTCGTCTTTCTTTATAGACTTGGCATCATCTCGAGAGACTAATAAAACCGTGTTAGGGTCCCTGGTATCTTCGTAGCTAAGGAGCAGCGTCCATTAAATTCAAATATATATATATATATATATATATATATATATATATATATATATATATATATATATATATATATATATATATATATATATATATGAATTTATTTCCTTATGTTTATATGTGTGTATTTACATGTACACATACACAAACACACACACACACACACATATATATATATATATATATATATATATATATATATATATATATATATATATATATATATAAACATACGTTCATAAATTCACACACATGCATACATACATACATATGTGTATATATACATACATACATATATATATATATATATATATATATATATATATATATATATATATATATATACATACACAGTATATATGTGTGTGTGTATGTGTGTGTATATCAAGTAAAGAAAGATCTTGCAGCCACGATAACTGTATAAATGTGAAAGCAATCATCGGTTAAGCAGAAACGTAATTGAATATTTAACTTTTTTTTATCTCGACCAACAATATTGGGAGAAGGTATGTGTTTGTGTAAACTCCCGTCATTGTATTAGTATCGCAACCACAAGGTGATAATCTTAATAATATTGATAATAATAATTTTAGTAATGTTAATTTTAATAATACTAATTCTAAGAGTTTCTTGTGCATATCGATGAACTGCTGTAAACCCCCGGCTGAGGCTTGAATGGCTAAAAAAATTTCTAGATTATAACAGGAATGAAAATTATGGAAATTTCTTCACTAACGTATGTAAGATATGTTTTCAGCGATCGAAGGGGGGTTAGAGAATATGGAACGAGATATAAATGAAGCTGGTGAGCAAGGAAGATAGAAACCAAATGGAATATATGGAAATTAAAAAGAAGTAGAAATTCATCTGAAGGAAGAAAGAACCTTGCAAAAGTATTTAACAACACTGAAAAAAACTTGTAATTTTAATCGGAAATTCTCTGTAAAAAAAAAAAAAAAAAAAAAAAATACTGTTCTCGGTAGTAATCCAGTAAAGTACAGGCGACCGTAATTTTTACCCTACTTTGGTGTTATCTTTTACGGGTTGGTGACCGTAATATCACTCCTATAGGTCAACATATCCGTTTTTAAAACGGTAAATGCCTGGCCACATTGATTCCTGGATTTTTTACCGTTTTTACTATAAAATTTTAACAGTAAAGACGAATCATCGACTTGACTGTACCTATACAGGAATGGTAGAATGATACCTACTACATCTGGGGGTACTCTGATTAAAACTGAACAGACCAAAGATTAGAAATGCATAATGACACATACTACGTCTGTGGTTATTCTAATTTAGCCTGAACAGGCCAAAGATTAGAAGTGCATAATGAAACATACTATATCTGGGGTTATTCTGATTAAGACTGAACAGGCCAAGGATTAGAAGTGCATAATGACACAAACTACATTGGGGTTATTCTGATTAAGCCTGAACAGGCCAAGGATTAGAAGTGCATAATGACGCATACTACATTTGGGGTTATTCTGATTAAGCCTGAACAGGCCAAAGATTAGAAGTGCATAATGACACAAACTACATTGGGGTTATTCTGATTAAGCCTGAACAGGCCAAAGATTAGAAGTGCATAATGACACAAACTACATTGGGGTTATTCTGATTAAGCCTGAACAGGCCAAAGATTAGAAGTGCATAATGAGACATACTACATCTGGGGTTATTCTAGGCCAAAGATTAGAAGTGCATAATGACGCATACTACATCTGGGGTTATTCTGATTAAGCCTGAACATTCCAAAGATTAGAAGTGCATAATGACACATATTACATCTGGGGTTATTCTGATTAAGCCTGAACAGGCCTAAGGTTAGAAGTGCACAATGACACATACTGCATCTGGGGTTATTCTGATTAAGCCTGAACAGGCCTAAGGTTAGAAGTGCACAATGACACATACTACATCTGGGGTTATTCTGATTAAGCCTGAACAGGCCAAAGATTAGAAGTGCATAATGACACAAACTACATTGGGGTTATTCTGATTAAGCCTGAACAGGCCAAAGATTAGAAGTGCATAATGAGACATACTACATCTGGGGTTATTCTGATTAAGCCTGAACAGGCCAAAGATTAGAAGTGCATAATGACACAAACTACATTGGGGTTATTCTGATTAAGCCTGAACAGGCCAAAGATTAGAAGTGCATAATGAGACATACTACATTGGGGTTATTCTGATTAAGCCTGAACAGGCCAAAGATTAGAAGTGCATAATGACACATATTACATCTGGGGTTATTCTGATTAAGCCTGAACAGGCCAAAGGTTAGAAGTGCATAATGACACACACTACATCTGGGGTTATTCTGATTAAGCCTGAACAGGCCTAAGGTTAGAAGTGCACAATGACACACACTACATCTGGGGTTATTCTGATTAAGCCTGAACAGGCCTAAGGTTAGAAGTGCACAATGACACATACTGCATCTGGGGTTATTCTGATTAAGCCTGAACAGGCCTAAGGTTAGAAGTGCACAATGACACATACTACATCTGGGGTTATTCTGATTAAGCCTGAACAGGCCTAAGGTTAGAAGTGCACAATGACACATACTGCATCTGGGGTTATTCTGATTAAGCCTGAACAGGCCTAAGGTTAGAAGTGCACAATGACACATACTGCATCTGGGGTTATTCTGATTAAGCCTGAACAGGCCTAAGGTTAGAAGTGCACAATGACACATACTGCATCTGGGGTTATTCTGATTAAGCCTGAACAGGCCAAAGGTTAGAAGTGCATAATGACACACACTACATCTGGGGTTATTCTGATTAAGCCTGAACAGGCCTAAGGTTAGAAGTGCACAATGACACATACTACATCTGGGGTTATTCTGATTAAGCCTGAACAGGCCTAAGGTTAGAAGTGCACAATGACACATACTGCATCTGGGGTTATTCTGATTAAGCCTGAACAGGCCTAAGGTTAGAAGTGCACAATGACACATACTGCATCTGGGGTTATTCTGATTAAGCCTGAACAGGCCTAAGGTTAGAAGTGCACAATGACACATACTACATCTGGGGTTATTCTGATTAAGCCTGAACAGGCCTAAGGTTAGAAGTGCACAATGACACATACTGCATCTGGGGTTATTCTGATTAAGCCTGAACAGGCCT
Organism: Palaemon carinicauda; assembly: GCF_036898095.1. Lineage (NCBI taxonomy): Eukaryota > Metazoa > Arthropoda > Malacostraca > Decapoda > Palaemonidae > Palaemon > Palaemon carinicauda. The sequence goes on along the minus strand of NC_090745.1, from coordinate 107,406,234 downwards.
AAGGTTAGAAGTGCACAATGACACATACTGCATCTGGGGTTATTCTGATTAAGCCTGAACAGGCCTAAGGTTAGAAGTGCACAATGACACATACTGCATCTGGGGTTATTCTGATTAAGCCTGAACAGGCCAAAGGTTAGAAGTGCATAATGACACACACTACATCTGGGGTTATTCTGATTAAGCCTGAACAGGCCTAAGGTTAGAAGTGCACAATGACACATACTACATCTGGGGTTATTCTGATTAAGCCTGAACAGGCCTAAGGTTAGAAGTGCACAATGACACATACTGCATCTGGGGTTATTCTGATTAAGCCTGAACAGGCCTAAGGTTAGAAGTGCACAATGACACATACTGCATCTGGGGTTATTCTGATTAAGCCTGAACAGGCCTAAGGTTAGAAGTGCACAATGACACATACTACATCTGGGGTTATTCTGATTAAGCCTGAACAGGCCAAAGATTAGAAATGCATAATGACACATACTACATCTGGGGTTATTCTGTTTAAGTCTGAACAGGCCAAAGATTAGAAGTGCATAATGATACCTACTACATCTGGGGGGTACTCTGATTAAGCCTGAACAGGCCAAGTATTACAAGTGCCACTTACCGACGACTTTGAGGTAGCCTGACTGAGCCTGCATGGGCTTGGTGTTGATTTGACACATGTAATACCCACGATCACTCAGTCTCACTTGCTCTATGTAGAGGAACCAAGTGGTGTTGTCGCTGCTGTGGACTTTGAGTCGGTAGTTTCTGATGATCATCGTGGTGCCGATGGCCAGCAGAGTCTGGGAGTCCTTCGTTACCCATGCAATCTGGTGTAGATGAAGAGAGGAGAAAATATAATCAAAATCAGTGGTTGAATCAATAGAACTTAAAAAAAAAAAAAAAAAAAAAAAAAAAACAGTCGTTTAATCAATAGAACTTCAAAAGATTTGTAGTTGAATCAGTAGAACTTCAAAAAATCTGTAGTTGAATCAATAGAACTTCAAAAAATATCAGTAGTTAAATAAATAAAACTTCAAAAAATATCAGTAGTTGAATCAATAGAACTTCAAAACACCTGTAGTTGAATCAATAGAACTTGAAAAAATCAGTTGTTAAATCAATAGAACTTCAAAAAATTTGTGGTTGACTCAATAGAACTTCAAAAAATCTGTATTTGAATCAACAGAACTTCCAAAAAAATCCGTAGTTGAATCAATAGAACTTCAAAAAATCTGTAGTTGAATCAATAGAACTTCAAAAAATCTGTAGTTGAATCAATAGAAATTAAAAAATCAGTAGTTGAATCAATAGAACTTCAAAAAATCTGTATTTGAATCAATAGAACTTCAAAATATCAGTAGTTGAATCCGTAGAACTTCAAAAAATCAGTAGTTGAATCAGTAGAACTTAAAAAAATCAGTAGTTGAATCAATAGAACTTCAAAAAAATCTGTATTAGAATCAATAGAATTTCAAAATATCAGTAGTTGAATCAGTAGAACTTCAAAAAATGAGTAGTTGAATCAGTAGAATTTCCAAAGTTCAAAGTTGCAGCAAATATTTTTTTTTTATGTTGGACAGGCTGACATAAGTCTTTTTTTTATAGTTATATATGAATTGTTTGTTTTGATGTTATTGTTTTTTTTTTTTTTTTTAATATTTTACTTTAATTTTTCAATACTTCTGATATCGTTTACTCATCTCCTTGTTTCCTTTACTCACTAGGCCATTTTTCCCTGTTGGAGCCCTAGGGCTTATAGTACCTTGCTTTTCAAACTAAGATTGTAGCTTGGCTAGTAATAATAATAATAATAATAATAATAATAATAATAATAATAATAATAATAATAATAATAATAATAATAATGGTCTCTTGCGTGGAAGTTATTGTTCCAAGCGAGTATTTTTAGACAAATAAAAAACTGAATTACAAGCAATAATACTTTTAATATTTCTAATCTAAAAATGAAAAGAAAAACTATACGAGAAATAAAAAAGAAAATAATACATTAAAGAAAGAGAAAAATCGCTAAGATGACAGCTGTTTTCTGAAAATAATTAGGCCAGCATCCTTTGTCATTCTTATATTCATAGAGCAAAATATATTAGTTTCGCTTTTGCTCTGAGAAAAAATAAAGATAATGAACATCTCAGTGATTTCTGCATGAGGCAAAATAAAATTGTTTCTTGCGGGATAATGTTCATAATGAATGGAAGAATAAAAATGAAAAATAAGAAAAATAATCAACTCTATTTTTGGTCAACTGTCACTAAGGGAATCTAGTAAAGAGAGAAACGGCTTAAGATGAAGAAGAGTTAAATATTTAGAGAAAACACATACACAAGCTCTTTAGTGAGATTTTAGTAACTAGAAATAACTAAAATCATAGAATATAAGAATGCAAAGGACAAATTTAAAGGACAAAAAACTTGATTGAAACAAGTTTTTAGACTTAATATGACCTAAATTACGAATAACATTAAATTGAAAAAGAAGTATCCTTTTTTATATCAATTACGAATAACGACATTGAAAAGAAATCATCTTTTTTTATATTAATTTGGATGATTTTTATCTATATTTTTTCTAATTCCATTCTTAAAATAATACCAAGAAAGATCCCTCACACTATTCACGCAGGAATTCTATACGTAAAAAACATTTCGTAAAATAGATGATCGTCCCCGACCGTCCCAATTCAGTTAACATACAATGATTTATATCATTTTTAATATCTTCATTATACTGTATGTATAAAATCTTATATCATACTGAACACTTAAAAAACCGTAATCTTAATCAAGAATTTTCCGTAAAAATATACTGCTCTCAGTCGTATCTCAATAAAATACAGGCGACCGTAATTTTACCATACTTTATTTTTATCTTTTACGGTTTGGTGACCTTAATATCACTCCTTTACGACAATATATCCGTTTTTGAAATGGTAAATGCCTGGAAACATTTATTCCAGGATTTTTACCGTTTTTTACAGCAAATTTTTAACATATCTTATGCATACTATATGAAAATTAAAAATAAAAGTCATATATGCACACATGCATATACCACATACTCGAATTTGGAAATGTTTTGGATATTATATGACATAAAAACAGACCTCTAAAACATCTATACCTTTTAGTCTCATGTGAACCTTTAGAATTCTTTTACTGTTTATGTTTTCCTTATCTCTTATAAACTTCCCTTATGTAAAATCCCAAGCAGTGCCTCTTAAGGACCATTCGTTGCTATTACTATTATTATTATTATTATTATTATTATTATTATTATTATTATTATTATTATCGATACTATTATTATTAGTACAAGCTAAGCACCACCCTAGTTGGGAAAGCAGGATGCTATCAGCCCAAGGGCTCCAACAAGGAAAAATAGCCCAATGAGAAAAGGAAATAAGGAAATAAACAATCTACAAGAAAAGTAATTAACAATTAAAATAAAATATTTTGGGAATAAAAACAATATTAAATTCGACCTTTCATATATATAACACTATAAAAACTTTCAAAAATAATAGAAGAAAAACTAAATACAATGGTGCCCGAGTGTACCCTCAAGCAAGAGAACTTTAACCCAAGACAGTGGAAGACCATGGTACAGAGGCTAAGGCACTACCAAGACTATTTTGCGAAGAGTCTGTGCTGGTGTAAGGACAGCTTCATTTGACTACAACAAACATATCATGATTTTATGCATACCTCAAACCTGGGATATATAGGGATATAGGACTGTGCTGCGCCCCAAATAAGCTTTTAAGATAAAAAAAAAAAAAAAAAAAAAAAAACTAGAGCTTATAATGAATACCTTCAAGTCTGCCATTAAAAGGTTTTGTTTAAGAGCATGCACTGTTAAAATATTTCCGTAATAATAGTAAAAATCCTGGAATAAATGTTGCCAGGCATTTACGTTTCAAAAACGGATATATTGACGTAAAGGAGTCATATTACGGTCACCAACCCGTAGGGTAAGAATTATGGTCGCCTGTATTTTACTGAAATACAGTTCAGAACAGTATGTTTTCAAGGAGAGTTTCCGATTAAAATTACGGTTTTTTTTAACAATGTGGATGAGAGTAAAGTTTAATGACCCAACCTTGTAAAACAAATCAAATATCAAGCTCCAAGCCTTATAATAAATCATATTAACGTCCCAGTCTTGTAAATAATAAATAGGCTTGACTACCCCTAGCAGCAGACGTCAACAGTCTGGAGTAACCCGTAATCAAATGTATTGATACTGGAACAAAAGTTTCCAAACCATTAAATACATTACAGCGCAAATTAGTCGAGGCATTGTAGCATTCCCATACTTCTAAGATGCAAAGAAATATTCACGAATCTCTCACTAATTCACGCATGACTCACTTATTCAGGCATGACCTGTGGAATACTTTCTACGCGGAATCCAGCAGATTCACCACGAAAACAACGAATCCGAGCTATAAATAGAAGTCGCTGAATTTTAGTCCTTTCCAGAGCGAAGTTCAAACACAACTGGAAATGACTGTTACCATATATTTCTGACATTTATTCAAAACAAGTAATCAACGGTAAAATAGATTTGCTTTTATATCTAACACCGCCAATTATAAATTCATGGAAAAATCGTAACATCCAAAAACAACCTCCAAATCCGTAAATATGACCTTTATATTATGTTTTCGGCCACACCGTTTCTCTGTTCTCTCTCTCTCTCTCTCTCTCTCTCTCTCTCTCTCTCTCTCTCTCTCTCTCTCTCTCTCTCTCTCTCTCTCTCTCTCTCTCTCTCTCTACTGTCGCATAATCCTTACACGAACACTCACTAAAATGATATCGACGCCAATGACCTTCGATGTCGGAAAACTCCAAATCAATCAATCAATCACCCTTTGGAAAGTACAACTAACTAGAATGGCCATAAGGAATGAGTGGTACAGTGCTCAGCTATTGTTTACTAGGTCCTTTAATTACGCCTGGCTTACCGCCCACCAAACTCTCAAGCTATATACGGGTAGAATCTACTAAGTTCCAGAAAATGGGAGTACAGTAGCAATATCATTCCAAAATATTTACTAATAAGCAGGAAGGCTGTAGCCTTCTAAAAAAAGCGAATGTTGGAAGAATATTTAGTATGTATATATATGTATATATATATATATATATATATATATATATATATATATATATATATATATATATATATATATATGTATATATTTATTTATATATATAGATACACATACACACACACACACATATATATATATATATATATATATATATATATATATATATACATACATACATATACAGTATATATATATGTGTGTAAATATATATATATATATATATATATATATATATATATATATATATATATATATATATAATGTATATATCATAAAAATGGTAATGTTATAAAAGATTTTTGTTAATTTAGCTGACCAGAAAGATTAACCGACGAATGCAAGCAAAAAGAAAGGTTGACAACAAGATAAACAAACACCACATGAAATTAAAGTAATAAAAGAAAAGCGAAACATTCATTACCACTTTCAAAGTACAATGCATATGAACACGCTTACTGGTTTCTTTTCACGCCGACTACAAAACCTTGAACCAAGAATTTTTTTTTTTTCTCCAAGATTAAAGGTCACGCATGTTCCTTGATACGGAGTCACACACAAGCACGACTTCGATATTGACGAAAATGTTAGCCGGCTACTTGTTGCAAATCTTGGTTAAAAGAAATAAAAAAGTCGTGGGATACCTAAATCGTTTCTGAGTATTACGAAAAGTATTACGAAAATATCAGCCACGGAGTACAGACAAGGTATGAGGACCATAAGTTTAAAAAATGCAAATAAGGAGTTAAATTAATTTAAGAGTTCCCTATTTTTAGCATACTTTGATTTTTTTCCACATATATATATATATATATATATATATATATATATATATATATATATATATATATATATATATATATATATAAACACCTTGAAGAAGATTTCCTTATGAAAGTATTTAATCTAAGCGTATAACATAGAAAAGTTTAAATAAGCTAAAATCATTCGACTTGAAATTTAAGGACCACAGTTATCTTTTAAATTCTCGATGCTTTCTTACCATCTGGTTGTGTTTTCCATTGAAAATCCTCAATCCGAAATGGGAAATCGATGAAAAAAAAAAATCTCCTTTACTTCTCTTGTAGTTTACTTACTTCCTTATTTCCTTTCCTCACTGGGCTATTTTATCCCTGTTGGAGCCATGGGCTCATGACACCCTGCTTTTCCAACTAGGATTCTCGCTGAGCTACTACTACTACTACTACTACTACTACTACTACTAATAATAATAATAATAATAATAATAAAAATGATAATAATAATAATAATAATAATAATAATAATAATAATAGCAATAATAATAATTACAAATTTCGGTTTTAAGCCTTTCAGCAAACAAGTAATCAAAATAAAATGAAAAATAAAACGGGTAATAAAAATTCATGTTTCCGGTAACTGGTACAGTTGGCTTCAAAAATTTCGGTACACAATACTGCTGACTATCTATGGTGACGTGCATCGGAATTCTTGGATGCAAGTGTACCAGAGGATTTTTCTTAAAGGTCACAGCATAATAATAATAATAATAATAATAATAATAATAATAATAATAATAATAATAATAATAGTATTAATGTTTAAAAAATAATAATAATAATAATAATAATAATAATAATAATAATAATAATAATAATAATAATAATAATAATAATAATAATAATAGCAAGCATGAGGTTATAATACAGGAACAGCTGTTTGGAAAACCGTTACTACTTTTAATGTTGAACAGGCTGTCATGTCTCTTTTTATAGTTTATTTATGAAAGATCTATTTTATTGTTGTTACGCTTATTAAAATATGTTATTTTAATTGTTCTTTAATTCTCTTGTAGTTTATTTATTTATTTATTTCCTTTCCTCACTGAGCTATTTTATCCCTGTTGGAGCCCTTGGGCTTATAGCATCTTGCTTTTCCAACTAGGGTTGTAGCTTAGTTAATGATAATAATAATAACAACAATAATAATAATAATAATAATAATATTAATAATAATAATAATAATTAATCCAACCGTCTAGAGCACAATCGGAAACTTTCATTTTACTAATCGGTGAACTAGTTTTTTTTTTTTTTTTTAAATAATAATAATAATAATAATAATAATAATAATAATAATAATAATTTTAATAATAATATTATTATTAATAATAATAATAATAATAATAATAATAATAATAATGATAAAAATAATAATAATTACAATGATAATAATAATAATAAAAAAAAAATAATAATAATAATTAATCCAACAGTCTATAGCACAATCGGAAACTTTCATTTTACTAATCGTTGAACTAGTTTAATTTTTTTTCTTTTAAAGTACAAAGAACGCGATTGGCAAAATAACCAAAATAAAGTTCATTCACGCAATAAAAAAAGTATGTTACATAAATCGGGAACTATCAGGGTTTGAAGATAAATGGCATCAATGATAGATGAAAATGGATGACCTTTTCCGTTGGAAACTCCCACTCTATTGTCAATTCTGAAAGGATGGGAAGTTCACTTCACGAAATACGCAATCTCATTTGGTTGAATTCATGACACTGAATAAGTGTGATGAAAGGAATAAAAAAATGTTCAAGCAAATGTAGATCTCATTAAAGTAAATTCCTATCAAAGTAAGAGTCAAAATAAATTTATTTCTCGTTATGAAGTTACTTTTCGAATTTATTTGATGTTGCTTTTCATCATAAATTCGTTTCTTTCTAGGTTGGGTAAACGGAATAAATGTTCAAGCAAATTGTAAGTCTCATTAAAGTAAATTCGTATCAAAGTGACAGCTTCTAAAGAAATTTATTTCTCGTTATGACGTTACTTTTCTCATTTATTTGGTGTTGCTTATCATCATAAATTCATGTTTCTTTCTAGGTTGGGTGAACGGAATAAAAACTGTTCAAGCAAATTAAAGTCTCATTAAAGTAAATCCCTGTCAAAGTGAGAGTCAAAATGAATTTATTTCTCGTTATAACGTTACTTTTCACATTTATTTGATGTTGCTTATCATCATAAATTCACGTCTCTTTCTAGGTTGGGTGAACGGAATGAAAACTGTTCAAGCAAATGTAAGTCTCATTAAATTAAATTCATATCAAAGTGACAGCGTCTAAAGAGATTCAGTTCTCGTTATGACATTACTTTTCGAATTTATTTGATGTTGCTTATCATCACAAATTCATCTTTCTTCCATTCACGTTTCTTTCAGTGATAAGATACTCAAAACTTCATCAAAAGTTGGCTCCTGGCACATGGTGATCCATTCCAGTTAAATCAAGGCCTATAATGTTTTCTCTCAGAGCCTTCAAGTTCCTTTATATGGCTTCACAAATGGTCGTTGGTCCGGGAGCTAATAACGGTGTCAAGCATTCATTGCATGAAAAACCCACCCAAAAACTGAACAAACCCAAAGCTGATTAAATAAAAAGATTTATACAAATGTTTTGAAATTATTATCATTAACAGATTTATTCGAGCAGCATATGTTCTATTCATTTGCTGTATGGAATTAATATGTTCAATATCACAACAATATTAGCAAAGCTATATCAGCATAAGAAATCACTCAATTAGGCAATAACAGCTTCTTAGGTAAATGTCTGAAGGAATGGCGGGGTTCTTGAACGTAACAAATACTGGGAAACTAACCATTAAAATCTTCGAGTATTTCTGGTTCTAAGACTTGGTAGTAACACAAACATTCGACAAAATACAATTGCTAACATTATTCTCATATCGTTCTCCTGGACTGTTCTACTCCATGTAAAACAATACTTTTTGATCTTTCAAAAATACAAAATAATCTACAGAATTGCACTCATTATCCGTGGCTGAATCTCCTCCCTCGTATCTGAAGCAATTTCATAGAAAGGGCGCAAAGCGCCATGGCATTTCTATCATAAACTGAAAATCGCCACAAATAATGACATTTCGATACAACTCTGATAATAATGTCACAAACTATCGATTTACGAGAAATGAAATAACATATAGTAAATAAGTCAGTTGGTGTTCACCCACACAAAGAAAAAAAAAATATACGAAATTGAGGATTTTTCTGGATTAAGGTCATCAGTGCACGCTCCCAGAGGAGCGGTGTATCGAAGCCCTATCTGTCAATCTCTTTGAAACATTGACCATTATTATGGGAGATTGACATTTGCTTGCGGCGACCACGGGTCAAAACTGAGCTCCCAGCTAGATGCAAGATCGAATATTCCGCTGCCAATTTATTATTCATTATAATTGTCCTCAAGGGATTCGGGCGAAGAGTGGTACTCAATAATAATCTGAAACCCTCTCTCTGTGTCTATTTCTTTCTCTAGCTTCCCACATTCCCCAGCTCCATAGGTGAATACGCCAGTAAGGGGGAACTTAATGAAATATCTTATATTGATAGGAGATGGACTTTCCATAGGCTCTATCCGTAAATAATGAAAATTTCTATCATCATCTGACCGTCTGTGGCAAAAGTTTTTTTTTTTCCGGGTTCTTACATAGTGACATATACCTGGGAAGTAATAAGCATTTATTCTTTTCGTGTGTACAAAGAAAGATGTATACAGTGCACATTCACACACACACACACACACACACACACACATATATATATATATATATACACACACACACATATATATATATATATATATATATATATATATATATATATATATATATATATATATATATATACATATATACACACATATACATATAAATATATATCTACATACATATATATATGCATATATATATACATATACATATATATGTATATATATGTATATATATATATATTATATATATATATATATATATATATATATAAAATGTTTGTGTACACACAACGTATATATGAACAAGCGTGTGCACACGAATGTGTATGGATACATATGTGACCTTGTGTTTGTTTATGGACGTTCACATATGTAGCTATCATGAAATCATGAAGTATATAAGTATTCAAAGTCTTACAAATGAGATGATATTCTCGAAACTAAAATTACAATTCCTTTGGAGCAAAGAATCCCTGTGTTGAAAATCCTCTGCTGTTCCCAAACTCTTACAAGTTTACAGGAAATTATCTAGTCTTGCTTTCACCCTAAGTTTACTTCTTTTCTGTTGAATATTCGGTTTATGATGTTGCAAAGTTTTAACTTGAATTTTCCTCTTGAATTTTCCTTAGTTTTCGAAAAAGTCTGCCAATATCAGTTTCGAAAGATTGGTCTTATTTTTTCATCGTTACCAAGAGACTTCTGATAAATTAGAGACTTAGAGCAATTGACGAAAATTTCAAAACGTTATTGTAACGAATATATAAAAAGGGTATTCGTATATCATACATTATTCTACATTTTCATTGAACTGCAGAAAATTTTGTGAAAACGTATAAAGTTTATTACAAATACAGCATACTTAAAAATCTTCAAGTGCACAATTTCCCTATTAGGAGTAACCTAATCTCCAGCTAAATAAATATAAGAAACCTAGATCAATATCATTTTGTTTCTAAATAAATTTATGAAACCTACATCAACATAATTTTGTTACTATATTTTTTTGTCTTTCATTTTCCATGAACGATAGAGCGTTCCAAAATCCTTCACAAGAATTCCCCTCCCCTAAAAAAATAAAATTCTAGAAAGTCCCGGAAGCAGGACTAAACCGAAACTCGTTTGCAGCCGCGCAATGGGTTGCCAAGAACAGTAAACACCTGACGTCATAATGGCTCGAGTGACGTCACAATGGCCTCTGTATATGCAAATGGCATTAGCGGGCGGGTTTTTTTTCACGGGTGGTTTAATTTCGCGCCCTGCCTAATGTTCGTCATCGGATTTGCTGGCTGTTTTAGAAGCCGCGAGCAGCAAGAGACTGCCATGTACTTGTCGACGAAGTTGCATGAAAATGCCGGCTTAATGACGCGCTCTTGATTGAAGACGGTGTTTCATCAAGAGGCCTTAATGAAATGAATTTCCTTTGCCGCCAAAAAGCACAAGAATCTATTGCTTTTGCGGGAAAGAACGAACTGATGAATAACATTAGCCATCACGAGTGAGGGAGCAGGAATCATTTTATCTTTTTCAAGTATGCTAACGACTGTACTCGGCGAATTCACTTTTGCTATGAACTTACATGGTCAGGATAATCACTTTCGTGTTATGATAAAGTTTTGGAGGAAAATTAAAACTGGATAAGAAAAAAAAAACATGCATTATAAAACGAATTTATAAAGACAAAATACCCAGATTCTTTTAATTAAAAAAATATTTTCTAGTATAGATTAACACCTACTGTAAATTACTAATGCTCTGAAACGTGTCCATGATTTCAAAGTAATGAAAGGAAGAGTAAATATAACAGTAAATACAATATACAGATGTGCATATAAGGAAATTATTTAATCAGATGATCCTACCATTATTAATTCACGTATCGGAAACTTGAATTCTTACTAAAGCCTTAGAAAGAATAATAAGGGATACGAGAGCAAACTAGAGTAGAAGATATTCTAACATGGAAAAAAAAAAAAAAAAAAAACACACACGTGGACACGACATATAATAAGAAAGACAGATATTAGATGGGCATTAGGAATACCAGAATGGGTCCCTATAGATTGAGAAAAAAAAAAAAAAAAAAAAAAAAAAAAAAACCAGGGTAAGGAAGAGAAGACGATGGATTGACGAGCTTAGACGGTTTGCCGATAAAAATTGACATAAAAAGACCATAAACAGACGCAATTGGAAGGACCAACGTATGGAACTTCGAAGGTTCTAATTTGCTGAAGATGCTTTTTATTGAGAAGGTTGACTCAAACCGAACTCCATAGTTTATTTGTTAACTATTTAACAATCATGGTTAACTATACTGATCTGTCTTGTCTTTTATATCATAATAATCCTTTTCTTTATTTTGTCAGTCCTTTTCTGCACTGTCCTGTTTTCTTTACTTGGGTCTTTGAACTTTAAGCACTCTGCTTTTCTAACTAAGGATAAGGCTTGGCTTCTTATAATATATATACTTAATTATACATTTGTATAGAAAACAGTATATATATATACATTTATACATATAAATTTATATATATATATATATATATATATATATATATATATATATATATATATACACAAAGGCACATACGTATATATATATATATATATATATATATATATATATATATATATATATATATATATATATATATATATATATATATATATATATATATATATATAGATATACACTATAGAAATGTACTGTATATATACTGTTTTATATACACATTTATAATTAAGTATATATATTATAAGAAGCCAAGCCTTATCCCTAGTTAGAAAAGCAGAATGCTTCGAGTTCAAAGACCCAATTAGGGAAAGCAGGACAGTGCAGAAAAGGACCGACAAAATAAAGAAAAATATTATTATGATATAAAAGACAAGACAGATCAGGATTGTATTTTATATATATATATATATATATATATATATATATATATATATATATATATATATATATTTATATATATGTATATTATGTAGGTTTATATATATAAACACACACACACACACATATATATATATATATATATATATATATATATATATATGTATATATGGATAAATATCAGCACAACATCGTGTTCAAATAGAAATAAATATCTACCTCATACTTGGGATCGAACGCTAGCCCCTTCTAATGAAAGGCCAGGTCGAAACCAATCAGGTCTCTCGTGGCATGGTTGGTTTCGACCTGGCCTTTCATTAGAAGGGGCTAGCGTTCGATCCCAAGTATGAGGTAGAAATTTATATATATATATATATATATATATATATATATATATATATATATATATATATATATATATATATATAATTCCAAGTAAATGAAAACAGAAATATTAGTTCACACTTCATACACGAAAAAAAAAGTACGTATAAGACTACACGTATGAATTCACGTTATAAGCGTACAGTAAAGGCCTAAAAACATTATTGCTCAAAGGAATTTACGCAATTCAATAAAATCCCATAAAATGAAAGCACTTCAGTGAAAGACCATATCAGAATGAGATATGAGAAGCAAGAAAAAAAAATGGAAAAAGGGACTACTTTGAGCGTTCCAGAAACCAAAGAAAAAATTTACATAAAGAAAAAAAGTACAATTACAAACTAATTCTTTTGTATTTCTTGATGTAAGAACATCACAGAAACTGTATAGGCCGATGGAAGTGGCAACCCGAAAGGAATTATCCTACTTTAGGCATAGAAAAGGAAAGACTCAGAAGTCAGGAGGATGAGTCTAATAAGGTTTAGACTTTAGACCTACAGCCAGGGCGTTGACCTCCCATAAAATGAAGCCTACTGTTTATTTCTAATACAAAAGTTGAAAAATATTGTTTTAACGAAGAATTACAATCATTGGCTTTAAAAGTTTTTTCATTTTGGTGATTAAAAGCTGAAAGTCTTATGGCAGTTGAATGATACAGCTGCAATAGTAACAGCAATTACACGTACAATAGATTCTTAAAATTATGCGAAAAATATACAAAATAATATATAAAAAAAGAACAAAATATACATATATACATTACAGTATTTCAAAGGCAAAGCTCAGATGTCAAATCATCCCAGTAGCAGTGACAACGAGGGAGGCTGCAAGCAGAAAAGGCACAAACATCTATCATGCACAAAACTGCGCTCTGGAGAGAACGGCTTCATCTTCCCGGAAACACGCGTGGCAGCGAGCGCGCGCACGCGCGAGTGCGCCTAACTCTGCCAAACACTTAGACCAATTGGAAAGATCGAGGCCCCATCTTTTACGCAAACAAAAATGATAACCTCAGGAGCCTGCTACGTACCTCTCAACAAATGCTTAACCTTTTGAGAATTTAACCCGCGGGCAGACGGGCCCCCACGCTAGCCTTGGGACCCTTTACTGCCATTCAGGAGCGTTAGCATCAGGGTCGTAAAAATACAAGAAAATTTCCCCATGGACATCTAGCAAGGAGCAACCTAATATATAGCAATTGCCTCCTTTGTCTAGCTGTCTGTCTATCTGTCTACATCTAAAAATTAAATTTTCTTTTACCTCACCTCTCTCTCTCTCTCTCTCTCTCTCTCTCTCTCTCTCTCTCTCTCTCTCTCTCTCTCTCTCTCTCTCTCTCTCTCTCCATAGCTCTAAAGCCGTTTCTCAGTGAGGCAAAGGGAATTTATGGTCAAGAGAAATAGCTACTTCTCTGCGTCTGGAATTCTCGTTTTCTTTGCGGGCAAAGAAAACGGAACTGGAAAAGGAAAGACGCCCAAATAAAATTGGCGCATTCGGAAGGGAATAGAATGCCACGCAATCTGGAAGATATGAATGCTAAGATTCATGAACATGAGAATATGATTAATATGTGATAACATTATCAAGACGGCAGTGACATATGAGTTTTCATATCATATACTCTCTTGCAAATTGATATTATTATTATTATTATTATTATTATTATTATTATTATTATTATTATTATTATTATTATTATTATTATTACTGGCAAAGCTACAACCCGAGTTGGAAAAGCAGGATGCTATATATAGCCCAGGGGCTCCAACAGGAAAATAGTCCAGCAAGGAAAGATAGAGAGGAAAAGTAAAATATTTTAAGAACAGTAACAACATTAAAATAAATATCTCCTATATAGAATATAAAATATTTAAGAAAACAAGAGGAAAAGAAAAGAGTAGTGTGCCCGAGTGGACCCTCAAGCAGTGGAAGACCATGGTATAGAGGCAATGGCATTACCCAAGACTAGAGAACAATGGTTTGATTTTGGAGTGTCCTTCTCCTAGAAGAGCTGCTTACCATAGCTAAAGAGTCTCTTCTCCCCTTACCAAGAGGAAAGTGACCACTGAACAGATTTATTTCCTGTGTTACCATTTTATATGTAGTCCACATACTATGAACAATTTCTAGAGGCTCATGATAAATTTACGTGTTTCTTTTGCTGCAATCACAAGGAAATCTATAGTTATGAATTTCGCTGAGACTTATAAAGCATACACAGACTCTTATGACATCTAAATACAAGAATAAATAACGCATGAAGTCAAACAGTATGCACAAATCAGTGTTGATATAACAAGTAGGATCAATTCACCTTGGTAGACACAGATACGCCTGCAAGGTACATAAAAAATCACATATTCATAATCTCAGTCTCAAACATTTGTATATACTCGGATAACACATGAACATAACTTCTGTCTCGAACACTTGTATATACTCAAATAACTTAAACTTCATGTTAAACGAAAAAAAATATTGATAACAATTAAAACCAGCAAAGCTTT
>NC_090745.1:107383273-107388273 GCF_036898095.1 Palaemon carinicauda | reverse complement strand
TATGAAATTTGGTAAAATTTATAAATGTCCCCTCAGTGATGAAAGGACAGCTAGGCAATTAATAAAAGTAATCAATAAGTAAATAGAGCATTTAGTGCAAGCGCCTTTAATAACAACAATAAGAGTTACTGCAACTAATAAATGCGCGTTGTATAAATAGAACACCAATAAGAACAATAGTGATAAACACAAGTGTGGTGACTAATAATTATTGTCTCACCTGGTGCACCCCGAGGTTCTTCACCGAACACTTGAATGCGGCGTTCCTGCCCACGACAACGGTGACGTTGTTGACGTGTTCGGTGAATTCTGGCAGCGGCCCAGACGAAGCTCTTTTCCACATGCTGTGGAAGTCGTGGCCTTCGCTGCCTCGCCTGGCTGATACCATTCGGCCTGTTAAGAAAGAAACGGAGTAAGTCAAAAGCGGAGAAAAAATTAAAATGACAAAAGATAAAACTTCATACTGTGATAAAAAAAAATGACAAAAGATGAAGCTTCATACTGTGATAAAAAAGAATAAAATGACAAAAGAAGAAACTTCATACTGTGATAAAATAAGAATATAATGACAAGAGATGAAGCTTCATACTGTGATAAAAAAGAACAAAATGACAAGAAGAGCTTCACACCATGTAATGAAAAAAAATTATAAAAGATGAATCTTCATACTGTGATAAAAAAAAGAAAAAAATGACAAAAAATGAAGTTTCATACTGTGATAAAAAAAAGAATTAAATGACAAAAAGAACTTCACACCATGTAATAAAAAAAATTATAAAAGATGAATCTTCATACTGCGATAAAAAAAAGAATAAAATGACAAAATATCAAGCTTCATACTGTGATAAAAAAAGAATAAAATGACAAGAAGAGCTTCACATCATGTGATAAAAAAATAATAAAGATGAATTTTCATATTGTGATAAAAAAATAATAAAATGAAAAAAGATGAAACTTCATATTGTGATAAAAAAAGAATAAAATGGCAAAAGATGAATCTTCACACCAGGTAATAAAAACAATGAAATGACAAAAGGTGAGGCTTCACACCATTTGATAAAAAAGAATAAAATGAAATAAGATGAAGCTTCACAACATATGATAAAATAGGAATAAAATGACAAAATATGAAGCTTCACACCATATGATAAAAAATAGAATGACAAAAAAGGAAGCTTCACACCAGGTGATAAACAAAGAATAAAAGATGAAGCTTCTTACCATATGATAAAAAATAAAATGACAAAAAATGAAGCTTGATAAACAAAGAATAAACTTACAAAACATGAAGCTTCACACTATATGATGAAAATAGAATGACAAAAAATAAAACTTGATAAACTAAGAATAAAATGACAAAAGATGAAGCTTCACACCATTTGATAAAAAAAAAAAGAATGATTCAGAAAATTTCAAAGCACACATTCACGTATCACTCTAATGCCATCCACATAAAGAGGAAAAGGGCGTATGGACAGTAAATTTTAGCAATATAACAATATATATAGATATACAGTAGGTGTATATATACATATATATATATATATATATATATATATATATATATATATATATATATATATATATATATATATATGTAGTACATACAAACATATACAGAGTACATATATTAATACACACAAGCATTATATATATATATATATATATATATATATATATATATATATATATACATACATACATACATACATATATGTGTGTATGAGTATACTGTTTGTGTGTATATTATATATATACATATATATATATATATATATATATATATATATATGCATACATGTATACTGTATATACTAATATATACTGTACATATATATATATATATATATATATATATATATATATATATATATATATATATATATATATATATACATAAACACATGCATGTATGTACATTATTCATACAGTATATAAATATTTCACAAGACTTGTTCTTCACGCTGACACAAAAAAAAGATTATGATATAACATTAGTTTCCACACGTTCACTTTTGTGGTCACTTTGTACCCAACAATTGTTTCCCCAAACCTGATTTCCCGAATTACTCTTACGCAGCAATTTTCGAACTTAGCAAAAAGGAAAAAATAAAAAAAAATAAACAAGCTCAGAGACAAAGCCTTTAGTCATATCAATTTGCATAGGATTTTGGGACTTGGTAACTTGGTTGTCAGATGAGCCATGAAAAGTAATTATAGAGTAATGAGAATACATGAATTCAGAACTCGTCACTTTGATGATTTTCGTTCTGTGTGTGTATGTATATATATATATATATATATATATATATATATATATATATATATATATATATATATATATATATATATATACACACACAAATATATATATGCATGTATATATATATATATATATATATATATATATATATATATATATATATATATATATATAAATATATATGCACACACATATATATGCAAGTATATATATATATATATATATATATATATATATATATATATATATATATATATATATATATGTATGTATATATATACATATATATATATATATATATATATATATATATATATATATATATATATATATATATATATAATATATATACACGCACACATATATATGCAAGTATATATATATATATATATATATATATATATATATATATGTATATATATATATATATATATATATATATATAAATATATAAATACATTCATTAATCATAATTGCGCGTCAGCCTAAATAATGTAATTCGTACCAAATTCGACTAAATAGATTTGCCTTAAAAAAAAAAAAAAATTGCCCAAGGAAAAAAAAAGGCACTCATCACCCAAAAACAAACTTTCTTTTCATAAGAAAATTAGATAAACAGAATCGCACGAAACTTCAATAAGAGTACCGAAACTGAAATACAAAAGCGAGAAATGTTATTCCCACAAATTATCTATTTTTTTTTTTTTTACTAATAACCGACAGAGCATCATGAGCATTGGGAGAGAAACAGTAAATTTTATGATCCGTGCGAAAGCCCACTGAACTTGAACTGAGAGAGAAAAGTCAGTGCAATCCCTCAGATTTATGATAAAAAAATTCATAAAACAAACAATGAAATTTTTAGGTATATTAAATTATAAAGTGGCAGGTTATTGTTTATATAAATGAATAATTTTCACTTGGACAATTGCAACGTTGCAGCGACTGGGTAAACAATTGATTTGATAACATTGGATGCTTATAATTCATCTTTTTTATTTTTATATGTGCAAAACAATAATATGATCTATCATAAAATGATTTAATGAGCAAACCAAAATGTTTACTTCTAACGTAAACAAAATTATTACTTACATATATATATATATATATATATATATATATATATATATATATATATATATATATATATATATATATATATATACTGTATATATATATGTATATATATGTGTATGTGTGTTTGTGTGTATACAATAAATAGATATAAACACATATGTATTTATATACATTCATGTACGTTTATGCGTGTTTAAATGTTTGAAATTCAGATATAGATATCATGTATTTTTTCTTTAAAAGATCGATTTACATTTATAATCTATCTCTCTCTCTCTCTCTCTCTCTCTCTCTCTCTCTCTCTCTCTCTCTCTCTCTCTCTCTCTCTCTATCTCTCTCTCTGTCTGTCTGTCTGTCTGTCTCTCTCTCTCTCTCTCTCTCTCTCTCTCTCTCTCTCTCTCTCTCTCTCTCTCTCTCTCTCTCTCTCTCTCTCTCTCTATATATATATATATATATATACATGTATATATATACACATATATATGTATGTATGTAAGTGTGTATATGAATATATATATATATATATATATATATATATATATATATATATATATATATATATATATACATATATATATATATATATATATATATATATATATATATATATATATATGCAAGTCCACATGGATTCAAATATAGATATGTATTTGTTTTCAATGCAAAAGTTGACTGGAAAAATAACATATTTTCCTGAAGAGCCACGAGAGAGAGAGAGAGAGAGAGAGAGAGAGAGAGAGAGAGAGAGAGAGAGAGAGAGAGAGAGAGAGAGCGAGAGAGCGAGAGAGAGAGAGAGAGAGAGAGAGAGAGAGAGAGAGAGAGAGAGAGAGAGAGAGAGAGAGAGAGAGAGAATATCACACTAATCTCTAGACTCCAAATGTTTGATCTCTCATTTGAGAGGCTCTTGGGACGTCATCCTCAGGGTAAACACTCGAACACAGGAACAGTAAACACAGAACTGATACACATATTGTCTTGACCAAAGGCTATTGTTGAAACACGAAGGTTGGGGGATGGGGGAGAGGGAGGGGAAGGGAGGGAGATGGTAGGAGGGATGTAGTGGGACGGCCAAGGAGGGAAAGGGGTAGTCAGTCAGAGGAGTTTCAGGACTTATTGAGTGACAGCAATGGTAGAAATACACCAATAAAAGATGGACTAAAATTAAAATATCTACTTGTATGGAATATAGAATAGTAAAATAAACATTCAATAAATAATATCGAGTTAGAATTTAACGACAGAAGGAACAATGAAATTAATCTAGTACTTCATATGACCCACAGATAGAAAAAAGGTCTCTAATGGACCAGACTCCTACACTGCTACCACTCGTATAGCTTATCTGTGTTATCATCAGACCGACTTATATATTTAAATTACGAGGCAGAAAGAGCAATGGCCTTTCCTCGATCAAACAGGAAAGAAAAAAAAAATTAAAATGAAATGGAAGTAGATGATGAATGGAAAAGTATTGGATTAAAAGCTCAAGATAGAGACGACTGGCGAAATCTAACCGAGGCCCTTAGCCTCAATAGGTGTGAGAGGAGATGATGAGGATGATGATGATGAAATGGAAATAAAATAAATGCTGTCGATCTCGTAAGAAGCAAAGAATTTATCTCGAAGGATCCAAGTCCGAAAGTGCCAAAGAAATAGA